>NC_041392.1:555730284-555783966 GCF_002162155.2 Triticum dicoccoides | reverse complement strand
ACCCCTAGGCGTCCCTGACGGGGGCAACTGCTTCGACCCAGGTCTCAGTGCCTCCGAAGAATTACACAATGAAGGTAGCTGCGCATGAGGGTTAAGGAGATGGTGTCGCCATCAATTCTCAAGTTCAGTGAAATGTATGAGCGCATGACCTACAGTGTGCAGTTCGAGAGCGAGACGGCGGGAAGAAATGGGTAGTGGGACTTCGGGAAGATATCGTGGGTGAGCTGGGGCCATATGGTGAGGAGCTCGACGACAGTCGTTTGGACATGAGGGGTTCCAATTTGGACGCACAACAAGAATAAAGTTTATCTATGACTATGAATTGATGTGTCTGTGTATGACAATATGAGACCGTGTTTGGTCAGAATTTGCATATGCATATGCAAGCATTTTCTGGACAGTACCTCATCTTTTAGCAATATCAACTAGTATGATGTATGAGTTGGAATTTGGTCAGAATATGCATCCTGTAGGCAAGCGTTTTCTTTCTCGACGCCGACAGTAGTATCTTTTAGAGATAATATCACTAGTAGTCATAGAACTTGTGTTGAATGTTCAATTTGATGCTAGAAAATTTTAAAAATACAAATTTGTGATCATCTAACTTGACTCAAGCGTGTAGATACGGTCACAACACGCGTATGCGGACGAATCTGTGTGTATGACCCCACCTGTTAGTGAGTGGATGATGCATTTGTGTTTTTTTAACTAAAAAAGTGACACTGCAACGGACTTTTGCGCCAAACCCCCTCACATTTTTTATGTGCGGAAAAGACAAACCACTATTTAAATACATTAAAACTGAGCATCCTCGCAGCCCTCTCAGGCCATCAGCGCTCCCAGCCGTCGGATCGACACTTTTTAGCATTTCCAGCCATCAGATTTGCAATGAATCGCTCATAATCCGGCTCCTTCACTAATAATGATCGCTAACCATGTCGGGCCGCTGCCCCGGTAACTTTTTTAGGCGTTCCAGGTTAATATGGGCCTAATGGGCCTTTAGCAACCTCCCTGGCTTCCCCGCACACAGCGAATGCTCCGAAGAAAAAGGTACGGAGCGCGGCGATGCGGGTAAACCTAGGTACGCGGTACACGGTACGCCGCCTCCCCCGATCTCCTTTCGCCTGGAACGCTGCTACCCTTTCAGCCGTCGTTTCCACTCATCCCCAAACCCCGACCCTCCCAATCCTTCTCCTCTTGTGACCGAGGGTGAATCCTTTGTGTGCCGCCACTTTTGCGAGATGTCGCCGATGCGCAAGGAAATTCGAAGGAGAAGTGCTACACTTGCAACCCCGGAGGCGGCGGCGGCCGCCCCTTCATAGAGACATTCGTGAAGGTTGACGATCAGGAGAGACAAGGCGCGACGAATAACTCTTGCGTCCTGATTGCAGTTCGATGTCCCTGCCATCGATGCATTTAACAGCCGTCTGCAGAGTGAAGGCCAACGACTAAGGTATCTCGTGAAATTCAATCCTGCCCACCTGATTCAGTTCATGACGGAGGCTGCTAACACCGATTCTGAATTTAATAGCAACAAAGCGTTAGGATTATCCCTCTGCTTCTATCAATTTTTGCAGTTGTTGTGTGTCCGCGCTCCGTTCATTCCCTGGTGAGTGGTGACCACTGACCAGCGAGCATCTATGTTTCCGTTGCCCTTTCATTTCAGACATATTTTTTCGGTACAAGGTACTCTTGTGGTTGAGTTCCTACTTCACAAAACAGATTTTCAGGTCAGCAAGTAACTATTTTTCATATACCATGCAGATTCAGTTTCACATATTGGACATTTCTTTTCCGATCGTTCTGGTGCTTCGATCAGAAGTGCACCGTCGAATTAACGAGTTAAGCTGCCGTTAATGGTAGTGGAGGTGCGCCACTCCTATGCCTCCCTCCTGCTCCTATTTATATGTCATCACCCGCCTGATCACCCGGTCTTCCGTCGTCGTGTTCGATGTCTTCACTACTCCTGCGATACCTCCTAGATCAGTCATGGCTCTCCAAAGCTGAATTCTTGTCGATCTTCCATTTCTTTGCCACTTCTCTCTGTATCGTGCAGAATTTCTGACCACAAGAGAACGACAAGGAGGCAGTGGCAGCCAATTTCATATGCGAGGTGGTGAGTCTGGGCGAGCTGCCGCTAATATCTCGACAGTAATTAATCGAAGTGATTGTGTTTGTTGTTCATGAACATGCTATGGCAGAACAATTCAATTTCTGGCCCAATTACTTGGTGAGAAAGGCATCTAGGTAGCAGCACCCTAATTCAGTTTGTTATCTCAAGAACCTCAAGTACATGTAAGATTTATTTCTCAGGTTGTTGATCGCTAAGCCTTCCTATTGTATATAAAAGCTTATTTTTATTCTGTTCCTCTTGTCGCTACAAGAAATTTAACAGAAACAGAACCTATAGTTTTACGTGATTCACTAGCCACCATTACATTTCCTTGCTGTTATGTATTTTGTGTCAGTCCCTTTTCCTTTTCCCTCCATGGAGTCCTGAATATTATTCGAATAATGTTGAGCTGGTGCAGGTTATAGATTTGTGATTAGCTCTTCTCAAAGTCTATGAACCTTGGCTTTGGAAATACGCATGTTGTCTTGACTATTCCTAGGTTCCTGCCTATTTTACCATTTGACGATCACAATTACTATATCATAGTTGCTATAAGATGAGTTTTAAATATATGTTGGCACCTACATATATTATGAAGTGTGATTTGATATATATTGCAAAGAAATAGCAATGCCTACTTGTTCTGGATATAATTTTGTATCAGTTCACAACTGATCATACATTTTTATTTGTTAACATAAGAAATCTTTGGCTTCTCCATTTTTATTTGTACATAAGAAACCTTTGACTTCTCCAACCACTGAGTACTGAAGTTTCTATATGTCTGGATTTCTCAATGGTCAATCAATTTGTTACCATATAGTTGAGCACTTGAGCAGTCTGCCAATATACGATTATAATTTTACTAGCAGGAAGCTAAACAAGAAAATATAATTAACTTTGTTAGGTCCATGGAGCAATACTAAGTCTTTAAATCATGTGTTAGTATTGTACTAGAATTTACGAAGATTTGTAATTTTGTTCCATGATCCATGTTATTGCATGCCCACATTATTTTTCTCCGGGTATTTTTGGATGCTTAAAAAATTACCTCCCGAAGGTTTATTGTACCAGAGATTTTATTTTGAGGCATGCTACATTTGAGTTTAACACAATAGAGAATATTTTAATTCACACAAAAAGGAAAACATCAGCTACATGGGCCGGCCCTATAGTGGTTTGCATGTGCGTTATAGCGACAATACGATCAGAAAAGGCGATGAATGGGATTTTCCGCCCTCACTGGCATATTGTTTTTTCCTCCGCAACCAAGCCAATTCTACTAGATTGAAGGCGAGATGGCTGGTGTTCTTGGTATGGACTACTCTGAAAGCCAGTCTTCAGCAGGGTTTTTCCTCTCAGAAATGTAGTTTTTCTATAAGAATAGATACTGAATCCCGAATACTTTGATTGCTGTGTAGTGAAAGTACCGATATTCACTAGCCTTTCTGATTAGCCCATTGAAGTCTTGTATATGTAATGCATTGAGCCATTGGCAGTGTTGAAATTTAACAATGTCGAAATTGCTCTGATTATTACCGAATTATGTTGTACTCCTGAACTTGTTAGAGGGTGATAACTTAGAAGTTTCAGGTCTCATTTGTCCATTTTCATTTAGTCATTTTATTTTTAACTTTGAGAGGGCACCATGATCTTATTAGGAATATCAGCTTATTTTGCATGATTAATTGATGTTTTTACATTCATATTTTGCAGCATTTTGCTCAGGGTGTTCATGCCTTTTGCCATGCGCGGAGATCAGATCTGTTACAGGCACATGCCAACAGAAATATTGTTAGCAAGACACGTAAGCAGGGGATTATGCAAAAGAATAGTAAAACGTTTGTTGCAAGAATTATATCCTGCTGATGTGCTGCGTATTAAATTGGTTTTCTGCCTATGAAATATTTCCTACATTATTTTAGTCAAACGCTCCCAAAGGACATTTAGGCTCAAATGTATTGTATTGAGACACATATTTTCGTAGACTAGCAAGATTTAGAGAAAACATTGGTGTGTCAAATATACATTCATGATATCCCTTCAGTCAATACTTACCCATGTACATGGCTCTGGTTTCTTATATAAATATCAATATTTGCCATCACATTCTGATACACCATATCAAACTAAAATGTATCACCCACAACATTTCTGCCTTAGCATGCAAAGTTATATGAGAATATCACCTGCAAAAAAATATTATATAAGAATAGACAATCGTACTGAAGATTGTCCCTGCAACATTTAAAGCACGTACTTTTAAACTCATTGATCAACGATATAGTTTTTTTTCGCTTTCATGTCACATGCCTTTTGAATGTGGCAAGGCGCTTGGCATTCGACTAAGTCCCTAACATTAAAATGATTGCCTCCAATATGTTTTGTTAAAATGAAATTATGCAAAAGTATATACACATAATTGGATACTAGAGTACTAACTTTTGACATTTGGATAAAATACTTCCACATTATTGCATCAACCCCTAATATTTACTATTGCTGAAAGACGGGCGCAGCAACGCGCTTCATCGATGGTCTAGTATAACTAGATCGGGAGCGCGCCTTGGCGCGAGGGTGCCGGTCCTAACGTTGTGGTCAAGTAGTTAATGCTCAAGTTAGTAGGAATTCAGCTTTAACATACGCATTCAAACATGATCACAAAATAAAAGAAGAAAAAATCACATGTGATACAAGGAAGACATTATGTAGTTCAACATCGACATGTGAGATTATTAGGCAGAATTGAGTAGTCGCTTGATTTCGAATGGGGAGATGTTCAATTCACCTGCATAGACACATTCATGTCTTAAGAAGTTGAAACTACCCAACTGTGGCCCTATATGTTTATCAAAAAAATAATCTTTGCTTATATATGTTTAGTCAAACGTTTGAAAAGGATTTCTAAATGCAAGCAATGGAGATTAGGGTGTTATCACTTGCCAAGGTCCTGTCACATAGACATGGTTCGCTACATGTGATCTAAACCTTCCATTACTTTGTACGGCGGTGTTTTCCATAAAATTTGACCATACCAAAATAGGCAACAAATGTCATACATGACAGAGCAGTTATAATATCCGTGCAGGGTGCCTGGCTCATTGCGTTGTCCCAGCATTTAATCAAAGTGTTTAGTACTCCCAAAGGGAATTCGACAGATTGGTCACGATTGATTATCTCACTACATCAAGGATGTACCATAAAAAAGGGATAACCAAGTCCAGTACATACAATTTTGTCAAAGTTATATATGCCAAAGGCCAAAGCAATTAGATATACCAAAAGAAAGGCAAACCTGATATATTTATTCAGTAGAACAGTTGATCTGGAAGCTCATGAATAAGGGGAAACATATATTGTGTTCCAAAAGTAAATCAAGAACAATGTTGGGTATACCAAAAGAAAGGTGAGTAGGAAATATTTAATCAGTACAACAAATGATCTGGAGGCTCATAATAAAAGGGAAACATTTCTTTGTTCCAAAACTAAGGCAGGACGATCAATTCACATTAAGTTAGATACACAGAGTAGAGTTAGACAACAAAATCAAGCCAGAGCGCATCTATACAGTTCAACTAAAGCATACTATCTGATAACTTCACTTGATTGTCTTCACGTTTGACTTCTTACATGGCACGTCACATGAACCTGCTGCGAGTATTCAGTTTAACCAATCAAGCCATAGCCAAAAAAAATCACGGATAATACGGTTATGTTCTTTTAACTGACCGCTTGTGGATAGTGAGCGATGGTTTGCCCCATAGTTCGCACCATATTGGTCCTATGCGTAAGAGTTCAGTCTAACTTGTGAAGAACAATCTATTGAACAATGGTGTGTAAGAGTTCATTTAACATGCAAAGTGTTGAACAATGGCATAAGGCCAGCATGCTACCTCTTGTTAAGGTCCTCTCACAAAGACATGGTTCGCTACATGGAGCTCGACCCCTTGTCTTTTTGGCACGTTGGCGTTTATGGCGGTGCTTACCTGAATATTTGAGACAACCAGCGTCGGATACAACATCGTTAATAGGAATTAGAGACAACGATGCTGGTACTCTATATATACACCCATACCTTCGTCATCACTGATGTAAATAGCGTCGCTGATTATCGCCCATTTCATAATGTGGTTATTACTGGAGTCCTAGTAATTGTGAAAGCAAAAATGCAAGAGAGTGGGATCAACGCAAATCTAGAGAGAAGAGTCCCAACAAAAATAAAATATGGTTACTCTCATAAGTATTAATGCGCATTTTATTTTGAACATGGTCATATTCAGTGGAGAGGGAGGGAAAAAGCAGAGCAAAGAAATTTGGTCAAGCTGAACTGAAATCACATATAAGCAGTACTTATACTTTAACTAAGCACGAAAGGCATTCAACACATTGTAATCTTGAAGCAAAAGTTTTTCGTAGGTAAAACAAATAATTGTTTGTGTCCTAAACCCATCGCGTACAAGAACATGAAAAATAGCAAGTGTTTTGGTATACTGAAGGATGCATCAGCCAAAAGGCTATGACTACTCAGTCTCAGTTTAGTCCAACAACAAATCTAAGTTTCTTTTCTTTCCAGCCAATCACAAGCATCCAAATATATGTGTACCAACATAGTCCAACATCTTAATTAAAAGTCACTCAAACAACATATACGGATTTAACTCTTTCTCAAAATATTACATGGATTTATCAGTCGATCCACAAGAAGGGTAGTTTTAGAATTTCCGTATCTTATTTTGTTCTTAATGCTAAATCCATTCAAGCTATTTATTTTGTACTATCGGTCCAGTAGTCGCTGTACAGAAACATATCTTAATCTTCGTTCTAAATCTATGTTGCATGATGTCACTTGACAGCAGACCTATTCTCACAAGGCACAAATATTTACTGTCTCTAAAATATATATATATGTTGGGAAACGTAGCAGAAATTCAAAATTTTCCTACGTGTCACCAAGATCTATCTATGGAGAAACCAGCAACGAGGGGAAGGAGAGTGCATCTACATACCCTTGTAGATCGCTATGCGGAAGCGTTCAAGAGAACGGGGTTGAAGGAGTCGTACTCGTCGTGATCCAAATCACCGGAGATCCTAGTGCCGAACGGACAGCACCTCCGCGTTCAACACACGTACAGCCCGGTGACGTCTCCCATGCCTTGATCCAGCAAGGAGAGAGGGAGAGGTTGAGGAAGACTCCATCCAGCAGCAGCACAACGGCGTGGTGGTGGTGGAGGAGGGTGGTACTCCAGCAGGGCTTCGCCAAGCATCGCAAGAGACGAGGAGGAAGAGGGGTAGGGCTGCACCAACAGGGGAGGAATTCATGTGTTGCAGCCCTCCTAACCTCAAGTATATATAGGGGAAGGGGAGGGGCTGCGCCCCCATCTAGGGTTCCCTCCCTAGGTGGGCGGCAGCCCCCAATACCCATCTAGGGTGCGGCCAAGGGGGGAGAGAGGGGGGGCGCACCTAGGGTGGGCCTTAAGGCCCATCTGGACCTAGGGTTTGCCCCTTCCCACTCTCCCTGCGCCTTGGGCCTTGGTGGGGGCGCACCAGCCCACCTGGGGATGGTCCCCTCCCACACTTGGCCCACGCAACCTTCTGGGGCTGGTGGCCCCACTTGGTGGACCCCCGGGACCCTCCCGGTGGTCCCGGTACGTTACCGATAAAATCTGAAACCTTTCCGGTGACCAAAACAGGACTTCCCATATATAAATCTTTACCTCCGGACCATTCCGGAACTCCTCGTGATGTCCGGGATCTCATCCGGGACTCCGAACAACATTCGGTAACCACATACAAACTTCCTTTATAACCCTAGCATCATCGAACCTTAAGTGTGTAGACCCTACGGGTTCGGGAACCATGCAGACATGACCGAGACGTTCTCCGGTCAATAACCAACAGCGGGATCTGGATACCCATGTTGGTTCCCACATGTTCCACGATGATCTCATCGGATTAACCACGATGTTGAGGATTCGATCAATCCCGTATACAATTCCCTTTGTCTAGCGGTATTGTACTTGCCCGAGATTCGATCGTCGGTATCTCGATACCTTGTTCAATCTCGTTACTGGCAAGTCTCTTTTACTTGTTCCGTAACACATCATCCCGTGATCAACTCCTTGATCACATTGTGCACATTATGATGATGTCCTACCGAGTGGGCCCAGAGATACCTCTCCGTTTACACGGAGTGACAAATCCCAGTCTCGATTCGTGCCAACCCAACAGACACTTTCGGAGATACCTGTAGTGTACCTTTATAGCCACCCAGTTATGTTGTGATGTTTGGCACACCCAAAGTATTCCTACGGTATCCGGGAGTTGCACAATCTCATGGTCTAAGGAAATGATACTTGACATTAGAAAAGCTTTAGCATACGTACTACACGATCTTTGTGCTAGGCTTAGGATTGGGTCTTGTCCATCACATCATTCTCCCAATGATGTGATCCCGTTATCAACGACATCCAATGTCCATGGTCAGGAAACCGTAACCATCTATTGATCAACGAGCTAGTCAACTAGAGGCTTACTAGGGACATGGTGTTGTCTATGTATCCACACATGTATCTGAGTTTCCTATCAATACAATTCTAGCATGGATAATAAACGATTATCATGAACAAGGAAATATAATAATAATCAATTTAATATTGCCTCTAGGGCATATTTCCAACAGTCTCCCACTTGCACTAGAGTCAATAATCTAGTTCACATCGCCATGTGATTAACACTCACAGGTCACATCGCCATGTGACCAACATCCAAAGAGTTTACTCCACGCTCCACTTGGAGCTATTCCAAATGGTTGCTCCACTATACGTATCTGGTTTGCTACTCAGAGTCATTCGGATAGGTGTTAAAGCTTGCATCGATGTAACCCTTTACGCCGAACTCTTTATCACCTCCATAATCGAGAAACATGTCCTTATTACTCCAAGGACAATTTTTGACCGCTATCTAGTGATCCACTCCTGGATCACCTTTGTACCCTCTTACCAGACATGTGGCAAGGCACACATCAGGTGCGGTACTTAGCATGGCATACCGTATAGAGCCTATGACAAAAGCATAGGGGACGACCTTCGTCCTTCCTCTTTCTTCTGCCGTGGTCGAGCTTTAAGTCTTAACTTCATACCTTACAACTCAGGCAAGAACTCCTTCTTTGGCTGATCCATCTTGAACACCTTCAAGATCATGTCAAGGTATGTGCTCATTTGAAAGTACCATTAAGCGTTTTGATCTATCCTTATAGATCTTGATGCTTAATGTTCAAGTAGCTTAATCTAGGTTTTCCATTGAAAAACACCTTTCAAATGACCCTATATGCTTTCCAGAAATTCTACGCCATTTCTGATCCACAATATGTCAACAACATATACTCATCAGAAATTCTATAGTGCCCCCACTCACTTCTTTGGAAATACAAGTTTCTCATAAACTTTGTATACACCTAAAATCATTGATCATCTCATCAAAGCATACATTCCAACTCCGAGATGCTTACTCCAGTCCTTAGAAGGATTGCTGGAGCTTTGCATACTTATTAGCATCTTTCAGGATTGACAAAACCTTTCGGTTGTATCACATACAACCTTTCCTCAAGAAAATCGTCGAGGAAACAATGTTTTGACATCCTATCTGCAAGATTTCATAAATAATGCAGTAATCGCTAATATAATTCCAACAGACTCTTAGCATCGCTACGAGTGAGAAAGTCTCATCATAGTCAACTCCTTGAACTTGTCGGAAAAAAAATCTTAACGACAAGTCGATCTTTCTTAATGGTGATACTTACCATCATTGTTCGTCTTCCTTTTAAAATCCATCTGTACTCAATAGCATTACGACCATCGAGCCGTTCTGCCAAAGTCTACACTTTGTTTTCATACATGGATCCTCTCTCGGATTTTATGGCCTCGAGCCATTTATCGGAATCCGGGCCCACCATCGCTTCTCCATGGCTCGTAGGTTCATTATTGTCTAGCAACATGACTTCCAAGACAGGATCACATACCACTCTGAAGTAGTACGCATCCTTGTCATCCCACGAGGTTTGGTAGTGACTTGATCTGAAGTTTCATGATCACTATCATAAGCTTCCACTTCAATTGATGTAGGTGCCACAGGAACAACTTCCTGTGCCCTGCCACACACTAGTTGAAGAGACGGTTCAACAACCTCATCAAGTCTCCACCATCCTCCCACTCAATTCTTTCGAGAGAAACTTTTCCTCGAGAAAGGACCCGATTCTAGAAACAATCCCTTATTGCTTTGGGATCTGAGACAGGAGGCATACCCAACTATTTTTGGGTGTCCTATGAAGATGCATTTATCCGCTTTGGGTTTGAGCTTATCAGCCTGAAACTTTTCACATAAGCGTCGCAGCCCTCAAACTTTTAAGAAATGACAGCTTAGGTTTCTCTAAACCATAGTTCATACGGTGTCATCTCATCGGAATTACGTGGTGCCCTATTTAAAGTGAATGTGGTTGTCTCTAATGCCTAACCCATAAACTATCGTGGTAATTCGATAAGAGACATCATGGTATGCATCATATCCAATAGGGTGCAGTTATGATGTTCGGACACATCATCACACTATGGTGTTCCAGGCTGTATTAGTTGTGAAACAATTTACACAATGTCTTAATTCTGTGCCAAACTCGTAATTCAGATATTCATCTCTATGATCATATCATAGATCTTTTATCCTCTTGTCACGAAGATCTTTCAACTTCACCCTGAAATTACTTGAACCTTTCAATAATTCAGACTCGTGATTCATCAAGTAAATATACTCAACATCTACTCAAATCATCTGTGAAGTAAGAACATAACGATATCCACTACACGCCTCAGCACTCATTGGACTGCACACATCAAAATGTATTACTTCCAACAAGTTGCTTCCTAGTTCCATTTTACTGAAAACGAGGCTTTCAGTCATCTTGCCCATGTGGTATGATTTGCATGTCTCAAGTGATTCAAAACCAAGTGAGTCCAAATGGTCCATTTGCATGGAGTTTCTTCATGCATATACACCAATAGACATGGTTCGCATGTCTCAAACTTTTCAAAAATGAGTGAGCCCAAAGATCCATCAACATGGAGCTTCTTCATGCGTTTTATACCGATATGACTTACGTGGCAGTGCCACAAGTAGGTGGTACTATCATTACTATCTTATATCTTTTGGCATGAACATGTGTATCACTACGATCGAGATTCAATAAACCATTCATTTTAGGTGTAAGACCATTGAAGGTATTATTCAAATAAACAGAGTAACCATTATTCTCCTTAAATGAATAACCGTATTGCGATAGACATAATCCAATCATGTCTATGCTCAACGTAAACACCAATCTCGATGGTAGAGGGAGCGTACGATATTTGATCAACCTTGGAAATACTTCCAACACATATCGTCATCTCACCTTTAGCTAGTCTCCATTTATTCCATAGCTTTTATTTCGAGTTACTAACACTTAGCAACCGAACCGGTATCTAATACCCTGGTGCTACTAGGAGTACTAGTAAAGTACACATTAACATAATGTATATCCAATATACTTCTATTGACCTTGCCAGCCTTCTTATCTACCAAGTATCTAGGGTAATTCTGCTCCAGTGGCTGTTCCCTTTATTATAGAAGCACTTAGTCTCGGGTTTGGGTTCAACCTTGGGTTTCTTCACTAGAGCAGCAGCTGATTTGCCGTTTCATGAAGCATCCCTTTTTGCCCTTGCCCTTCTTGAAACTAGTGGTTTCACCAACCATCAACAATTGATGCTCCTTCTTGATTTCTACTTTTGTGGTGTCAAACATCACGAATATCTCAAGGATCATCATATATGTCCCTGATATATTATAGTTCATCACGAAGCTCTAGCAGCTTGGTGGTAATGACTTCGGAGAAACATCACTATCTCATCTGGAAGATCAACTCCCACTTGATTCAAATGATTGTTGTACTCAGACAATCTGAGCACAAGCTCAACAATTGAGCTTTTCTCCCTTAGTTTGCAGGCTAAGAAAATCGTCGGAGGTCTTATACCTCTTGACGCGGGCACGAGCCTGAAATCCCAATTTCAGCCCTCGAAACATCTCATATGTTTCGCGACGTTTCAAAAACGTCTTCGGTGCCTCAACTCTAAACCATTTAACTGAACTATCACGTAGTTATCAAAATGTGTATGTCAGATGTTCGCAACATCCACAGACGACGTTCGAGGTTCAGCACACTGAGCAGTGCATTAAGGACATAAGCCTTCTATGAAGCAATGAGGACAATCCTCAGTTTACGGACCTAGTCCGCATAATTGCTACTATCAACTTTCAACTAAATTTTCTCTAGGAACATATCTAAACAGTAGAACTAAAGCGCGAGCTTCGACATAATTTGCGAAGACCTTTTGACTATGTTCAGGATAATTAAGTTCATCTTATGAACTCCCACTCAGATAGACATCCCTCTAGTCATCTAAGTGATTACATGATCCGAGTCAACTAGGCCGTGTCCGATCATCACGTGAGACGGACTAGTCATCATCGGTGAACATCTTCATGTTGATCGTATCTACCATACGACTCATGCTCGACCTTTCGGTATCTTGTGTTCAGAGGCCATGTCTGTACATGCTAGGCTCGTCAAGTCAACCTAAGTGTTTCGCGTGTGTAAATCTGTCTTACACCCGTTGTATGTGAACGTTAGAATCTATCACACCCGATCATCACGTGGTGCTTCGAAACAATGAACTGTCGCAACAGTGCACAGTTAGGGGGAACACCTTCTTGAAATTATTATGAGGGATCATCTTATTTACTACCGTCGTTCTAAGTAAACAAGATGCAAAAACATGATAAACATCACATGCAATCAAATAATAGTGACATGATATGGCCAATATCATATAGCTCCTTTGATCTCCATCTTGGGGCTCCATGATCATCTTGTCACCGGCATGACACCATGATCTCCATCATCATGATCTCCATCATCATGTCTTCTTGAAGTTGTCTCATCATCTATTACTTCTACTACTATGGCTAACGCTTTAGCAATAAGGTAAAGTAATTACATGACGTTTATGTTGACACGCAGGTCATAAATAAATTAAGACAACTCCTATGGCTCCTGCCGGTTGTCATACTCATCGACATGCAAGTCGTGATTCCTATTACAAGAACATGATCATCTCATACATCACATATATCATTCATCACATCCTTTGGCCATATCACATCATATAGCATACCCTACAAAAATAAGTTAGACGTCCTCTAATTGTTGTTTGCATGTTTTACGTGGCTGCTATGGGTTTCTAGCAAGAACGTTTCTTACCTACGCAAAAACCATGACGTGATATGCCAATTGCTATTTACCCTTCATAAGGAACCTTTTCATCGAATCCGATCCGACTAAAGTGGGAGAGACAGACACCCGCTAGCCCCCTTATGCAACTAGTGCATGTCAGTCGGTGGAACCAGTCTCACGTAGGAGTACGTGTAAGGTCGGTCCGGGCCGCTTCATCCCACAATGCCGCCGAATCAAGATTGGACTAGTAACGGTAAGCATATTGAACAAAATCAACGCCCACAACTACTTTGTGTTCTACTCGTGCATAGAATCTACGCAATAGACCTAGCTCATGATGCCACTGTTGGGAAACGTAGAAGAAATTCAAAATTTTCCTACGTGTCACCAAGATCTATCTATGGAGAAACCAGCAACGAGGGGAAGGAGAGTGCATCTACATACCCTTGTAGATCGCTATGCGTAAGCGTTCAAGAGAACGGGGTTGAAGGAGTCGTACTCGTCGTGATCCAAATCACCGGAGATCCTAGTGCCGAACGGACGGCACCTCCGCGTTCAACACACGTACAGCCCGGTGACGTCTCCCATGCCTTGATCCAGCAAGGAGAGAGGGAGAGGTTGAGGAAGACTCCATCCAGCAGCAGCACAACGGCGTGGTGGTGGTGGAGGAGCGTGGTACTCCAGCAGGGCTTCGCCAAGCATCGCAAGAGACGAGGAGGAAGAGGGGTAGGGCTGCACCAACAGGGGAAGAATTCATGTGTTGCAGCCCTCCTAACCTCAAGTATATATAGGGGAAGGGGAGGGGCTGCGCCCCCATCTAGGGTTCCCTCCCTAGGGGGCGGAAGCCCCCAATACCCATCTAGGGTGCGGCCAAGGGGGGAGAGAGGGGGGCGCACCTAGGGTGGGCCTTAAGGCCCATCTGGACCTAGGGTTTGCCCCTTCCCACTCTCCCTGCGCCTTGGGCCTTGGTGGGGGGCACACCAGCCCACCTGGGGCTGGTCCCCTCCCACACTTGGCCCACGCAACCTTCTGGGGCTGGTGGCCCCACTTGGTGGACCCCCGGGACCCTCCCGGTGGTCCCGGTACGTTACCGATAAAACCCGAAACCTTTCCGGTGACCAAAACAGGACTTCCCATATATAAATCTTTACCTTCGGACCATTCCGGAACTCCTCGTGATGTCTGGGATCTCATCCGGGACTCCGAACAAAATTCGGTAACCACATACAAACTTCCTTTATAACCCTAGCGTCATCGAACCTTAAGTGTGTAGACCCTACGGGTTCGGGAACCATGCAGACATGACCGAGACGTTCTCCGGTCAATAACCAACAGCGGGATCTGGATACCCATGTTGGTTCCCACATGTTCCATGATGATCTCATCGGATGAACCACGATGTCGAGGATTCGATCAATCCCGTATACAATTCCCTTTGTCTAGCGGTATTGTACTTGCCCGAGATTCGATCGTCGGTATCCCGATACCTTGTTCAATCTCGTTACCGGCAAGTCTCTTTTACTCGTTCCGTAACACATCATCCCGTGATCAACTCCTTGATCACATTGTGCACATTATGATGATGTCCTACCGAGTGGGCCCAGAGATACCTCTCCGTTTACACGGAGTGACAAATCCCAGTCTCGATTCGTGCCAACCCAATAGACACTTTCGGAGATACCTGTAGTGTACCTTTATAGCCACCCAGTTACGTTGTGACGTTTGGCACACCCAAAGTATTCCTACGGTATCCGGGAGTTGCACAATCTCATGGTCTAAGGAAATGATACTTGACATTAGAAAAGCTTTAGCATACGAACTACACGATCTTTGTGCTAGGCTTAGGATTGGGTCTTGTCCATCACATCATTCTCCTAATCATGTGATCCCGTTATCAACGACATCCAATGTCCATGGTCAGGAAACCGTAACCATCTATTGATCAACGAGCTAGTCAACTAGAGGCTTACTAGGGACATGGTGTTGTCTATGTATCCACACATGTATCTGAGTTTCTTATCAATACAATTCTAGCATGGATAATAAACGATTATCATGAACAAGGAAATATAATAATAATAAATTTATTATTGCCTCTAGGGCATATTTCCAACAATATATTGTGCAAACATTGTCAAGGAAAGAGAACAGTAAGCATCACTGAAGTTCTGAATTTAAAATTTCAACCTTGGTGAAATTAGAAATAGCAGAGTCCAGTTCTCTTTGAAATACATATGTTGTACCTCTCCTAATTGGTGTCTCTGGATAACCTATACTTTCCTGCCGTATCTGCAAATGTAAATGCAGATTTCAGGCTCCTTTTCTTATTAGAGAGAATAAGCAAGAAAAACTGATAAAAACAGATTATAGGTGACAAAACCTAATAAAACCAAAAAAATAGCCTAATAAAAAAGATTATAGGTAACAAAACCTAGTACAACTTAATGGTGAAATTTGCTTTGAAACAACAATATCCACATGTAAAAGAAATAGAGACGATATCTACTGAAAGTTCGCTGCAAATGGAAGAACTTTTTTTCATTCAGGTGTTCTTTTGATCATTGGCGTACCTTGGACGATCATTGGCGTACCTTGGCCTCGGAGCAGGGGCTCACTATTTTCTAATTCACTAACAGAACTCCGGACCCAAAATTAGTAAATGGATGTTCTCCAGGTTAGGATACAATACTGCTAACTATATTTGCTACCCCACCTCAACGATCACACCTCAGAACCTGCAACCCGAATGCTCGGAACCGGTTTCTTTTTACTTTGTCACTAATAGTGTGTTAATTCACCACTGTCTAGCCCCTAGCCCTGCATCGTTTTTCATTTTTGATTGTTAATTCACCCATATTATCCTGCACACCAACCCAGCCAAGAAACATAGCCAGCAAACAAAGCAAGAATGTAGAACATGTAGTGTGGTTAACTGATAAGATTGATCAAACACCATTAAAAGACATTCTTAAAAAAATAATGTCAAAGTAGGCAATGAACATGAAGAGTCGGTCAACACTTACGTATAAATTCTAAACATGGGAGAAAATTTAGTTTCATGTGAAAACTGAAGGGAAGGCACATGATGTGAACTTCTGACAATATAAACAATATTCTCATTCATGAAATTCTGAAGTTACCACCGCCTATACGAATAGGATGGCATTGGTTAGGACGTTAGGTACACTGTACTTTCAAAGATGATCGGAAAAAATACAGGATGAGAGAGATACCTTGTCAACTGAACAAGCTCAGCCAAGATAGTTAGATGAGATCTCCTAGTTCTCTACAAAATGCAGGGTGAAAAAAATAAGCAACGCTTGTTATAGTTCTCAATTTCTCAATATGAACCAGAAATGCTAAAATAGCCCATCTGATGCTGAAAAATATACAGATAGATGCATGAGAACCCGTTCCTTAAACAAACAGTATGAGAATGTGACGACAAAACAAATTTTATCCTTATACAAATACTATGAGCATGTAATTCCAAAGTAAACACACACTTTGCCAAAACAATAGAAACAAGATGGGATATAATGCCAAAATAAATCCACATAATGCCAAAACTGTAGGATCCAAAAAAAGGCAGTCACCTGCGCAACTAAGCAATGTGAGCTATCCTCGAAGAGCCACAACTTATCCGCTGCAAGAGGAAGAACACTACTGGCTGCAAGAGGAAGAACACTACTGGTCACTAACCAGCAAAACAAATCCTAATAACATCTCCGCCAAACAGGCAAAATGGACCTAGGTAATCATCAGAATCGGGCAGGGAAGGAAACAGCAAAGGTAGCACAGGGCTAGGAAAGGGACCAGAACAATACACTCTTCAACGGCACGCCGGCGGCCAAGGTGACGGCAAGCAAACCGCACGGCCAAGAGGTCACACCCTCGAACTACCTGCAAGACAACTAATGAAAAAGGAAAAGAGGGGAAGTGAGGACTGGCCAGAAGAACGCCTCCAAGGAGCCAAGACGGGATCGCGAGGACCATCACCTGACCGATGACGAGGAGGAGATCACGGTGAAATCCCCTAGTACCCTTGCCGGTGCACCCGGGCTCGAGCTCGGCCATGGCCGCCGCCACGCTAACCAACGTGCCCACATTCATCAGAAAAGTACATGCGGCAGTAGATCAATACGGTCAAGGCAAATGCATAGTTGTTGTCTGTCCCTGGAGGACAATCTTTTCTACAGGAGAGAACTTGCCCTGGAGCCTTTAGCAATAAGATCAAGAACATAAGCATATGACCAAATCAGGCAAAGGACAGCACATGATTAGCACGGAGATAAAAAGATAGCATGTACCTCTTATGGAAGTCTATCATCTCAGAAGTGTCATCATTTATGTACCACCGACACGCTGCACTTTCGCTCACACCCCTTCGACCTACAGACCGCAACCAAAGACATAGCACGTCACATAAACAGACATGGGCAAAAGAGTAGCCATCTAGTCAACCTAACAAGAGTTCTTACCTTCATAGGCCTTCACCAGAGTTCCAACAAATAGTGCAACCACTGGTTCAGTCGAGCCCAACTCGATAATGTAGTCTCCCTGAAAGGTTGTAGCACGTTCGCCCCAGAGCACAACAGTTATCTGGCACCCATTGCACAAAATATAAACAAAATATACTGAAAGCAATGGAAGGCTAATAGAGACAACAACACAAACAACAAGCACCTGACAGGGCAAGATGGCATACCTTAGGTCCATGATACTAATAGAACGCTTTTTGGAAGGATAGCTCCTGCTAGAGCTATGATGCTGAACAACATCGGATACACCAGTGATAACGCCGAGCACATCTAGACAACCAGAGAAAAGGAAAACATCTTACAGGCACACACAACAAACAAACAAAGACAATGATCGTGTAGGCAACACACCCATGAAGAATTCAGGTGTCTCGAGAGGTGCAGGGAGGCGTGACAGTTTAGTGAGTCAGTAGGTGCAGAAGGGAAACTGAGCTTCTGGATCAGTATTAGGATCGGCCGTACTGAACCTATTGAACCTGAAACTGAACTTCTAGATCAGTATTAGGATCGGCCGTACTGAACCTATTGAACCTGATCATGTGTATCGCATAGACAGGCTTGAAACAAGGTTTGTTCAGGAACACCAAGAACTGTGAAATGTCATATGCACATCCTGCCTTCAGTTTGCCCATAAACTTAGGCACAAGCTTCTCACCAATCTCAGCATAGATGTGGTTGCCCTGCCAAGAAACAACATGCATCAATTACCAAGCATAGAAGGCTGAAGAAAATTACAACCAATGCAGGCGCTGAGGCTGGAGAAATCATATACCTGGGCATCCAAAAGGACCATGTCATTGTGTTTGATAGGACCGTCATCAGCGTCTCCACGGTGCTGCCACAAACACGAAACATACACACGGATGGTCAAGTTCCTGTCCCCAAGAACAAGAGATTGCAGACCAGCCATCGCCATCTACAACAAAAGGGTCATCACCAAAACACACGACCACCGTTAAACTAAATAAACCAGTATGACATAAGCCACGCCAATACATGCAAACACTCAAAATATCAACCCCACCATACGGAACACACTTATTCAGCCATCGCCAAATGCCATGTAACAAGATATCATCCAACTCAAAAAAGCATGCCACTGACTACCAAAATGAAGACGGGCGTTGTATACAAACCTAGGCCATCCCTGCGCCCCGAAAGACCTCAGGAAAAACAATGTTTTTGGTCTCAGAACCACAATTGCCATTAGCATCTAATATAAGGATTTTCAAAGAAGCTCTTGAAGTAACACGAGACACTGCCACATACAGCTGCCCGTGCGTAAAAACAGGACCCTTAAGATATATGCCAACAGCAGACAGGGTCTGTCCCTGGCTCTTATTGATTGTCATGGCATAGCACAAACGAACAGGAAACTGGCGTCGCCTAAGCACAAAGGGTGTGTTTCCTTTCTTCGCCAATAACTCAATCCTAGGGATATAAACGGTATCACCCACATTGGAGCCAGTCATAATAACAGCCTTGATAAGCCGGTCGCCCAATTCTTTTACGATCAGCTGGGTACCGTTACACAAACCATTTGCCTGGCTAAGGTTTCTAAGAAGCATAATTGGAACACCAACCTTAAGAGTCAGTCTATGGTTTGGGAAGTTTATAATTTTAGTTTCATTCAGGTACTCAACTGGATAATAAACTTCTTTGTCTCTAACAGAATCTGCAGAGTCATCAATAGAATCAGCACTTAAATAGTCCCTGCTATCAGTAGGAACCAATTTAATAATATAGTCATTAATATCCTCAGCATGGTCGTTGGTAGGAGCTAAAATGGCTCTCTCTTGCAAGTAGCCAGAGTTTAGGTAGTTGAGTAAAAAATCACCATAGATAGAAGAAACAATAGCAGCTATTGGGTCACCGGTCGTACGAACCAAGAGGTCGTCCGGTATCTGTATCCAAGAAGCCTCGACATCATCACCTCTCTTTGTAACAGGCAGCTTCCCCTCCCCCAGATCTAGAACCCATCTGCTAAACAAGGCAACATCCTGCCGCGCCTGAATATCCGCCCCAGGGACAAATAAGCGCATGTTAATAGAAAGAGATAATTTTCGAACAGAGCGCCACAGTGGGGAATTTGTGATCACTGCATCAATAATCTGAGGCCTAGTACCTCCCTCGACGACCGGTAAGATTTGTCTAAGGTCACCACCCAAGACCATTACTATTCCACTGAACGGAACATCTGCAAGATCTGGATTACCCACAAAGAGGACATCACGCAACATTCTATCTACGGCCTCAAAGCATTTCCTGTGTGTCATAAGCGCCTCGTCCCAAATAACAAGCGAAGATGCCATCATCAACTTACAAAGCCTAGAACCTCTTTTAATATCACATTGTGTATTATCCTCAAAAAGAATAGGTATTTTAAAGCGAGAATGAGCAGTCCTCCCACCAGGCAACAACAGCGATGCAATGCCCGACGATGCAACAGTAAGCACTATCTTCCTCTCACCCCTAAGGAAAGCACATATTGCACTCCATAGGTAAGTCTTCCCAGTACCGCCGTACCCAGAGACAAAAAAAAGCCTGGTTCCCCTGCCTGTACGCACCCCACAATCGTCTTATAAGCAAACAACTGGTCCTCATTTAAACTATCGAACATAAGTAAGGATTGTTCTGCTAAAGCACATGCATCATAAGACAATTCCTCACGGATTAGACGATTATCATCAGATTGTTCACTTTCGCAAGAGCGGGGCGGTAAATTAAAGTTTCTTATATCAGAACCGTGTTTCAAAAAAATGTCGGCCAGCTCATCGAGAAGCATATCTCTTAGTCTCTCAGGAGGAACAACATAATTTCGATTACCCAGGGCGTGATGCAACCTATACTGGATATCATCGTACATGCTAACACAATAACGTTCAAAGAAACCCAGTTCATCCCTGATAGAACAATGCATGAGCATGGTCACAAACAGCTGCCTAAGCCGATGCCCAAACCCCCAGACAACCGCTTCATCAAACATTGTGTACCACTCACTATCATCTCCTAATAAACCACGCGCAGCGCAAGCCTCTTTAAAGGTGTGATAAAGACGACCAGCATACGTTCGGAGATCTTCGAAAGACCTAGCCCCCTTAACAATCATCAAAAGCATGCGTAAATATAATTCACCACTCAAAGGATGCACATAATATACGCGGCCAATCTTTTCACCCCTACCCCTTGGATGCCATGACCTACTTTTAACATCCCATGTCCAAGCAATTGGAAAATCACAGTACGTCAATGACCGAGCTTCTTCGAACATCTCATTCGCAACAAACCATTCGGTAAGCATAGTCTTTTGCAATAAGTCAGAACCAACAATTTTCATGAGGTCAGCACCAGCACGATAGTAGACAGTATTCATGCCAGGCATATGAACAGTGAGCCTTTGAACCGACGGCATTTTAAAGTGTATCTCAAACCCAAATATGCGCCATAATGCATCATACTCACATATATAACGACATATCAAATACTCCCGAACCTCGTCCACTGTACGACAACCAGATTTAGTCAATTTTTTTAACCTTTCTAACATGACCTTAGAGTAATCAGCACCCTTGGTGACGTACTTGAAGAGGTATTTCATCACGTGTGTCTTATTACACCACTCTACATTTATATGACCCTAAAATTTCTTGAGCATCGCCATATTATAAGGAACAACATGTCTATTGTCAAGAAATTGACCATTTTTATAAACCCTTCGACCGTCGTCGCGACGTCGATATAAAACAAACCCGTTATCATCAATGACAGTAGCATCTCTAAAATCCTTTGGAAAATATTTAGAAGAAACACCTTTTTTCATGCAGACACATTTATCGTTCATTTCACCACACGGACCGTGCATCATAAATTCGGAAACTAAAGCATACCCTAGAGGATCAAGCAACGCATCAGGTATCTCAGCAGATATTAATGAATTAATATTTTCAACACCAATCTCACCATTGCCCCCTATCCGCCAGACAAGTATATGCGCGCGTGGCAGCCCACGCTTCTAGAACTCAACAGTATATAGGACTGAAAAGGAAATAAAAAAGATAAGTCAGCCAAACCAGCAAGCAAAATAAATAAAAGGCCGGTCAGAAACACCAACCACACACAAAGCACAACAGCACATAGTACCAGTTTAATGGGGCCAAAAGCCCGGCCTGACTTGATCTCATCCAAGTACTCGGCAAGCTTCATGTGATAGACCCTAACAACAATATTTGCCCTATCAGAAGGCGCTTGCCCTGGCTCTAATGCAGCGGTGATCTCGGGCCACTTGGGATTACAAGTGAAAGTGGTAAACACGTCTGGTGCACCATGCACCCGACAAATGGCAATGCCATCATGGAAGTTCTCATTAAAATAACGACGACCACCCATGTGACTGGAGGGCACAATGGTCCTCTTTCCAACAACATCGCCATCTACACACCCATCACCTACTGCATCGGTAATACCCTGCATATGCTCTGATCTGAACATGTCCTGATTTCTTATGATATACCACAGTCTACTCTCATCGATGCACGCGCGTGCATCAACAACGGACTGGGAGGAGAGGAGACCATAGCATATATATGGATTGGGCTGATCACCTTTGTAATGGCACATAAAACGATAGTAATCTTGCATGGTCATCCTATTCCGACTATTCATGTCTGAGTCACCACCCCCAGAAGGATACGAAGAAGACGCCTCAACAGACGGACTTCCAGGTGCAGGATCAGGATCTACAGCCCCATCATCATCACCTTCTTCAGGAACAATCAGGTGAGGAACATCAATCTGGAACCCCCTCTCACCATAAGGAAAAAGCAACGGGTATTGCAGAGGCATGAACGCAGTGTTCAGAGAAGATATCTGCTGCAAACCATCAGAACGACCGCGGACAACAATATCCCGGTAAGACGCCTCTAACGTGAACCCACCACCGACAACCAAAGCAGCAAGCCCAGTAGTTGTAGGCAAGCTAAATTGTGGACTATCACCCTCTGAAGGCCCTATAATACGAATTGAGATATCCTCTATAGGTTCATCACCGCGATCCTCTATCATCTTACTTGCCTCCCTAAAGGTCTGTACCAATGGGTTAGACTCATTAAGCATATCTCTAAGGCCAACCACAATACTCTCATCGACCCCCCCCCCCAGTAGGTTTATCGTCCGGATTTAAGCATTCATCCTATGTCTAATCTCATTAGCGGGGTCATGTATGTACAACTCAGCAAACTTAGGAGCATCATCACCGCTAGGCACCAGGGAACCAATACGATGAGACACTTGACCACTGATCTTGAAGATCTTAGGCCCACGGCTGACACCAAAAGAGCGTTCAACGGTAGCACCCATCGAAGTAAAAGCGAACATATAATTGTACTCACATATAGCCCGGATGAATTTTTTAGCACGAGAAGTACCATCGAATCGAAGGAGCTCCCGGAGATAGGCCGGGGGATCCTTAAAGGGAGGAATATAGACCTTAGCGCCTTTACAACAGCGATTGTAAACCATCTTACGTTGTGTCCAGGATGACCCGGACTTGGAACACTCAGCAAACCAGAAGGAGGCACCACAATACCGGCATAAGAAATCTGGAGGGCCATAGTATGACCTATCTGCATAGCAAGCTAACAACCACCAAAGCACAAGACTATCAGGCACAAACCATGCGTAAAGGAAAAACAACAATGACATGACCAGGGAAATAATGATTTTTTAGTAGGTACCTTTAAGAGACTCAGCAAATCCAACCGAGAAACCTTGCCAATCCTTCGACAAAGGCCCTTTGACAATAACATCTAACCAGACACGTACGACCAAATAAGAGACTATGTGGAAACAACCAAAAGCAAGAAGGAATCAAGGAATTCCATGCACCTTCATGTCCAGGACGACGCAGTCTAATCGACATTTTACGCCTTTTCCGTTTGTTGCGATCCACCCCGGTAACCGCCGAGCTCACATAAACTGAGAAACCATGCCAATCCTTCGGCAAGGTGCCGTCGGCGACACGTTCTAACAGAACATGTAGAAACAGGTAAGGCACCACACACCCAAACGACAACAACTAACAACAAACTAAGAACTCACACGCACCTTCATAGTGAGCACGCCGAAACTCAACGCACCCTTTCCGTTTTCTGCGATTTGCAGCCGCCACGCCAAGCTCAGATAAGGAAACCAACCATCACCTACCACGTCATAAACAACATGGAAATGAAGTAATTGGTAGAGCACCTAAGAGACAAAACAAGGAAGAAAAACTATGGACAGAGACTTACATGTACGCCTGCGAGAAGGAAACCCAATAGGCTGACGCGGCACGTAATGCCTAGCAATCCCAGTGCCAGGCACCCGTCGAGCAGGGACAGCAGCCCCAAGTCCAAGAGCACGGCCGGTGCCAGTCACCGGTCGAGCAGCACCCCCACGCCCGGCAACAGGCTGGTCTACAGCGGCAGGCACCCACCGAGCAGCACACCCACGCCCGGCGACAGGCTGGTCTACAGTGGCAGGCACCCGCCGAGCAGCACCCCCACGACTGGCGACAGGCTGGACCCCAATGTCAGGCACCGGCCAGGCAGCACCCCAGCGCCCGGCAACATGCTGGGCTCCAGCGGCAGGCACCCGCCGAGCAGGACCCCGCCGCCTGGCGACAGGCTGGGCTCCAGCGACAGGCACCCGACGAGTAGCATCCACACGACCAGCAACACAATCAGAAACAGGGGCACACCCAGTATTAGAACCTCCATGGCCGATGGCACGTCCACGACCACCAGCAGCCCGCCCATGGCCACGCCCACGACCACCTACCAACCCAGCGACAGCTTCAAACGCGCCTTGACCACGAGCCGCAACTGGGGCACGTGCCATGTCAATGACCAGACAACGTCATACCGTAATGCTGGGCAAATAAGAAGCAAGACGCATAACATTAGAAGAAGGACCGATATAACCCTACATAGCATAACATCAGGCATTCAAGTGCATAAACCATCTTACATTATACCCATGTACCAGTAACATGGTCAGGCAAAGGATAAGATACACATTGAATAAAAGAACAATGAATATCCGCGAGTTACTACAACCAGCCACTAATCAAAGTATACATGCACAACAACCTGAATGCATATCAACCCGACTCAGGAGAAGACGACCATCAGATAACCACTCCGAAGAGAAGACACCCTATATAGAAAGTACATCTAAAAGCTACAGGCGATGGAGATCAACCCAGCATATAGCATCTGCCGCCATAAAGCAAATATTTAAATACAACCAGATGAAGATGTTTTATATTTTCTAAGTTTCTGATTCAGGATTGATAACCAAAACCAACCAATATTGTAACATTATTTTTGAAAGATGCTGGATATCTCCATCATCGTAACGGAATATGAGAACTCTTATCCGTGTGCAATAACCTAGACATGACATCTCTAGAGCACCGATTCAACTTCACCGAATAGGTAAACCAAACACAATTAGATCCTGATGCTCATCCTTGCCTTAACTAAAGTCAAACTCGATTTTTAAGACACCTAATAAAACCAAAGTCAAGCCTATATTCATTTTCTGCATCTTGATGTTCATCTGTGCCTGAACTAAAGAAACCACGGATGATAAAATCTGCACAAGATCGCCTAACCTACGAGAGCCACGCCCTTTGCACACGTTCTCTGTGATATGCTATAAGAGCTACACCCTCTGAACACTTTCTTCGTGAACCCAACAACCTCAAAAGACATAGAGGAGGCTAGGCGAGAGTAAAGAATCACCTTCAAAGAGACGAGTGAAGCAACCTCGAGCACCAGCAATGGCACGACATACCAGCCCAGCAGCCAAGAGCAGAAACAGACCCCGACCAAGATGGACCAGCAAGCAAACCCTAAATAGACCCCTGAAAAACAACACACCCCTGGATGATTACCTGCACATCAGAAACGACAAAAACTGCTCTGTTGTATTCATTTTCAGAAATATTGAGCAGCCATCTTTTGAAGTTCATAGTAACAAAAATACTCATGGGAATCAAGTAAATGGAATTGATCTATGAACTATAAGATACTAGGTAGCCGTACCATTGTATAACACCAATTTATGAACCCTCAAATATCATGAAACACTATGGACAAAAGCTATGAGAAAATTACAGCTTTGCAGAAACAGCCAGCAACTTGTTTTTATCGTCACGGCTAAACGGCTGAACCAAATTGAGTGAATGACCACTCAACACAATCGTGGGAACAATACCTACAAAACATTCCACATGCTCCTCCCCTCATTTTCCATCTAGGAACTCGAAATCGCTGATTTCCGAATCTGAATACCTAAGAACAGCAACAACAATGATTCCCAGCAACTTGTTTTTATCGCCACGGCTAAACGGCTGAACCAAATTGAGTGAATGACCACTCAAAACGATCGTGGGAACAACACCTACAAAACATTCCAGATGCTCCTCCTCTCATTTTGCCATCTAGGAACTCGAAATTGCTGATTTCTGAAGCTGAATACCTAAGAACAGCAGCAACAATGACCCCCCCTAGTTCCCTCACCTAGGGCTCCTAATCCTAGCCCTATTCTCCAAGAATCATCACTTACAGAGGATAAGAGCTCATAGATGATGGGGAATCTCACCTTTATGATCAAATCACAAATATTTGGTGAAGGGGGAAGTTGGGGAAGCTTTCTTGTTCTCCTCTTCTTGTGCCCTCTTCTTCTTCCTCCAGATCAGGTCCAGGCTGCCTTTGAAGGTGGGGGAGGGCGTGGTGCAGCAACGAGGGACATGGGGAGGAGTGGGAAGGGAAGGGAGGAGGGAGTAGGCTGGCTGGAGAGGTGTGGGAGGTGGCGTGGAGGAGAGAACGCGACGGCGAGCGGAGGCGGCAGCGGCGGCGCACCAAGGGGGCGTGGTGGAGGAGAGGACGCGACGGCGAGCGAAGGCGGCGACGGCGGCGTGGCAGGGACCGTGCCAGCGCGGGGTCAGGGTTCGAGAGAGGGAGAGGAGGAGATGCGACGCGAGAGTGCGGAAGGGAGCGACGGCTAGGCTCTCAGCCCTTGCTATTGGATATTTTCCTAACCACGTGAAATGTCTAAAATACCCTAGGTGGCCACCCAATTTTACAGGCGGTGGCGCGACCTGGAGGGCGCCGATGAACCGCACTAGCCACACTCGCAGCCATAGAAGCTGACCGACGCGGCCCACCAGCCAGGGTCCCCACATGTCAGTGAGGTAGTAAAGTAATTCTGGAGTAAGAAAAGTCAGTAAGAAAAATCGAATAGAGGCTACATACATGACTGACTGTTACAACTGAGTGCTTCCCAATTTCTCAGGTTACAACAGGCAACTGAAGGATGTACATAATCACAAACTGTCTTCAGTCATAATGCAGATGAAGGTACAGAATTATTTGTTTTCTCAATGCATCAAAGCTCACTTCCAATAAGATGGAGGTGCAGCATGCCGAGAGGGAGGGAGGGAGCGGAAGAGAGAAGGAGGTGCTAGTCACCTTGTAAGTACAGATGGAAATGCTCTTACTTGGTCGAAGTTGCATGGTCTCTGCGGTGTTAATGAATTGCACACCTTGAGAGCAGAAATACTATATAGCAGGTATGTAGTAGTTGGATAAAAAATAAAGAAGATGTGCCATGATGATAACTAATATTATACAACAAACAATGATATTCTCAAAACTCCTCAAAACTAAACCTCTAACTACTGTCAGCGGCTTGCATCGAGTTGCAGGAGGCCCATATTAGAACTGTAGGGAGATGAAACATATAAAGTCTTATTACATAAAAACATGGAAGCATAAACATCATTTACTCGGGTATGTCAGCTAGGAGCTTGCTCCACCCAGTCAAACACAACCCTTGCAAGCTCGTGTGTCCTATTCCTAGATTCAGTATCATTGCTTAGTTCTGCCTATCAGACAACAGCTCCTTCCTTTGTCCTTGTTCGAACACCAAAAATAAAGAAATCAGTGATCAAACCCTCCCACCCCAACCCATTAGAAATTGTAGGACTATCTAATTGTCATTCAGGCTGTAGTATGCTCACTATCAACCCCACCAACACAAAATTAGTCCATCATAAATGCTACCAAAATAAGCCACATAATTTTTCCTACACTACAATTCAGGATCTACAAACACCAAATTCATGTTGCTATTTGGACACACAAATAGTCTGCATCAACTACTGCATGGTACACAAAAAACAGGGAATCGTATCTTGATTCAACCAGGCACATTAGGAATTATTTTCCCTATTAATTCCACCAACCGCGCGGGCATATCTCCCTTCCTTGTCGGCTCTATTCATCTGCTGCTGTAGCAGCATAAACACCATTGAGTGATTTAGCCAATGTGAAACTGACGTTTTACTTGTATTTAACTTAAACTGGAAGTAAAAAACTAAACTATGCACATCAGCAGAAATGATTATTAACAAAGCCAAAATGTAGTGCCACATGAAATAACACCAGATAAAGCATCATTAGTTTATAGGTGCAAGAAAAAAAGATGCTAGCAACATTGCTGCACCTAACTGTAAATATCGAGTCCACAGCCACTTGTTTGGCTTTCCTAAAAGAAGTTGCCATCTATATTGATCAATCACCCAGCCAACATCCCTTTCGAGACAACTATTTCGTCGCTTTGCTGATCGTGCCTATTCTCGGTTTGCACAACATCTCCTTCAGCCCGGTCAAGCTACAAATTTTTTGCAAAACAGACCGTCCTTTGCCTGACATTGGGGAAAGTTGTAGGCACCTTCGTTGTTGAATCTGCGGACAACCAAAAAGATCAAATCAATGTCCATGCCTCCAAAATCAACTCAGTATTTCCTCTCTCGATCTCCTCGCTTGTTCTATCCTTGCTCTGCTCATCCATGGGAGGCGGCAGAGCTAGAACAGGGGAGCCGATGTGGGCTGGAGGCTATCCACGAGGAGTTGCTTGGGATCCGGCAAGCATCATCTCTGTAGCAGGTTGTGAGCCACATTGGATTGGAGAAGACATGGGTGTGGAGCCGGCGAGTAGCACCCCGGGGGAGTGGAAACGAAGGTGCTAGGGAAAGGTGATGGTATCCTTGTCCATGACATGACGGGGCCATGGCAGATTGGGGAAGCGTAGCGGTGGCGAGGTGAGTCACCACGACGGGGTCGCGCAGAATCATGGCGTCCGCCGGCGCTCCATCGCGGCTCCCGGCGGGGTGGCGTTCTCCAATGAGCCGACGGCTAGGGTTTTTTCAAGGCTATTGAACGTTGGCAGGGTACTACGATGGCGACTACAACGAAAGGGGTTAGGTCGGCGAGGGCTGCCGGGAGAGGAGTCCGGAGGGATGCGGTGCGGCGGCGGAGGGAACCCTAGCGCCGGGGCTATTGCCTTCTCATACGGGAGAGAGGCTTTCAGGAGTTTTTCTTTTCAATACAGGACAGCCCATAAGAGAAGGTATAATAAAAGGATCAATGTAAGAGAAGGCACATAATAAAAGGATCAATAGCACGAGCGAGCCTAGCGTGCGACATTTTTATTAGTACCACCTCGCATATACGTTTAAATTCAAAATGAAAGCGTAAATTCACGTGAAGAAGCGTATTGTGACGGTGAACTTGACAAAGTCAATATGTGCTTTATTATTACTAGCAAACATGCCCGTGCGTTGCAACGAGAGAGAAAAAATTTACACGCTATCCAAATAAGTTTGAATCAATACCCTGACATACGAGCGTCATCTATTTTAACACAATGACTCGCCATGTTGCAAACATGTTTTATAATTTGCGAACAATTATAAAATTACTAATATTTTTTAAACAACAACAACAATAGGCTAGAGGTGAAACCCATAAAATCTCGCGACCAACTCATGACTCTGGCACATGGATAGCAAGCTTTCACACACCCCTATCCATAGCTAGTTCTTTGGTGATACTCCAATCCTTCAGGTCTCTCTTAACGGACTCTTCTCATGTTAAATTCGGTCTATCCCAACCTCTCTTGACATTAAAATCACTAATATTTTTTAAAACTGCGAAATTTTTATGATTTCCCACACCATTTTTGAATTCACAAACATTTTATGATTTCTCAAACATGTTTTTCAAAACTCGCAATGTTTTGAAATTTGAAAATCTCGAATTAATTTAAAGAAGAAAAAAAGAAATGAGAAAAGAAAAGAAAAGACAAAAGACGAAATGAAAAAAATAGGGGAGTCATGCCCTGCGGGCCGGCCCGTGAACGCGCACTGGGGGGGAGGTGCGTCACAAAAAGAGGGGGGAAATCTACAGAACCTGGGGATAAAAAATTACACTCTAGCCAAATAAGTATGACTCAATACCTTGACATATGAGTGTTCAAAAAAAACCTTGACATATGAGCGTCCTCTATTTTGACACAGTGACTCACCATGTTGCCACTTATCTTTCTTCCCACCCTCGCTGATGATGGATGTGATGTCCACGTGATCGCAATATAGTCAACTTGGTAAATCCCAAGGCAATGAGCTTGCCACTGCACGACACACTTTAAAAACAAATCTCATCGACCACAAACTTGCAATTTTTTTGAGTTTTTTCAATATTTTCTAAAATCTCATGGACATTTTTGTCAGATTCATGAATTTGTTTTGAATACACGATTATTTTTTCAAAAATCATGTACATGGTTTTATTTCTCGACATTTTTTCCCAAATTGTGCTTTTTTTTAATAATTTGCGAACACTTTTGGAAAATCAATTATATTTTTGAAACTGCAAAAAATTTATGATTTCCCACACATTTTTGAAATCACAAACATTTTATGATTTCTCGAACATGTTTTTAAAAATTCGCAACCTTTTGAAATTTGGAAATCTCAAATTAATTTAAAGAAGGAAAAAAAAGAAATGAGAAAAAAAAGCAGAAGACGAAATGCAAAAAAAAAAGAGGCGTCAGGCCCTGTGGGCCGGCCCACTTAACGCACACTGGGTGGGTAGGGAGGTGCCTGACAAAAAAGGTCGAGGACATATGCAGCACTTGGGGATCGAACCCTAGTGTGCAAGGTAGAATAAAGAGGCTTTAGCCACTGCGCTGTCTCCATGCATCTGATATATATTCAACATTATCATCTTAAATAACAGAGCGCGGCAGCGAATTTGGTGGAACCGAATCGTTTTTTAACTTTGTGGCATCGGTGGGTAAATTTTGTCAACTTACGGGGTAAATTAAATGACGTACCACCAGAAGCAGTAGGTGCTTTATTAGTAGGTAAAGATTAGGGAGAGATACCAATGTAATTCTAGCAGGCATCAAAAGGGATTTCTGGCGCCGTGCTACTTCTTGAGCTTGCGTTGGTTTTCCCTTGAAGAGGAAAGGATGATGCAGCAAAGTAGAGTAAATATTTCCCTCAGCTTTTGAGAACCAAGGTATCAATTCAGTAGGAGACAACGCTCAAGTCACTGAATACCTGCATAAACAAACACCAACTTGCACCCAACGCGACAAAGGGGTTGTCAATCCCTTCACGGTTATTTGCAAAGGGAGATCTGATAGAGACTGATAAATGGTAAAGTAATTTTTTTTGGTATTTTTGGTTTATGGAACGAAAAGTAAAAGATTGCAAAGGAAGTAAATAGAAAACTAAAACTGTAGATCGAAAACTTATATGATGGAAAATAGACCCCGGGGCCATAGTTTTCATTAGAGGCTTCTCTCAAGATAAAAAATATTACGGTGGGTGAACAAATTACTGCCGAGCAATTGATAGAAAAGCGCAAAGTTATGACGATATCTGATACGTCTCCAACGTATCTATAATTTTTGATTGCTCCATGCTATATTATCTACTGTTTTGGACTATACTGGGCTTTATTTTCCACTTTTATATTATTTTTGGGACTAACCTATTAACCGGAGGCCCAGTCCAGAATTGCTGTTTTTTTGCCTATTTTAGTGTTTCGAAGAAACGGAATATCAAACGGAGTCCAAACAGAAAAATCCTTTTTCGAACGTGATTTTCTCCTCGGATAAGACCTAGGAGACTTGGACCCTACTCCAAGAAGTACCGGAGGCGGTCACGAGGGTAGGGGCACGCCCCCCTACAGGGCGCGCCCCCCTGCCTCGTGGGCCCCTCGGTGCTCCATCGACGTACTCCTTCCTCCTATATATACCCATGTACCCCCAAACGATCAGAACAGGAGCCAAAAACCTAATTCCACCGCCGCAACTTTCTGTATCCACGAGATCCCATCCCGGGGCCTGTTCCGGAGCTCCGCCGGAGAGGGCCGTCATCACGGAGGGCTTCTACATCATCATAGCCCCTCCGATGAAGTGTGAGTAGTTTACCTCAGACCTTCGGGTCCATAGTTAGTAGCTAGATGGCTTCTTCTCTCTTTTTGGATCTCAATACAATGTTCTCCCCCTCTCTTGTGGAGATCTATTCGATATAATCTTCTTCTTTTGCGGTGTGTTTGTTGAGACCGATGAATTGTGGGTTTATGATCAAGTCTATCTATGAACAATATTTGAATCTTCTCTGAATTCTTTTATGTATAATTGGTTATCTTTGCAAGTCTCTTCGAATTATCCGTTTGGTTTGGCCAACTAGATTGGTAGTTCTTGCCATGTGAGAAGTCCTTAGCTTTGGGTTCGATCTTGCGGTGTTCTTTCCCAGTGACAGAAGGGGCAACAAGACACGTATTGTATCGTTGCCATCGAGGATAACAAGATAGGGTTTATTTCATATTGCATGAATTTATCTCTCTACATCATGTCATCTTGCTTAAAGTGTTACTCTGTTTTTAACTTAATACTCTAGATGCATGCTGGATAGCGGTCGATGAGTGGAGTAATAGTAGTAGATGCAGAATCGTTTCGATCTACTTGTCAGAGACGTGATGCCTATATACATGATCATGCCTAGATATTCTCATAACTATGCTCAATTCTGTCAATTGCTCAACAGTAATTTGTTCACCCATCGTAGAAAACTTATGCTCTCGAGAGAAGCCACTAGTGAAACCTATGGCCCCCGGGTCTATTCTCATCATATCAATCTCCATCACTTTAATCTTGTTTTGTTTTTACTTTGCCTTTTACTTTTCACTTTTCATCTTTATATCAAAAATACCAAAAATATTATCTATCGGATCTCACTTCCGTAAGTGATCGTGAAGGGATTGACAACCCCTAATCGCGTTGGTTGCGTTGAGCTCTTTGTGTTGTGTAGGTACGAGGGACTTGCGCGTGGCCTCCTACTGGATTGATACCTTGGTTCTCAAAAACTGAGGGAAATACTTACGCTACTCTGCTGCATCATCCCTTCCTCTTCGGGGAAAACCAACGCAAGCTCAAGACGTAGCAAGAAGGATTTCTGGCACCATTGCCGGGAAGTCTATGCAAAAAGTCAACATACCAAGTACCCATCACAATCCCTATCTCTCCCATTACATTATTTGCCATTTGCCTCTCGTTTTCCTCTCCCCCAATTCACCCTTGCCGTTTTATTTGCCTTCTCTCTCTCCATCCTCCCTCTCTATTTGCCTCTCTTTGCCCGTTTCTTGTTTGCTCGTATGGTTGGAATAGTTGTTTATTTATTACTAAACAGAGAACCTAATCTATGGATCCTCATCCGCTTGCCAATCTTTTTAAGAGATCCAATTATGATGAACCAATTCCTAGTGATTTGGATGCACTAGATTATCTTTATAAGCTTTTTCCTGAAATCTGTAAATCTGAAAATTGTGATAAAGTGCTTCACGATAGATCTTTGAATAAAAAGCATGATTGCAATAATTTTATTATAAATTCTCTTGATGTCAATTGTGCTAATAATATGCAAAACCTAAGCTTGGGGATGCTAGTTTTGCTATGTCCTCTACTTGTTGCAATGATCATGATTGGGGTGGTTCTTTTGATCTTGAAAATTTATTTAAACCCCATGATGAATATGAGATTGATTATAATGTTTGCAATAATACTAAAAGTGGGTTCGGAAAGGTCATGACGTTAGTTAATGTTAATCCCATTATTTTGGAAGAGTGTCAACTCTGCATGCATGTGGATCATGTTGAAAATATTTTATGTGATAGCTATTTTGTTGAATTTTCTTATGATCCTACGTATAATTATTATGAGAGAGGAAAATATGCTGGTAGAAATTTTCATATTACTAAATTACCTCTCGTTATGTTGAGATTGCTATTGTTTCTTTCCGCTTCCTTGCATATGCTAGTTTTTGCTTGCCTTGATAATTTGTTTGCCTATAAGATGCCTATACATAGGAAGTATGTTAGACTTAGATGTGTTTGTCACGTGTTTTATGATGCTCTCTTTGTGCTTCAATTCTTGTCTTTCATGTGAGCATCATTGAAATATTATGCCTAGCTATAAGGCTTTAAAGAAAAGCGCTTGTTGGGAGACAACCCAATGTTTATCCTTGCTGTTATTTAATAAATAAATTATCTAGACTCTGTTTTAGTTGTGTTTTTTTGTGCTTAATTAGTGTTTGTGCCAAGTAGAACCGTTGGGAAGACTTGAGGAAAGTCTTGTTGAACTTGCTGTAAAAAACAGAAACTTTAGCGCTCACGAGAACTGCTGTCATTTTTATTTGAAGAGTGCTATTTAGTTAATTCTTTTTGCAGATGATTAATAGATAAATTCCTCACGTCCAGAAATTTATTTTAGAATTTTTGGGGTTCCATATCTTGCGCTAGCTACAGATTACTACAGACTGTTCTGTTTTTGACAGTTTCTGTTTTTCGTGTGTTGTTTGCTTATTTTGATGAATTCATGGTTAGTAAAATAGTTTATAATACATAGAGAAGTTGGAATAAAGTAGGTTTAACACCAAAATAAATAAAAAATGAGTTAATTACAGTACCTTGAAGTGGTCTTTTGTTTTCTTTCTCTAACGGAGCTCACGAGATTTCTATTGAGTTTTGTGTTGTGAAGTTTTCAAGTTTTGGGTGAGTTCTTTTGATGGATTATGGAACAAGGAGTGGCAAGAGACTAAGCTTGGGGATGCCCATGGCATCCCCAAGATAATCCAAGGACACCAAAAAGTCAAAGCTTGGGGATGCCCCGGAAGGCATCCCCTCTTTTGTCCACTTCCATCGGTAATTTACTTGAAGCTATATTTTTATTCACCAACATGATATGTGTTTTGCTTGGAGCGTCTTGTATTATTTGTGTCTTTGTTTGTTAGTATGCTACAATCATACTTACTGTACACACCTTTTGAGAGAGCCATACTTGAATTGAAATTTGATAGAATACTCTATGTGCTTCACTTAAATCTTTTGAGTTATGTAGTTTTGCTCTTTGCACTTCACTTATATCTTTTGAGCATTATAATTTTGCTCTATGTGCTTCACTTAGATCTTTTAGAGCACGGTGGTGGTTTGTTTTAAAGAAACTATTGATCTCTCATGCTTCACTTAAATTATTTTAAGAGTCTTAATAGCATGGTAATTTTCTTAATATAAATATCCTTGGTGTTCAAGGTATGTGAAATTTTCTTTTGAGTGCGTTGAATACTAAGAGAAGATTGAAGCATGATAATTGTTTTGAGATATGGAGGTGATAATATTAGAGTTATGATAGTTTAGTAGTTGTGAATTTAAAGAATACTTGTGTTAAAGTTTGTGATTCTCGTAGCATGCACGTATGGTGAACCGTTATGTGATGAAGTCGAAGCATAATTTATTTATTGATTGTCTTCCTTATGAGTGGCGGTCAGGGACGAGCGATGGTCTTTTCCTACCAATCTATCCCCCTAGGAGCATGCGCGTAATACTTTGCTTTGATAACTTCTAGATTTTTGCAATAAGTATATGAGTTCTTTATGACTAATGTTGAGTCCATGGATTATATGCACTTTTTCCCATCTTTCCACCATTGCTAGCCTCTCTAATACCGCGCACCTTTCGCCGGTATCATACACCCACCATATACCTTCCTCAAAACAGCCACCATACCTACCTATCATGGCATTTCCATAGCCATTCCGAGATATATTGCCATGCAACTTTTCACCGTTCCGTTTATTATGACACGCTCCATCATCGTCATATTGCTAGCATGATCATGTACTTGACATCGTATTTGTGGAAAAGCCACCATTCATAATTCTTTCATACATGTCACTCTTGATTCATTGCATATCCCATACACCGCCGGAGGCATTCATATAGAGTCATATTTGTTCTAAGTATCGAGTTGTAATTGTTGAGTTGTAAGAAAAATAAAAGTGTGATGATCATCATTTTCTAGAGCATTGTCCCAAGTGAGGAAAGGATGATGGAGACTATGATTCCCCCATAAGTCGGGATGAGACTCCGTACGAAAAAAAGAGGCCATAAAAAAACAGAAAAGGCCCAAATAAAAAAGAGAGAAAAAGAGAGAAGGGACAATGTTACTATCCTTTTACCACACTTGTGCTTCAAAGTAGCACCATGATCTTCATGATAGAGAGTCTCTCGTTATGTCACTTTCATATACTAGTGGGAATTTTCCATTATAGAACTTGGGTTGTATATTCCAATGATGGGCTTCCTCAAATTGCCCTAGGTCTTTGTGAGCAAGCGAGTTGGATGCACACCCACTTAGTTTCTTTTGATGAGCTTTCATATACTTATAGCTCTAGTGCATCCGTTGCATGGCAATCCCTACTCACTCACATTGATATCTATTGATGGGCATCTCCATAGCCCGTTGATACGCCTAGTTGATGTGAGACTATCTTCCCCTCTTTTTGTCTTCTCCACAACCACCCTTCTATTCCACATAGTGCTATGTCCATGGCTCACGCTCATGTATTGCGTGAAGATTGAAAAAGTTTTGAAAAAGTTAGAGTATGAAATAATTGCTTGGATTGTCATCGGGGTTGTGCATGATTTAAATACTTTGTGTGGTGAAGATAGAGCATAGCCAGACTATATGATTTTGTAGGGATAACTTTCTTTGGCCATGTTATTTTGAGAAGACATAATTACTTTATTAGTATGCTTGAAGTATTATTATTCTTTATGTCAATATGAACTTTTGTCTTGAATCTTTCTAATCTGAATATCCATACCACAATTAAGAAATTTTGCATTGAAATTATGCCAAGTAGCACTCCGCATCAAAAATTCTCTTTTTATCATTTACCTACTCGAGGACGAGCAGGAATTAAGCTTGGGGATGCCTGATACGTCTCCAACGTATCTATAATTTTTGATTGCTCCATGCTATATTATCTATTGTTTTGAACTATATTGGGCTTTCTTTTCCACTTTTATATTATTTTTGGGACTAACCTATTAACCGGAGGCCCAACCCAGAATTGCTGTTTTTTTTGCCTATTTCAGTGTTTCGAAGAAACGGAATATCAAACGGAGTCCAAACAGAAAAATCCTTTTTGGAACATGATTTTCTTCTCAGATAAGACCAAGGAGACTTGGACCCTACTCCAAGAAGTACCGGAGGCGGTCACGAGGGTAGGGGCGCCCCCCCCCCCTACAGGGTGCGTCCCCCTGCCTCGTGGGCCCCTCGGTGCTCCACAGACGTACTCCTTCCTCCTATGTATACCCACGTACCCCCAAACGATCAGAACAGGAGCCAAAAACCTAATTCCACCGCCGCAACTTTCTGTATCCACGAGATCCCATCTTGGGGCCTGTTCCGGAGCTCCGCCGGAGAGGGCCGTCATCACGGAGGGCTTCTACATCATCATAGCCCCTCCGATGAAGTGTGAGTAGTTTACCTCAGACCTTCGGGTCAATAGTTAGTAGCTAGATGGCTTCTTCTCTCTTTTTGGATCTCAATACAATGTTCTCCCCCTCTCTTGTGGAGATCTATTCGATGTAATCTTCTTCTTTTGCGGTGTGTTTGTTGAGACCGATGAATTGTGGGTTTATGATCAAGTCTATCTATGAACAATATTTGAATCTTCTCTGAATTCTTTTATGTATGATTGGTTATCTTTGCAAGTCTCTTCGAATTATCCGTTTGGTTTGGCCAACTAGATTGGTAGTTCTTGCCATGGGAGAAGTGCTTAGCTTTGGGTTCGATCTTGCGGTGTTCTTTCCCAGTGACAGAAGGGGCAGCAAGACACGTATTGTATCGTTGCCATCGAGGATAACAAGATGGGGTTTATTTCAAATTGCATGAATTTATCTCTCTACATCATGTCATCTTGCTTAAAGCGTTACTCTGTTTTAACTTAATACTCTAGATGCATGCTGGATAGCGGTCGATGAGTGGAGTAATAGTAGTAGATGCAGAATCGTTTCGATCTACTTGTCAGGGACGTGATGCCTATATACATGATCATGCCTAGATATTCTCATAACTATGCTCAATTCTGTCAATTGCTCAACATTAATTTGTTCACCCACCGTAGAAAACTTATCCTCTTGAGAGAAGCCACTAGTGAAACCTATGGCCCCTGGGTCTATTCTCATCATATCAATCTCCATCACTTTAATCTTGTTTTGTTTTTACTTTGCCTTTTACTTTTCACTTTTCATCTTTATATCAAAAATACCAAAAATATTATCTATCGGATCTCACTTCCGTAAGTGACCGTGAAGGGATTGACAACCCCTAATCGCATTGGTTGCGTTGAGCTCTTTGTGTTGTGTAGGTACAAGGGACTTGCGCGTGGCCTCCTACTGGATTGATACCTTGGTTCTCAAAAACTGAGGGAAATACTTACGCTGCTCTGCTGCATCATCCCTTCCTCTTCGGGGAAAACCAATGCAAGCTCAAGACGTAGCAATATCTAAGGCAATGATCATGAATATAGGCATCACGTCCGTATCAAGTAGATCGACTCCTGCCTGCATCTACTACTATTACTCCACACATCAATCGACTCCTGCCTGCATCTAGAGTATTAAGTTCATAGAACAGAGTAACGCATTAAGTAAGATGACACGATGTAGCAGGATAGACTCAAGAAATTTGATGAAAACCCCATCTTGTTATCCTTGATGGCAACAATACAATACAATACATGTCGGTTCCCCTTCTGTCACTAGGATCGAGCACCGCAAGATTGAACCCAAAGCTAAGCACTTCTCCCATTGCAAGAAAAACCAATCTAGTTGGCCAAACCAAATTGATAGTTCGAAGAGACTTGCAAAGATATCAAATCATGCATATAAGAATTCAGAGAAGATTCAAATAATATTCATAGATAAGCTGATCATAAATCCACAATTCATCGGATCTCGGCAAACACACCGCAAAAGAGTATTACATCGGATAGATCTCTAAGAACATCTGGGAGAACATGGTATTGAGAATCAAAGAGAGAGAAGAAGCCATCTAGCTACTAGCTATGGACCCTTAAGTCTGTGGTAAACTACTCACGCTTCATTGGAGAGGCAATGGTGTTGATATAGAAGCCCTCCGTGATCAAATCCCCCTCTGGCAGGACGCCGGAAAAGGCCCCTAAATGGGATCTCACGGGTACAGAAGGTTGCGGTGGTGCAAAATTGTTTTCATGGATCTTTCCATAGGTTTTGGGATATTTGAAAATATATAGGCGGAAAAAATAGGTCGGTGGAGTCACGAGGGGCCCACAAGGGTGGGGGGCGCGCCCTACCCCCCTGGGCACACCTCCCGACCTTGTGGCCACCTTGTGGCTTCGCTGACGTGTACTCCAAGTCCTCTGGATGTCTTCTGGTCCAAGAAAAATCATCACGAAAGTTTCATTCTGTTTTTGGACTCCGTTTGGTATTCCTTTTCTATGAAACTCTAAAACAAGGAAAAACGTAAACTGGCATTCCGGTCTAGGTTAATAGGTTAGTCTCAAAAATAATATAAAATAACATATTAATGCATATAAAACATCTAGAAAAGATAATATAATAGCATGGAACAATCAAAAATTATAGATACGTTGGAGACGTATCAAGCATCCCCAAGCTTAATTCCTGCTCGTGCTCGAGTAGGTAAATGATAAAAATAGAATTTTTGATGTGGAATGCTACCTAACATATCATTCCATGTAATTTTTTTATTGTGGCATGAATGTTCAGATCCGTATGATTCAAAACAAAAGTTTAATATTGACATAAAAACAATAATACTTCAAGCATACTAACAAGATAATTATGTCTTCTCAAAATAACATGGCCAAACAAAGCTTATCTCTACAAAATCATATAGTCTAGCTATACTCCATCTTCATCACACAAAATATTTAGATCATGCACAACCCCGATGACAAGCCAAACAATCATTTCATACTTTTGATGTTCTCAAACCTTTTCAACTTTCACGCAATACATGAGCATGAGCCATGGACATAGCACTATAGGTGGTACAGACGATGGTTGTGGAGAAGACAAAAAGAAGGAGATAGTCTCACATTAACTAGGCGTACCAACGGGCTATGGAGATGCCCGTCAATAGATATCAATGTGAGTGAGTAGGGATTGCCATGCAACGGATGCACTAGTGCTATAAGTTTATGAAAGCTCAAAAAGGAAACTAAATGGGTGTGCATCCAACTTGCTTGCTCATGAAGACCTAGGGAAATTTGAGGAAGCCCATCATTGGAATATACTCCCTCCATTCCTAAATATAAGTCCTTTTAGACATTTCAAATGGACTACAACATACGTATGTATGTAGACATATTTTAGAGTGTAGATTTATTCATTTTGCTCCGTATGTAGTCACTTGTTGGAATATCTAAAAAGACTTATATTTGGGAACGGAGGGAGTACAAGCCAAGTTCTATAATGAAAAATTCCCACTAGTATATGAAAGTGATGACATATGAGACTCTATCATGAAGATCATGGTGCTACTTTGAAGCACAAGTGTGGTAAAAGGATAGTAGCATCACTACTGCAAGATACTGCTAATGTGACACTACGATCAGAGACCCTTCGACAAAACTGTGTGCGATGCAATAATCGCAAACGGTGGTGTAAAAACTGTCAAAAAGGTGCAAAACGTTTGCGATGACAGATGCATCAAACACGGTTCAGATTTTAGTTGCGTGTGCGAAGCAGGGCATACGGTTGATCCAGACGAAGTGTTTGCGATTAGATAGAACAACAGAAACGGGCAGCCATATCAATGTGTGTGCGATATACAGCATACAATTCGCTCCTATGAATTGTTTGCTATTAGGGAAAGCAACAGAAACGGTCAGGCAGATCAAGGTGTGTGTGATATACGACATACGGTTCAGTCGAATGAACTGTTTTCGATTAGGGAAGAGAACATAAACGGTTCAACTTAACAAGATGTGTGTGATACGCAGCAAAAAGGCCCAGAGGTTAATTCAGGAACAAGTACATAGAGGTTAATTTGACATACATGACTTATAAGTTTCACAGAAATCATATCAGTTTTTTTGGAAAACATTTAATTGCGTTGAATGTATATAGTGCTCCATCCTATTAGTTGAATTAACCTCGAGGTCCATGTTTTGGAAACATGTCGTAAAGTAACGGGATAGACCTTCATTCAAGCCAATTAACATGTGTTAAAAAACAAAAATTATCAAAAAGTAACGAGATAGACCTTCTTCAAGCCAATCAACATGTGTACAAAAAATAAAAAATGTCAAAAATTACAAAACAAGGACCTCAAGGTTAATTCAACTAATATGATGGAGCACTATATACATTCAACGCAATTAAATGTTTACAGTGACCCATCACATCAGTTAATTTAACATCGAGGCCACTTCCCATCCGGTCACCCATCTGATGACTACTCAAGCCTCAACACAGTTAACTTGGGAGTTCTATTAGATGAGCTATCGGTAGGGAAGCTGGTCCTTGCTGTTGTTGGATCCCTCTTTGCATCCTTTATCGGGCACCCGGATGATCGACTGTTGTCGCCCAATGGTCAATGCCACGTCCCCCGTGAATGTGCCCGGCATGACCGATGGTGTACTCGGGTCGAAGCCGACCACTTGGTACTTGTCCTCGGCAAGGAACTGCTCCATAGTTTGGATGGAGCTCTCCACCGAGACCGGATCGTTCATGTACACCACCGAGAGGGCCTTCCCCCTCACATGGGTGTCCACTACGTGATGCATGGTGAACTGCCCGCCATTGTCGTCATCGGCCACTGGGAGCGCGATTGGAGCCACGGGGATCGCCATTGGAACCACTGGATGTCCTCTCTGTATGTGTCGTCGTGGGTGTGCTTATTGTGTCGTGCGCCGGCCCCAAACACCGGTAGCACAACTTATAAATTGACGGATGGAGTACTAGTTACAGTGATGCATATAGTTAAGCAAAGGGATCGCACATGTCTGTATTGACTGGAACAAGAATGCAATAGCACAATAAGAATTAAGGCCATGATGATGCGATCATAGTGGTGGTTACAGGAGGCAAGAAGAAAGATGCATCAATCAACGTACAACCTCGTCCTCCTCAACTCAGTGCGCCAGGCCACTGACCGGCGGCTAAGGAGCGACGACTTTTGTGGCGAGGTCAAGGTGCTTCTCAGTAAAGGCACCCAAGGCTTCCAGCCGGTTGAAGAAGGCCAACGTCATAGCGTCCTCACTGGCCTTGTAGATACATATGTACATGATTTGCTCGTACAAGTGGATGTGTAGGTCGACGAATTCTTGCAGGGCGAGGTGCCTCGCAGCGAGCGCGACCTCCAGGTGGACATTCTTCGTGGCGTCAGCAAGCAGTCGCAGGGCCACCCGTGCTTGGAAGAGGTTCCGACCATCGAGGCCGGTTAGGGTGGCACGCAATGAGGAGCTCAGCCGCGCGGGCTGGAGGAGTACGACGATGTCGTCTTCAAGCTTCTTGACGATGGTGAACTTGTTGGTGGTGGCAACGATCATCTGGTCCAACTGCTAGTCGTAGCTAGCGTCGACGGCGGCCGTCCACCAGCTGGTCGCCAACACCGTCTGGAGACGATCCTCGGTGCCAAGCCGCAGGCCGGCGTCATGGACCATTTGGCACAGCCGCTGGCCACTCGCGCGCATTACCGCCATGGGTCTGGAGTGAGCACTTTTGGGCTTAGTGTAGGTGTTTAGGAAAATGCTTAGGTGCGTACGATGTGGTAGATTCATTGGAATGGAGGGGCGCCTTTATATGAGTGCAAACTGTGTTGCATTCACATCGTGCTGCCTCTTTTCTTAGTCCCCCTCCCATTACTTCCCTCATGCATTCACAATGCTAATTGAAGCAGGATGCATCATTTGTCGTTCAACATTTCGGGAACTGCTATGCTCTCCCTCATCTGCATTAAATCTGTATCGGGAACTGCGCCGCCCGCTGTCAAATTGAATAGTACTGCACGGCTCGCTGCATGCTTGACTGAACATGCCTCCTCGCCTCCATATTGCTACCTCTTTTAGCACTGCATTGGTTTTCCCCGAAGAGGAAGGGATGATGTAGCAAAGTAGCGTAAGTATTTCCCTCAGTTTTTGAGAACCAAGGTATCAATCCAGTAGGAAGCTACGCGCGAGTCCCTCGTACCTGCACAAAACAAATAAATCCTCGCAACCAACGCAAATAGGGGTTGTCAATCCCTATAGGGCCACTTACAAGAGTGAGAACTGATAGATATGATAAGATAATATTTTTGGTATTTTTATGATAAATATGCAAAGTAAAATAAAATCAAAGTAAATAGCAAAGTAAATAACTAAGTAGTAGGAGATTGATATGATAAAGATAGACCCGGGGGCCATAGTTTCACTAGTGGCTTCTCTCGAGAGCATGAGTATTCTACGGTGGGTGAACAAATTACTGTTGAGCAATTGATAGAATTGAGCATAGTTATGAGAATATCTAGGTATGATCATGTATATAGGCATCACGTCCGAGACAAGTAGACCGACTCCTGCCTGCATCTACTACTATTACTCCACTCATCGACCGCTATCCAGCATGCATCTAGAGTATTAAGTTAAAATAGAGTAACGCCTTAAGCAAGATGACATGATGTAGAGGGATAGACTCATGCAATATGAAGAAAACCCCATCTTGTTATCATCGACGGCAACAATACAATATGTGCCTTGCTGCCCTTACTGTCACCGGGAAAGGACACCGCAAGATTGAACCCAAAGCTAAGCACTTCTCCCATTGCAAGAAAGATCAATCTAGTAGGCCAAACCAAACTGATATTTTGAAGAGACTTGCAAAGATAACCAGTCATACATAAAAGAATTCAGAGAAGATTCAAATATTATTCATAGATAGACTTGATCATAAACCCACAATTCATCGATCTCAACAAACACACCGCAAAAAGAAGATTACATCGAATAGATCTCCACAAGAGAGGGGGAGAATATTGTATTGAGATCCAAAAAGAGAGAAGAAGCCATCTAGCTACTAACTATGGACCCGTAGGTCTAAAGTAAACTACTCACACTTCATCGGAGAGGCTATGTTGTTGATGCAGAAGCCCTCCGTGATCGATGCCCCCTCCGGCGGAGCTCCGGAACAGGCCCGAAGATGGGATCTCGTGGATACAGAAAGTTACGGCGGTGGAATTAGGGTTTTGGCTCCGTATCTGATTGTTTGGGGGTACGTGGGTATATATAGGAGGAAGAAGTACGTCGGTGGAGCAACAGGGGGCCCACGAGGGTGGGGGCACGCTTGGTAGGGTAGGGCGCGCCCCCCTACCTCGTGGCCTCCTGTTACGTGCCTTGACGTAGGGTCCAAGTCTCCTGAGTTGTATTCGGTGAGAAAATCACGTTCCCGAAGGTTTCATTCCGTTTGGACTCCGTTTGATATTCCTTTTCTTCGAAACCCTAAAATAGGCAAAAAAAACGGCAATTCTGGGCTGGGCCTCCGGTTAATAAGTTAGTCCCAAAAATAATATAAAAGTGGATAATAAAGCCCAATAATGTCCAAAACAGTAGATAATATAGCATGCAGCAATCAAAAATTATAGATACATTGGAGACGTATCAAGCATCCCCAAGCTTAATTTCTGCTCGTCCTCGAGTAGGTATATGATAAAAACAGAATTTTTGATGCGGAGTGCTATTTGGCATAATTTTAATGTAATTCTTCTTAATTGTGGTATGAATATTCAGATCCGAAAGATTCAAGAGAAAAGTTCATAATGACATAGAAAGTGATAATACTTCAAGCATACTAACAAAGCAATTATGTCTTCTCAAAATAACATGGCTAAAGAAAGTTATCCCTACAAAATCATATAGTCTAGCTATGCTCTATCTTCACCACACAAAATATTTAAATCATGCACAACCCCAATGACAAGCCAAGCAATTGTTTCATACTTTTGACATTCTCAAAACTTTTTCAATCTTCACGCAATACATGAGCGTGAGCCATGGATATAGAACTATAGGTGGAATAGAGTGGTGGTTGTGAGAAGACAAAAAGGGAGAAGATAGTCTCACATCAACTAGGCGTATCAATGGGCTATGGAGATGCCCATCAATAGATATCAATGTGAGTGAGTAGGGATTGCCATGCAACGGATGCACTAGAGCTATAAGTATATGAAAGCTGAAAAAGAACTAAGTGGGTGTGCATCCAACTTGCTTACAACTCGATACTTAGAACAAGATATGACTCTATATGAATGCCTCCGACGGTGTACCGGGGCAATGATGCATGAGTGGCAAGTATGAAAGAATTATGAACGGTGGCCTTGCCACAAATACTATGTCAACTACATGATCATGCTAAGCAATATGACAATGATGGAGTGTGCCATAATAAATGGAACGGTGGAAAGTTGCATGGCAATATATCTCGGAATGGCTATGGAAATGCCATAATAGGTAGGTATGGTGGCTGTTTTGAGGAAGGTATATGGTGGGTGTATGATACCGGCGAAAGGTGCGCGGTATTAGAGAGGCTAGCAAAGGTGGAAGGGTGAGAGTGCGTATAATCCATGGACTCAAAATTAGTCATAAAGAACTCATATACTTATTGCAAAAACAAGTTATCAAAGCAAAGTATTACGTGCATGCTCCTATGGGGATAGATTGGTAGGAAAAGACCATCGCTCGTCCCCGACCGCCACTCATAAGGAAGACAATCAATAAATAAATCATGCTCCGACTTCATCACATAACGGTTCACCATACGTGCATGCTACGGGAATCACAAGCTTCAACACAAGTATTTCTCAAATTCACAACTACTCAACTAGCATGACTTTAATATCACCATCTCCATGTCTCAAAACAATTATCAAGTATCAAACTTATCATAGTATTCAACACAGTTATAAGAGAATTTTTTATTATTAATCTTGCATACCAAGCATATTAGGATTTAAAGCAAATTACCATGCTATTAAGACTCTCAAAATAATCTAGGTGAAGCATGAGAGATCAATAGTGTCTATAAAACAAATCCACCACCCTGCTCTAAAAGATATAAGTGAAGCACTAGAGCAAAATTATATAACACAAAAGATATAAGCGAAGCACATAGAGTATTCTAACAAATTCCAAATCATGTATGGCTCTCTCAAAAGGTGTGTACAGCAAGGATGATTGTGGTAAACTAACAAGCAAAGACTCAAATCATACAAGACGCTCCAAGTAAAACACATATCATGTGGTAAATAAAAATATAGCTCCAAGTAAAGTTACCTATAGAAGTAGACGAAAGAGGGGATGCCTTTCGGGGAATCCCCAAGCTTTGGCTTTTAGGTGTCCTTAGATTATCTTGGGGGTGCCATGGGCATCCCCAAGCTTAGTCTCTTTCCACTCCTTGTTCCATAATCCATCAAATCTTTACCCAAAACTTGAAAACTTCACAACACAAAACTTAAAGTAGAAAACTCGTGAGCTCCGTTAGCGAAAGAAAACAAAAGACAACTTCAAGGTACTGTAATGAACTCATTATTTATTTATATGGGTGTTATACCTACTGTATTACAACTTATTTATGGTTTATAAACTAATTTACTAGCCATAGATTCATCAAAATAAGCAAACAACACACGCAAAGCAGAATCTGTCAAAAACAGAACAGTCTGTAGTAATCTGTAGCTAGCGCAAGATCTGGAACCCCAAAAATCTAAAATAAATTTCTGGACGTGAGGAATTTATCTATTAATCATCTTCAAAAAATAACTAAATAGCACTTTCCAAATAAAAATTACAGCAGTTCTCGTGGGCGCTAAAGTTTCTGTTTTTTACAGCAAGTTCAACAAGACTTTCCCCAAGTCTTCCCAACGGTTCTACTTGACACAAACACTAATTAAACACAAAAAACACAACCAAAACAGAGGCTAAATAATTTATTTATTACTAAGCAGGAGCAAAAAGCAAGGAATAAAAATAAAATTGGGTTGCCTCCCAACAAGCGCTATCGTTTAACGCCCCTAGCTAGGCATAACAAGCAAGAATAGATCTAGGTATTGCCATCTTTGGTAGGCAATCCATAAGTGGCTCTCATAATAGATTCATAAGGTAATTTAATTTTCTTTCTAGGAAAGTGTTCCATGCCTAACGGAAATTGGAATCTAATATTTCCTTCCTTCATATCAATAATTGCACCAATCGTTCTAAGGAAAGGTCTACCAAAAATAATAGGACATGAAGGATTGCAATCTATGTCAAGAACGATAAAATCTACGGGCACATAATTCCTATTTGCAACAATAAGAACATCATTAATTCTTCCCATAGGTTTCTTAATGGTGGAATCCGCAAGGTGCAAGTTTAGAGAGCAATCATCAAAATCACGGAAACCTAACAAATCACACAAAGTCTTTGGAATCGTGGAAACACTAGCACCCAAATCACATAAAGCATAGCATTCATGATCTTTAATTTTAATTTTAATAGTTGGTTCCCACTCATTATAAAGTTTTCTAGGGATAGAAACTTCCAATTCAAGTTTTTCTTCATAAGATTGCATCAAGGCATCAACGATATGTTTAGTAAACGCTTTATTTTGACTATAAGCAGGAGGAGAAGTTAGCATGGGTTGCAACAAGGAAATACAATCAATCAAAGAGAAATTTCATAGTTAAATTCCTTGAAATCCATAATAGTTGGTTTAACAACATCTAGGGTTTTAATTTCTTCAATCCCACTTTTATCAAATTTAGCATCAAGATCAAAAGATTCAGAATTCTTGGAATGCCTTCTAGGTAAAGGTGGATCATATTCAGTCCCATCATTATCAAGATTCATATTTCAAAACAAAGATTTAATAGGGGACACATCAATAACTTTTAAATCTTCATCATTATTTTCATAGGAACTAGAAGAACACGCTTTTATAAAGGCATCTTTCTTAGCACGCATCCTAGCGGTTCTTTCTTTGCACTCACCAATGGAAATTCTCATGGCTTTGAGAGACTCATTGATATCATGCTTAGGTGGAATAGAACTAAGTTTCAAAGAATCAACATCAAGAGCAATTCTATCAACGTTCCTAGCCAAATCATCAATCTTAAGCAATTCTTCAATCATAGCATTAAAATTCTTTTGCGAAGTAATAAATTCTTTAATATTAGATTCAAAATCAGCGGGCATCTTATTGTAATTTCCATAAGAATTGTAGTAGGAATTACCATAATTATTAGAGGAATTACTAGGATAAGGCCTAGGGTTGAAATTTCCTCTATACGCATTGTTACCAAAATTGTTCCTACCAACAAAATTCACATCCATAGATTCATTATTATTCTCAATCAAAGTAGACAAGGGCATATCATTAGGATCAGAACAAACACTCTTATTAGCAAATAATTTCATAAGTTCATCCATCTTTCCACTCAAAACATTAATTTCTTCTATCGCATGCACCTTTTTATTAGTAGATCTTTCAGTATGCCATTGAGAATAATTAACCATAATATTATCTAGGAGTTTAGTAGCTTCTCCTAAAGTGATTTCCATAAAAGTGCCTCCCGCAGCCAAATCTAAAAGATTTCTAGAAGCAAAATTCAATCGGGCATAAAAATTCTGAACAATCATCCACAAATTTAAACCATGAGTAGGGCAGTTATGTGTCATTAATTTCATTGTCTCCCAAGCGTGTGCGACATGTTCATGATCAAGTTGCTTAAAGTTCATAATATGGTTTCTAAGAGAGATGATCTTAGCGGGAGGAAAATACTTAGAGATAAAAGCATCTTTGCACTTGTTCCATGAATCAATACTATTTTTAGGCAAAGACGAAAACCAAGCTTTAGCACGATCTCTAAGAGAAAAAGGAAATAACTTCAATTTAACAATATCATTATCCACATCTTTCTTCTTTTGCATGTCACACAAATCAACGAAGCTATTAAGATGGGTAGCGGCACCTTTACTAGGAAGGCTGGAGAACGGATCTTTCATGACAAGATTCAGCAAAGCAGTATTAATTTCACAAGATTCAGCATCGGTAAGAGGAGCAATCGGAGTGCTAATAAAATCATTGTTGTTGGTATTGGTGAAGTCACACAATTTAGTATTATCTTGAGCTATCGTGACAAGCAAGCAAACTAACACACAAGCAAACAAAAAGCAAGCGGACAAAAAGGGGCAAATAGAGAAAGAGAGGGAGGATAGAGAGAGAGAGGGCGAATAAAATGGCAAGGGTGAATTGGGGGGAGAGGAAAATGAGAGGAAAATAGCAAATAATGTAATGCGGGAGATAAGGGTATGTGATGGGTACTTGGTATGTTGACTTTTGCGTAGACCTCCCCGGCAACGGCGCCAGAAATCCTTCTTGCTACCTCTTTTAGCACTGCGTTGGTTTTCCCCGAAGAGGAAGGGATGATGCAGCAAAGTAGCGTAAGTATTTCCCTCAGTTTTTGAGAACCAAGGTATCAATCCAATAGGAAGCTACACGCGAGTCCCTCGTACCTGCACAAAACAAATAAATCCTCGCAACCAACGCAAATAGGGGTTGTCAATCCCTATAGGGCCACTTACGAGAGTGAGAACTGATAGATATGATAAGATAATATTTTTGGTATTTTTATGATAAAGATGCAAAGTAAAATAAAAGCAAAGTAAATAGCAAAGTAAATAACTAAGTAGTAGGAGATTGATATGATAAAGATAGACCCGGGGGCCATAGGTTTCACTAGTGGCTTCTCTCGAGAGCATGAGTATTCTACGGTGGGTGAACAAATTACTGTTGAGCAATTGACAGAATTGAGCATAGTTATGAGAATATCTAGGTATGATCATGTATATAGGCATCACGTCCGAGACAAGTAGACCGACTCCTGCCTGCATCTACTACTATTACTCCACTCATCGACCGCTATCCAGCATGCATCTAGAGTATTAAGTTAAAACAGAGTAACGCCTTAAGCAAGATGACATGATGTAGAGGGATAGACTCATGCAATATGAAGAAAACCCCATCTTGTTATCCTCGATGGCAACAATACAATATGTGCCTTGCTGCCCTTACTGTCACCGGGAAAGGACACCGCAAGATTGAACCCAAAGCTAAGCACTTCTCCCATTGCAAGAAAAATCAATCTAGTAGGCCAAACCAAACTGATATTTCGAAGAGACTTGCAAAGATAACCAGTCATACATAAAAGAATTCAGAGAAGATTCAAATATTATTCATAGATAGACTTGATCATAAACCCACAATTCATCGGTCTCAACAAACACATCGCAAAAAGAAGATTACATCGAATAGATCTCCACAAGAGAGGGGGAGAATATTGTATTGAGATCCAAAAAGAGAGAAGAAGCCATCTAGCTACTAACTATGGACCCGTAGGTCTGAAGTAAACTACTCACACTTAATCGGAGAGGCTATGTTGTTGATGTAGAAGCCCTCCATGATCGATGCCCCCTCCGGCAGAGCTCCGGAACAGGCCCGAAGATGGGATCTCGTGGATACTGAAAGTTACGACGGTGGAATTAGGGTTTTGGCTCCATATCTGATTGTTTGGGGGTACGTGGGTATATATAGGAGGAAGAAGTACGTCGGTGGAGCAACAGGGGCCCACGAGGGTGGGGGCGCGCCTGGTAGGGTAGGGCGTGCCCCCCTACCTCGTGGCCTCCTGTTACGTGCCTTGACATAGGGTCCAAGTCTCCTGAGTTGTATTCGGTGAGAAAATCACGTTCCCGAAGGTTTCATTCCGTTTGGACTCCGTTTGATATTCCTTTTCTTCGAAACCCTAAAATAGGCAAAAAAAACAGCAATTCTGGGTTGGGCCTCCGGTTAATAAGTTAGTCCCAAAAATAATATAAAAGTGGATAATAAAGCCCAATAATGTCCAAAATAGTAGATAATATAGCATGGAGCAATCAAAAATTATAGATACGTTGGAGACGTATCACATCTATGATTAATTACTGAATTTTAGTTGCAAAAATTAGATACTGCTAGTGATTTTTAGCTTCATATTTTGACAAATTGCACTGTTACAAGGTTGACAAATGGCAGTGTTACTAGATCAACAAATGTCAATCTTTCCAGTTTGACAAATGGCAACATACCCAATATGACATATGCAAATCTTACCAAATTGTTTGTAAGTGGTTGCACACGGGTCATCCAAAAGAACCGTTTGCATTGAAGAGATGCACAAATCTTGTTCTCACTTTGCAGACGGGTGTTCTATCTAAAACGTTTGCGATCAAGAGCCATTAAAACCTATAGCCATTAAAACTAGGACACGTGGCGTCACGTGAATGATTAACAGAACACACACGGTTTGAATTATACAAACGTTTGAGATATTAAAGTGGCAGCTATTTTTTCAAAATGCCTTTGTTGGCTGTTATTCTATTGCGCCTTTTCTCAAAATGGACACGAAAAATACCATAGCATGTCAGGTGCCATTTCATGATAGCATGCCAAGTTTCATGAATTTCAGATGAGTTTTGGATTTCCTAAAATTTAAAAACAAAGTATCTCAACATTTTGCCAGCAATCAACAATGCCCTGGTGTTTGAAAGTCATTCCCATTTCTTGCATGGGACCTAAGCATGCACCCAAGGACAAATATTTGATTTTTAACCAATTTATATGCACTGGAGCATGTGCATGTAGTTCAAATTTGAATTATGCACATAAATGCATTGAAAACTCAATTAATGTATAAAAATGTCCAAACGAATACCAAAAATCCCAAAAATTGACACAACACTCCTATTGTTCTATGTTGACACGAGAAATTTTTTGAAAGCAATAAGAGGCAATGGACATCGTTTCGTCCCCAAAGGTGGGACATTCCCTACCAGAACCATCATGCTTGTTGTGAGAAGCTCTAGTTTGTGGGAAGCATATACCCAAACCTGCCCCAAATGGGACAAAAACTTTACCATAGCATGTTGATGCCGCTCCATGATAGCATGCCAAGTTTCATGAATTTCAGACGAGTTTTGGATTTACTAGAATTTAAAAACCAGGTATCTCAATGTTTACGGACGAGTGACGGTGGCAGGGTGTTTGACATTCATTCCCATTTCTTGCATGGGGCCTAAGCATGCAACCAAGGACACGGATTTGAATTTTCAACCAATTTATATGCATTAGAGCATGTGCATGTAGTTCAAATTTGAATTATGCACATAAATGCATTGAAAACTCAATTAATGCATAAAAATGTCCAAACGAACCCCCAAAAATCCCAAAAATTGACACAACACTCTTGTTGTTCTATGTTGACATGAGAAATTTTTTGAAAGCAATAAGAGGCAACGGATATCGTTTTGTGCCCAAAGGTGGGACGTTCCCTACCGAAACCATCGGGCTCGTTGTGAGAAGCTCTGGTTTGTGAGAAGCATATCCCCAAACCTGCCCCAAATGGGTCAATAATTTTACCACGGCATGTTGATGCCGCTCCATGATAGCATGCCAAGTTTCATGAATTTCAGACGAGTTTTCGATTTACTAGAATTTAGAAACCAGGTATCTCAATGTTTGCGGCCGAGTGACGGTGACAGGGTGTTTGACATTCATTCTCATTTCTTGCATGGGACCTAAGCATGCAACCAAGGACACAGATTTGAATTTTCAACCAATTTATATGCATTAGAGCATGTGCCTATAGTTCAAATTTGAATTATGCACATGAATGCATAGAAAACTCAATTAATGTATACAAATGTAACGCCCCGAGACCGATGTGCCAGGTGTCCTCCAGTTATTTGTTGTTGTTGCCTTGTCATTGCTTGTGTGTCATGCAGTGCATATCATGTCATCATGTGCATTTCATTTGCATACATTTTCATCTCATGCATCCGAGCATTTTCCCCGTTGTCCGTTTTGCATTCCGGCGCTCCTATCTCCTCTGGTGGTCCTTTCTTCCTTCATTTCGTGTGTGGGGGTTAAACATTTCCGGATTGGACCGAGACTTGTCAAGCGGCCTTGGTTTACTACCGGTAGACCGCCTGTCAAGTTTCGTGCCATTTGGACTTCGTTTGATACTCCAACGGTTAACCGAGGGACCGAAAAGGCCTCGTGTGTGTTGCAGCCCAACACCCTTCCAAAGTGGCCCAAAACCCACCTAAACCTCCTCCGTCATCTCGGTCGTTCGATCACGATCGCGTGGCCGAAAACCGCACCTCATTTGGACTCTCCTAGCTCCTTCTACCCCTATATAAAGATCCCCCACGAAAAATCCCGGGTCTTCCCCTTCCTCTAACCCTAAATTTCCCTCGCGCCGCGCCGGACATGTCCGGACCCGGCCGGACTAACCCGCCGCCACCGTCCGCGCCAATGGCCTCGCGCCAAGTGTCGCCGCGCCTCCACCGCCGCCGGGGCCCGGATCGGGCCCTCCCGGCCCAGGACGCCGCCGCCGCCACCCGCGGGCAC
>NC_041392.1:555710078-555729626 GCF_002162155.2 Triticum dicoccoides | reverse complement strand
CGCAGTGCGCCGCCCGCCGCCCGGCGACGACCTCGCCGGAGTGCGCCGCCGCCTCGTACTCCACCGGCGCCTACCCCGCGCCACGGCCGCCGCCGTCCTCCCTACGCCGCCCTGCGCCGGGATCCGGTCGGATCCGGCGAGATCCGGCCCGGATCCGCCATCTCCGGCGAGATCCCGCGTCTTCCAACCACCGTCGTCGCTGTCTCCGGTCGTGCTCCGGCGAACTCCGTCTGCGCCTTGGATTCCGTGCCAACCCTAGATCCGGGAGAGGTCTATATTTCACCAAGTCCTCGAGATTTCCAGTTTCAAATGGCCATGTTCTTCATGTTGTAACTTTGCATCCGTAGCTCCGTTTTGCGTGTGTAGCATATCAAAATGTTCGCCCCAGAGAGTACATCATTTCATCTCATTGCATCATTTTCATTTGAGCTCATCTTGATGCCCGAAATGCTGTTGGAAGAGTGCTATTTGAGTTAATTGTTAGATCTGCTGCACCAAATAGCTATTTGTCATTTTTGCCATGATTAATATGTGCATGATATGCCCCTGAGCTCTACATGAGTTTTGTTAGATGCTTTGCCATCTTTCCAGAGGTGCTATCCATGTATTTTTGTGATGTGTGTGGTGACTATCACAAGCTTGCAAAGTGGTGCATTCGTTAATGTTGATTTCAGGGACTTAGAATTTTACTAAGTCCTTGATCTATTTTTATCAATATGCCATATGTTCATGTTGTTTCCTAGTGATCCGTACCTCTTTTGAGGATGATCAGTAAGGATGATTTGTTAATCTTGTGGTTCTCTATCCATCCATGTTTTTGTTTGCAATTATGGAGCACCCTAGCTTGAGTCAATCAAGCTATACTTTTGCTATTTCGTAATTCCTGGCAGATTGTTTATTTGTTAGCAATTTTGCTGAGGATGTTGTTGTTGATCCGTGCATGCTATATTGTTGTTCTTGCCATTTCTAGCTTGTATAATGTGTATTATTGATGGGTGTATGCTTATATTGTCATGACATGCTCTGTAGTGAGTGCGTCGAGCTCGTAAACATGCCTACTTGATATCTGATTTGCATGCTCCAGTTTTTCACTAAGTCTGTGACCTGATTATGTTTTTTGCCATGTTCACATGCTTGCAATTGTATTTTCTGATCCCTTTTGGCTCAAGGTCACTAAGGGACTTTTGTTAAGCTCTTTGAGTAGCTCCATGCCATGCCTTACTTTGCCATGTTAAGTTCTTGTAGCATATAGTTTTCTTGCTCCAAATTGTGCTACCTGATATGAAATTCCAGACAAGTGTTAATTTCACTAAGTCTGAAATCTGTTTACCAATTGCACTTTTGCCATGCTTGTTTGAACCTGTTAATTGATGAATTGGCCGTAGCTCAGTGTTCATCTTTTGTTAAGCTTCATGAATGGATCCCTGCCATGTATTTTGTTGCCATGTTTGGGTGTTGTAGCATGTTTAACTTGTTGCATTTAGATGGCTACTTGTTGTTTATCGCAGACCAGTGCCATATTTGTTTTGCTTGTCATTTCCAAACTGTGCCTCCGATTCCGGTGATCTTTATATCGATTTCAACTGAAATCACCTTACCTTTCCAGTGGCACACTTGGATTTCCATGTTGAGGCCAGGTTCATTCATTCCCTTGCAAATCTTGCATATGCATCACATACTGCATCCCGCATATCATACCATGTTCATGTGTTGGTTGTTTACTATGTTGTGTGCTTCTTTCTGGTGTTTGCTTCTTCGGGTTGGTTCCGGTAACGTCACGTTTGTGAGGACCCATTCGTCTACGTCCGTATATCTTCTTCATGGACTCGTACTTCTTCCTTGTGGGATTTCAGGCAAGATGACCATACCCTCAAAATCACTTCTATCTTTGCTTGCTAGTTGCTCGCTCTTTTGCTATGCCTATGCTGCGATACCTACCACTTGTTTATCATGCCTCCCATATTGTTAAAATCGAGCCTCTAACCCACCTCGTCCTAGCAAACCGTTGTTTGGCTATGTTACCGCTTTGCTCAGCCCCTTTTATAACGTTGTTAGTTGCAGGTGAAGATTGAAGTTTGTTCCTTGTTGGATCATGGAGATGTTGTTCCTTGTTCGAACATGTTTACTTGTTGGGATATCACTATATATCTTATTTAATTAATGCATCTATATACTTGGTAAAGGGTGGAAGGCTCGGCCTTATGCCTGGTGTTTTGTTCCACTCTTGCCGCCCTAGTTTCCGTCATATCGGTGTTATGTTCCCGGATTTTGCGTTCCTTACGCGGTTGGGTAATAATGGGAACCCCTTGACAGTTCGCCTTGAATAAAACTCTTCCAGCAATGCCCAACATTGGTTTTACCATTCGCCACCTAGCCTTTTCTTTTCCCTTGGGGGTCGCGCGACCAAGGGTCATCTTTATTTTAACCCCCCCCCCCGGGCCAGTGCTCCTCTGAGTGTTGGTCCGAACTAAGCTGCCTGCGGGGCCACCTCGGGGCAACTTGAGGTTTGGTTTTACTCGTAGCTAGTCTCATCTGAGTGTGCCCTGAGAACGAGATATGTGCAGCTCCTATCGGGATTTGTCGGCACATTCGGGCGGTGTTGCTAGTTTAGTTTTACCTTGTCGAAATGTCTTGTAACCGGGATTCCGAGTCTGATCGGGTCTTCCCGCTAGAAGGAATATCCTTCGTTGACCGTGAGAGCTTGTCATGGGCTAAGTTGGGACACCCCTGCAGGGATTTGAACTTTCGAAAGCCGTGCCCGCGGTTATGGGCAGATGGGAATTTGTTAACATCCGGTTGTAGAAAACCTGAAGTTGACCTTAATTAAAATGCATCAACCGCGTGTGTAACCGTGATGGTCTCTTCTCGGTGGGGTCCGGGAAGTGAACACGGTGTTGGAGTTATGCTTGACGTAGGTTGTTCTAGGATCACTTCTTGATCATAGTTTCTCGACCGTGCTTTGCCTTCTCTTCTCGCTCTCTTTTGCGTATGTTAGCCACCATATATGCTAGTCGCTTGCTGCAGCTCCACCTCATACCTTTATCTTACCCATAAGCTTAAATAGTCTTGATCGTGAGGGTGCGAGATTGCTGAGTCCCCGTGGCTCACAGATACTTCCAAAACCAGCTTGCAGGTGCCGTTGAACCGTGCAGATGACGCAACCAAGCTCAAGGAGGATCTCGATGAAGATCTTGTCCTTTGTGTTGTTTCGTTCTAGTTGATCAGTAGTGGAGCCCAGTTGGGGTCGATCGGGGACCTTGTCGCATTTGGGGTTCTTCTTTTATTTTGGTTCCGTAGTCGGACTTGATTGTATTTGGATGTTGTAATGCTTTATTCATGTAATTGTGTGAAGTGGCGATTGTAAGCCAACTATGTATCTCTGTCCCTTATGTATTACATGGGTTGTGTGAAGATTACCTCACTTGCGACATTGCTTTGAATGCGGTTATGCCTCTAAGTCGTGCTTCGACACGTGGGAGATATAGCCGCATCGAGGGTGTTACAACAAATGTCCAAGCGAACCCCGAAAAATCCGAAAAATTAACACAACACTCCTGTTGTTCTATTTTGACACTAGGAAAAGAATTGAAATCGAGAAGAGGCAACGGATATCGTTTCGTCCAGAAAGGTGAAACATTCCCTACCGAAACGATCAGGCTTGTTGTGAGAAGCTCTGGTTTGTGAGAAGCATATCCCCAAACCTGCCCCAAATGGGACAAAAAATTTACCACGACATGTTGATGCCGCTCCATGACAGCATGCCAAGTTTCATGAATTTCAGACGAGCTTTGGATTTACTTGAATTTAAAAACCAGGTATCTCAATGTTTGTGGCCGAGTGACGGTGGCAGGGTGTTTGACATTCATTCTCATTTCTTGCATGGGGCCTAAGCATGCAACCAAGGACACATATTTGAATTTTTAACTAATTTATATGCATTAGAGCATGCGCATGTAGTTCAAATTTGAATTATGCACATGAATGCATAGAAAACTCGGTTAATGTATAAAAATGTCCAAGCGAACCCCAAAAATCCCATAAATTGACACAACATTCCTGTTGTTCTATGTTGACACTAGGAAAAAAATTGAAATCAAGAAGAGGCAACGGATATCGTTTCATCCAGAAAGGTGAAACGTTCCCTACCGAAACCAGCACACTTGTTGTGAGAAGCTCTGGTTTATGAGAAGCTTATACCCAAACCTGCCCCAAATGGGACAAAATTTTTACCATGGCATGTTGATGCCGCTCCATGATAGCATGCAAATTTCATGAGTTTTGGACGATTTTTGGATTTACTAGAATTACAAAAGCAAGTACGTCGACGTTTGCCGGAGAGCCACAGTGTCGTGGTGTTCGAAATACATCCCCATTTCTTGCATGGGAGATAAGCATAAACCCATGGACACATATATTATTTTACAACCATGTTGGTGCACCGGAGCATGTGGATGTAGTTTAATTTTGAATTGTGCACCTGAAATGGCTAGAAAACCAATTTATGTATAAAATGTCCTAACGAACCCTAAATAATTCCAATTCTTTTACGACACACATATAGTTGCATGTTCACTGTAGATAAAAGGTCTAGCAATTCAAACACCGTCTATTGCCGCTGTGACCCCATTATGTAATTCAAATCAAGAAGAAAAATCAAGTAGATCCCACATAGTTTATTATAACCAACCATGTGAGATGCGGCACAAAATATCTTGGAGCACCATCGAAGTATAGTACGCATATGGCTTACACGAGAAGGTGCGACGGCTATAGTCCACAGCCCGCTCCGAATAAGGGACCGTGTCTGATGACACTTTGCACGCCAGTTTTTTCACTAAAGCGATTCCAAATGTTCGTCTTTCGCAGAAATATCTACCTCCCCGCCCCTCCCCCTTACCAAAAGCCACATTTCCCCTGTTTCCGCCTTCCTTTCCAAGTTGAAACCTTCACTCCTTGCTTGCAACGTTGCCTCCATGCCGGCGACCCTCCTTCACACTGCTCAGCCTCGTCTATCTAGGCAGGTATCCACACCCGACGCCCATCCTGCTCCTCCTTCCACATCCCACATGCCCCGACCAGCAGTGTAAGCGTGACACCTTCCACCCAAATCACCGACCCCTCCACCAAATAAGCTCCGCCCTAAGCCATAGTCACGCAGTATAGCCAGTATCTCAAGGAGCAATTGGCAGCGGAGAAGCAAATCGCGGCCGCATGTGCGGATGAGGTCGCGATGGCTGCCATTTATGCTGACCCCCGGATCTTGGAGGAGCACCTCGCCATCGAGGCCACCGTCGACACCTCGCGCGCTAACACCGTGACGCGGTTGGCTGCTTTAAATGACAGTTCGAGGCGTTTTCTCGAGGCCACTGTCGGTGCCTTCGACCAAGACTACGAGGTGTTTTCTCAGTGTTCACGTGCTTACCTAATCTCGAGAGCCAGCAGGTTGGTGCCTGGAGCGGCTCAGGCAACTCACCACTACAACGAGGGCACCCACGATGCGGAGGCCTCGCCCTCTTCCATGTCCAAGGAGCCAATCATCATCGATATCTGAAGGAAATATGCCCTAGAGGCAATAATAAAGTTATTATTTATTTCCTTATTTCATGATAAATGTTTATTATTCATGCTAGAATTGTATTAACCGGAAACATAATACATGTGTGAATACATAGACAAACAGAGTGTCACTAGTATGCCTCTACTTGACTAGCTCGTTAATCGAAGATGGTTGAGTTTCCTAGCCATGGACATGAGTTGTCATTTGATTAACGGGATCACATCATTAAGAGAATGATGTGATTGACTTGACCCATTCCGTTAGCTTAGCACTTGATCGTTTAGTATGTTGCTATTGCTTTCTTCATGACTTATACATGTTCCTATGACTATGAGATTATGCAACTCCCGTTTACCGGAGGAACACTTTGTGTGCTACCAAACGTCACAACGTAACTAGGTGATTATAAAGGTGCTCTACAGGTGTCTCCAAAGGTACTTCTTGAGTTGGCGTATTTCGAGATTAGGATTTGTCACTCCGATTGTCGGAGAGGTATCTCTGGGCCCACTCGGTAATGCACATCACTATAAGCCTTGCAAGCATTGTAACTAATGAGTTAGTTACGGGGTGATGTATTACGGAACGAGTAAAGAGACTTGCCAGTAACGAGATTGAACTAGGTATTGAGATACCGACGATCGAATCTCGGGCAAGTAACATACCGATGACAAAGGGAACAATGTATGTTGTTATGCGGTTTGACCGATAAAGATCTTCGTAGAATATGTGGGAGCCAATATGAGCATCCAGGTTCTGCTATTGGTTATTGGCCGGAGACGTGTCTTGGTCATGTCTACATAGTTCTCGAACCCGTAGGGTCCGCATGCTTAAAGTTTCGGTGACGAATGTATCATGAGTTTATGCGATTTGATGTACCTAAGGTAGTTCGGAGTCCCGAATGAGATCGGGGACATGATGAGGATTCTCAAAATGGTCGAGACGTAAAGATCGATATATTGGACGACTATATTCGGACATCGGAAAGGTTCCGAGTGATTCGGGTATTTTCGGAGCACCGGGGAGTTACGCACCGGGAGAAGTATTGGGCCTTATTGGACCATACGGGAATAGAGGAGAGAGGCCAAAAGGAATGAGGCGCCCCCCCCCCCTCTGGTCCGAATTGGACAAGGGGTGCAGCCCCCTTTTCCTCTTCCCTCTCCCCCTCTTTCCTTCTCTCCTACTCCGAGAAGGAAAGGGGAATCCTACTAGGACTTGGGAGTCCTAGTAGGACTCCCCACACTTGGCGCGCCCCCTCTAGGGCCGGCCTCTCCCTCCCTCCTTTATATACGGGGGAAGGGGGGCACCTCTAGACACACAAGTTGATCTGTTGATCTCTCCCAGCCGTGTGCAGTGCCCCCCTCCACCATAATCCACCTCGATCATATTGTAGCGGTGCTTAGGCGAAGCCCTGCGTCGGTAGTATTATCATCACCGTCATCACGCCGTCGTGCTGACGAAACTCTCCCTCGAAGCTCTGCTGGATCGGAGTTCGTGGGACGTCATCGAGCTGAACGTGTGCTGAACTCGGAGGTGTCGTACGTTCGGTACTTGATCGATCGGATCGTGAAGACGTACGACTACATCAACCGCGTTGTGCTAATGCTTTCACTTTCGGTCTATGAGGGTACGTGGACAACACTCTTCCCTCTCGTTGCTATGCATCACCATGATCCTGTGTGTGCGTTGGAATTTTTTTGAAATTACTATGTTCCCCAACAGTGGTATCAAAGCCTGGTTTTATGCATAGATGTTATATGCACGAGTAGAACACAAGTGAGTTGTGGGCGATACAAGTCATACTGCTTACCAGCATGTCATACTTTGGTTCGGCGGTATTGTTGGATGAAGCAGCCTGGACCGACATTACGCGTACGCTTACGCGAGACTGGTTCTACCGACGTGCTTTGCACATAGGTGGCTGGCGGGTGTCAGTTTCTCCAACTTTAGTTGAACCGAGTGTGGCTATGCCCGGTCCTTGAGAAGGTTAAAATAGCACTAACTTGATGAACTATCGTTGTGGTTTTGATGTGTAGGTAAGAACGGTTTTTGCTCATCCCGTAGCAGCCACGTAAAACTTGCAACAACAAAGTAGAGGACGTCTAACTTGTTTTTGCAGGGCATGTTGTGATGTGATATGGTCAAGACGTGATGAGATATAAGTTGTTGTATGAGATGATCATGTTTTGTTGAAGTTATCGGCAACTGGCAAAAGCCTTATGGTTGTCTTTCTATTGCATAAGATGCAAGCGCCAAATAATTGCTTTACTTTATCGCTATGCGATAGCAATAGTTGCAAGAGCAATAGTTGGTGAGACGACCATGTGACGACACATTGATATAGATCAAGATGATGGAGATCATGGTGTCATGCCGATGACGATGGAGATCATGACGATGCTTTGGAGATGGAGATCAAAGGCACAAGATGATGATGGCCATATCATGTCACATATTATGATTGCATGTGATGTTTATCTTTTATACATCTAATCTTGCTTAGTTTGACGGTAGCTTTATAAGATGATCTCTCACTAAATTTCAAGGTATAAGTGTTCTCCCTGAGTATGCACCGTTGCGAAAGTTCTTCGTGCTGAGACACCACGTGATGATCGGGTGTGATGGGCTCTACGTTCAAATACAACGGGTGCAAAACAGTTGCACACGCGGAATACTCATGTTAAACTTGACGAGCCTAGCATATGCAGATATGGCCTCGGAACACTGAGACCGAAAGGTCAAGCATGAATCATATAGAAGATATGATCAACATAGTGATGTTCACCATTGAAAACTACTCCATCTCACATGATGATCGGACATGGTTTAGTTGATTTGGATCACGTGATCACTTAGATGATTAGAGGGATGTCTATCTAAGTGGGAGTTATTAAGTAATATGATTAAATGAAATTTAATTTATCATGAACTTAGTCCTGGTAGTATTAGCATATCTATGTTGTAGATCAATAGCTCGCGATGTTGCTCCCTGTTTATTGTGTTCCTAGAGAAAAACTATGTTGAAAAATGTTAGTAGCAATGATGCGGATTGGATCCGTGATCTGAGGATTATCCTCATTGCTGCATAGAAGAATTATGTCCTTGATGCACTGCTAGGTGACAGACCTATTGCAGGAGCAGATGCAGACGTTATGAACGTTTGGCTAGCTCAATATGATGACTACTTGATAGTTTAGTGCACCATGCTTAACGGCTTAGAATCGGGGCTACAAAGATGTTTTGAACGCCATGGAGCATATAAGATGTTCCAGGAGTTGAAATTGGTATTTCATAGTCATGCCCTTGTCGAGAGGTATGAGACCTCTGACAGTACTTTGCCTACAAGATGGAGGAGAATAGCTCAACCAGTGAGCATGTGCTCAGATTGTCTGAGTACTACAATTGCTTGAATCAAGTGGGAGTTAATCTTCCAGATAAGAGAGTAATTGACAAAGTTCTCTAGTCACTATCACCGAGTTACTAGAACTTAGTGATGAACTATAATATGCAAGGGATGAAAAAAGTAATTCCCAAGCTCTTCGTGATGCTGAAATCGACGAAGCTAGAAATCAAGAAAAGCATCAAGTGTTGATGGTTGACAAAGACCACTAGTTTCAAAAAAAAGGCAAAGGGAAGAAGGGGGACTTCAAGAAGAACGACAAGAAAGTTGCTGCTCAAGTGAAGAAGCCCAAGTCTGGACCTAAGCCTGAGACTGCGTGCTTCTACTGCAAAGGGACTGGTCACTAGAAGCGAAACTGCCCCAAGTATTTGGCGGATAAGAAGGATGGCGAGGTGAACAAAGGTATATTGGATATACATGTTATTGATGTGTACTTTACTAGTGTTTATAGCAACCCCTCGGTATTTGATACTAGTTCAGTTGCTAAGAGTAGTAACTTGAAACAGGAGTTGCAGAATGAACAGAGACTAGTTAAGGGTGAAGTGACGATGTGTGTTGGAAGTAGTTCCAAGAATGAGATGATCATCATCGCTCACTCCCTATACTTTTGGGATTAGTGTTGAACATAAATAAATGTTATTTGGTGTTTGCGTTGAGCAAGAATATGATTTGATCATGTTTATTGCAATACGGTTATTCATTTAAGTTAGAGAATAATTGTTATTCTATTTACATGAATAAAACCTTCTATGGTTATACACCCAATAAAATGGTTTGTTGGATCTCGATCGTAGTGATACACATATACATAATATTGAAGCCAAAAGATGCAAAGTTAATAATGATAGTGCAACTTATTTGTGGCACTGCCGTTTAGGTCATATTGGTGTAAAGCGCATGAAGAAAATCCATGCTGATGGGATTTTGGAATCACTTGATTAATGAATCAGTAGATGCTTGCGAACCATGCCTCATGGGCAAAGATGACTAAGATTCCGTTCTTCGGAGCAATGGAGTGAGCAACTGACTTATTAGATATAATACATACTGATGTATGAGGTCCGATGAGTGTTGAGGCTCGCGGCAGGTATCGTTATTTTCTGACCTTCACAGATGATTTGAGCAAATATGGGTATATCTACTTGAAGAAACATAAGTCTGAAACATTTGAAAAGTTCAAAGAATTTCAGAGTGAAGTGAAAAATTATCGTAACAAGAAAATAAAGTTTCTACGATCTGATCGTGGAGGAGAATATTTGATTTGCGAGTTTTGGTCTTCATTTGAAACAATGCGGAATAGTTTCGCAACTCACGCCATCCGGAACAACACAACGTAATGGTGTGTCCGAACATCGTAACCATACTTTATTAGATATGGTGCAATCTATGATGTCTCTTACCAATTTACCACTATCATTTTGGGGTTATGTATTAGAGACAGGTGCATTCACGTTAAATAGGGCACCATCTAAATCCGTTGAGATGACACCATATGAACTGTGGTTTGACAAGAAACCAAAGTTGTCGTTTCTTAAAGTTTGGGGTTGCGATGCTTATGTGAAAAAGTTTCATCCTGATAAGCTCAAACCCAAATCGGAAAAATGCGTCTTCATAGGATACCCAAAAGTTACTATTGGGTACACCTTCTATCATAGATCCGAAGGCAAGATATTCGTTGCTAAAAATGGATCCTTTCTCGAGAAGAAGTTTCTCTCGAAAGAAGTGAGTGGGAGGAAAGTAGAACTTGATAAGGTAACTGTACCTACTCCCTTATTGGAAAGTAGTTCATCACATAAATCTGTTCCTGTGACTCCTACACCAATTAGTGAGGAAGCTAATGATGATGATCATGTAACTTCAGATCAAGTTACTACTAAACCTCGTAGGACAACCAGAGTGAGATCCACACCAGAGTGGTACGGTAATCCTGTTCTGGAGGTCATGTTACTTGACCATGACGAACCTACGAACTATGAGGAAGCGATGATGAGCCCAGATTCCGCGAAATGGTTTGAGCCCATGAAATCTGAGATGGGATCCATGTATGAGAACAAAGTATGGAATTTGGTTGAGTTGCCCAATGATCGGCAAGCCATAGAAAATAAATGGATCTTCAAGAGGAAGACGGATGCTGATAGTAGTGTTACTATCTACAAAGCTAGACTTGTCGAAAAAGATTTTTGACAAAGTTCAAGGTGTTGACTACGATGAGATTTTCTCACTCGTATCGATGCTTAAAGTCTGTCCGAATCATGTTAGCAAATTGCCGCATTTTATGAAATCTGGCAAATGGGTAAACAAAACTGCATTCCTTAAAGGATTTATTAAAGAAAGAGTTGTATATGATGCAACCAGAAGGTTTTGTCAATCCTAAAGGTGCTAACAAAATATGCAAGCTCCAGCGATCCATCTATGGACTCGTGCAAGCATCTCGGAGTTGGAATATATGCTTTGATAAGTTGATCAAAGCATATAGTTTTATACAGACTTGCGGTGAAGCCTGTATTTACAAGAAAGTGAGTGGGAGCACTACAACATTTCTGATAAGTATATGTGAATGACATATTGTTGATCGGAAATAATGTAGAATTATTCTGCAAAGCATAAAGGAGTGTTTGAAAGGAGTTTTTCAAAGAAAAACCTCGGTGAAGCTGCTTACATATTGAGCATCAAGATCTATAGAGATAGATCAAGACGCTTGATAAGTTTTTTCAATGAGTACATACCTTAACAAGATTTGGAAGTAGTTCAAAATGGAACAGTCAAAGAAAGAGTTCTTTCCCGTGTTACAAGGTGTGAAATTGAGTAAGACTCAAAGCCCGAGCATGGAAGAAAATAGAAAGAGAATGAAAGTCATTCCCTATGCCTCAGCCATAGGTTCTATAAAGTATGTCATGCTGTGTACCAGATCTATTGTATACCCTACACTGTTTTTGGCAAGGGGGTACAATAGTGATCTAGGAGTAGATCACTGGACAGCGGTCAAAATTATCCTTAGTGGAATAAGGATATGTTTCTCGATTATGGAGGTGAGAAAAGGTTCGTCATAAAGAGTTACGTCGATTCAAGCTTTAACACCGATATGGATGACTCTAAGTCTTGATCTAGATACATATTGAAAGTGGGAGCAATTAGCTAGAGTAGCTCCGTGCAGAGCATTGTTGACATAGAAATTTGCAAAATACATACGAATCTGAATGTGGCAGACCCGTAGACTAAACTTCTCTCACAAGCAAAACATGATCACACCTTAGTACTCTTTGGGTGTTAATCACATAGCGATGTGAACTAGATTATTGACTCTAGTAAACTCTTTGGGTGTTGGTCACATGAAGATGTTAACTATGGGTGTTAATCACATGGTGATGTGAACTATGGGTGTTAATCACATGGTGATGTGAACTATTGGTGTTAAATCACATGGCGATGTGAACTAGATTATTAACTCTAGTGCAAGTGGGAGACTGAAGGAAATATGCCCTAGAGGCAATAATAAAGTTATTATTTATTTCCTTATTTCATGATAAATGTTTATTATTCATGCTAGAATTGTATTAACCGGAAACATAATACATGTGTGAATACATAGACAAACAGAGTGTCACTAGTATGCCTCTACTTGACTAGCTCGTTAATCGAAGATGGTTGAGTTTCCTAGCCATGGACATGAGTTTTCATTTGATTAACGGGATCACATCATTAGGAGAATGATGTGATTGACTTGACCCATTCCGTTAGCTTAGCACTTGATCGTTTAGTATGTTGCTATTGCTTTCTTCATGACTTATACATGTTCCTATGACTATGAGATTATGCAACTCCCGTTTACCAGAGAAACACTTTGTGTGCTACCAAACATCACAACGTAACTGGGTGATTATAAATGTGCTCTATAGGTGTCTCCAAAGGTACTTGTTGGGTTGGCGTATTTCTAGATTAGGATTTGTCACTCCGATTGTCGGAGGGGTATCTCTGGGCCCACTCAGTAATGCACATCACTATAAGCCTTGCAAGCATTGTAACTAATGAGTTAGTTACGGGATGATGTATTACGAAACGAGTAAAGATACTTGCCAGTAACGAGACTGAACTAGGTATTGAGATACCGACAATCGAATCTCGGGCAAGTAACATACCGATGACAAAGGGAACAATGTATGTTGTTATGCGGTTTGACCGATAAAGATCTCCGTAGAATATGTGGGAGCCAATATGAGCATCATGGTTCCGCTATTGGTTATTGGCCGGAGACGTGTCTCGGTCATGTCTACATAGTTCTCGAACTCGTAGGGTCCGCACGCTTAAAGTTTCGGTGACAATTGTATTATGAGTTTATGTGATTTGATGTAGCGAAGGTAGTTCGGAGTCCCGAATGAGATCGGGGACATGACGAGGAGTCTCTAAATGGTCGAGACGTAAAGATTGATATATTGGACGACTATATTCGGACATCGGAAAGGTTCCAAGTGATTCGGGTATTTTCGGAGCACCGGGGAGTTATGGGAATTCACTGGGAGAAGTATTGGGCCTTATTGGGCCATACGGGAATAGAGGAGAGAGGCCAAAAGGAAGGAGCCCCCCCTCTGGTCCGAATTGGACAAGGGGTGTAGCCCCCTTTTCCTTTTCCCTCTCCCCCTCTTTCCTTCTCTCCTACTCCGGAAAGGAAAGGGGAATCCTACTAGGACTTGGGAGTCCTAGTAGGACTCCCCACACTTGGCGCGCCCCCTCTAGGGCCGGCCTCTCCCTCCCTCCTTTATATACGGGGGCAGGGGGCACCTCTAGACACACAAGTTGGTCTGTTGATCTCTCCCAGCCGTGTGCGGTGCCCCCCTCCACCATAATCCACCTCGATCATATCGTAGCGGTGCTTAGGCGAAGCCCTGCGTCGGTAGCATCATCATCACCGTCATTACGCCGTCGTGCTGACGAAACTCTCCCTTGAAGCTCTACTGGATCGGAGTTCATGGGACATCATCGAGCTGAACATGTGCTGAACTCGGAGGTGCCGTACGTTCGGTACTTGATCGGTCGGATCGTGAAGACGTACGACTACATCAACCGCGTTGTGCTAACGCTTCCCCTTTCGGTCTACGAGGGTACGTGGACAACACTCTTCCCTCTCGTTGATATGCATCACCATGATCCTGTGTGTGCGTAGGAAATTTTTTTGAAATTACTACGTTCCCCAACAATATATCCGACAATGAGGAGTAGCTTGTCTTATTAGGTCGCTATAAGGATCCATGTTCAGTTTGCTAGCTATTGCCTTTCCTTAACAAATTCTAGTGAATTGTGCTATCTAATTTCACCATGCAATCTTCTGCTCTAGTGTATATGTTCTATATGTCGTGCAATGTGGTGTTAACTGTTTGGTTCAATTCTTCAAATGTGATGTTCAATTCTTCAGGGTGCAATTTTCCAAGTTGTCAAGCATGCTTGGTTTGGTTAATTGTCTGATCTTCTATTAGGAGTATGTTATATTGTGCAGTGTGGTGCTCAGTTAACGTTTGGTTCATTTGTTGTGGTGTTTAGTTAACTATTTGGTTCAATTCTATAATGCGATGTTCAATTGTTGTGGGTGCATTCTTGTTATTGTATACCATGTGAGAAATAAATCGAATTTGGTTGTACTAAATACATGAGAAACAAATACAATTGCTATATTTCCAAGTTGTTAAGCATGCTTGGTTTGATTAACTGTCTGATCTTCTATTAGGAGTATGTTATATTGTGCGATGTGGTGCTCAATTAATGTTTGGTTCATTTGTTGTGGTGTTTAGTTAACTGCTTGGTTCAATTCTGCAATGTGATGTTCAATTGTTGTGGCTACATTCTGTTATTATATACCATGTGAGAAATAAATCGAATTTGGTTGTACTAAATACATGAGAAACAAATACAATTGCTATATTTCCAAGTTGTTAAGCATGCTTGGTTTGGTTAACTGTCTAATCTTCTATTAGGAGTATGCTATATTGTGCAATGTGGTGCTCAGTTAACGTTTGGTTCATTTGTTGTGGTGTTTAGTTAACTGTTTGATTCAATTCTGTAATGTGATGTTCAATTGTTGTGATTGAATTCTGTTATTGTATACCATATGAGGAATAGATCGAATTTGGCTGCACTTAATACAAGAGAAACATATACAAGTGCTATATTTTCTAGTTCTTAATCATGCTTGATTTGGATAAATGGTTTTCCATGTGGCTTGAATTAGTCTGATGAATCTGCAATGTGCTTATTTTTCATCAACATATTTTACTGATAGCATGCAAGCCCTTACTTAACTTGATGACTAACTACCTTATATGTGTTGCAGGGAAACAATGGGAAGCATTGAGGTTTACAAGATGGTACTAACTATTATACTTTGCCTTTTTTATTCCTCTGCCCCATTTCCAATATAGAGAATATATTTATGCACATCCTTGTTTTCAGGCCTTTCCAAAGCAGTTCACTGATGATTACCTCTCAAACCACCTCTATGATCAGGAGGCGAGAAAAATTTTCATACAACACCCACGGTTCAATATTGAAGTGTTCCTGAAGAGGACGAAGGATGGACGGTCAATCATCCACAGGCACTGGCCTAAAGTTGTAAAGACCTTCAACATGAATGAAGGCTCAATATTTGCCTTCCCACTTCAGCAGTTTTCCAGATGAGATGCATTTGTCTATGTACCGTCTATGATGCTAATTTCAAAAGGTTCTAGATGTTGCATGTGAAACTTGGTGTTGGTGCAGTTGTGTAATGGGGTAGCTGAGTGCAAGAAGTTATATCATGTTTGTACTCGGATGTATTTCAACTATGAAGTCTTGCTTCCTTAATATGGAAATGAAGTATATTATGTGCTTAATATGAATGTCAATTAGATTAATAAATGGATTATTAATAATAGGGCAATTAGCCTGCTAATTGGCCAATTAGCCTGCTAATTGGGTTTTCCTATTGCAAACGGTTATTGAGAAAACACCATGGGCGATGACCTCAGGCAACGCACACAGTTTCTAGGAATAAACCATGTTGAATCAATGAACAATCACACACGACATTCTCTTAAAAACTGTTTGCGTTACGCCACCTTGTGCATCATTTTCCTTGGAGTGACTGTGTGGGATATATATACGAACGGAAGTGTTTAGCAGGGACTGACTGTGTGTGATGTACTTACGACCGGAAACGAATTCGCCTGTATAATTGTATTTTTAGCACTACTGTACGTATAACCATATTTGGTCGCTCGCCGGTCGCACACAACCTCATTTTGTCGAGCGTGTGTGCCAGAAGGGCATATCCCCGACGGTTTCTGGGTCATGTAGGAAGGATCCCCCTATCGAAGTCACTCACTAGGTGACGGTTCCGAACGCCGTCGCGGAAAGGGGTTAAAAACCGTTTGTATAGCACCTCGTTGTACCAGTGTTAGTCATTTTCTTGCAAGCTTATGATGTGTGTTACCGACAGGGCTCGGAGATACCTCTCTGAAACTCGGAGTGACAAATCCTAATCTGGATGTATGCCAACCCAACAAACACCTTCGGAGATACCTGTAGAGCATCTTTATGATCACCCAGTTATGTTGTGATAATTGATAGCACACAAGGTATTCCTCCGGTATCCCAGAGTTGCATAATATTTAGAACATTTTATATAATGGTCTAGAAATATTTAGAACATTTTATATTTTAAAAGGCCAAGAGGTGGAAGGCAACTTGGGCCAGGAAGGCCCAAGTGGATGAGCCCACCCCCCTTTCCTTGTGGGGGGGATCCTAGTAGAGGAGGAGTCCAACTCCCCCTTTGGATGGCGCCCCAAGGAGGCCTTCCCTCATTTGTTGCCAGCCCTCCTCTCCCCCTCTAACCTATATATACTTGAGGTATTGGCCACAATTGAACACATAAGTTTTGGAGCCTCCTCTAGTTCTTCTCGTTCATGTTTTAGTTGGTCCTAGTTGACTAATTAGAGTGTGGCAAATCCTCTTGTCCTCATAATTAGAAGCCCAGTGTGGTTCTAATCTCCTCCCTCTAATTCTCTAGCGACGATTAGCTCTGGACGGCGAAGCGCTGCCGGATCATGAAGGTTGCATCCTTGCAACCAAGTAGAGAGGTCGTGCATTCGGTCTTCAGTTCGAGGGACTGTTCGTGGGCGGTACGAGGGATCGTTCATCGACGGTTCGAGGGACTCCAAATACGATCTACATCGACACGTTCTTCTTCCGCTACAACTCGGTGACGGTAACGGTCGTGATCCCAACCCGTTATGCATCCTCATATTGATCTTGGGTGATCGTAGGTGCGATTTTTTTTCTACTACGTTTCCGAACACACATGGTGTCCAAAAACTTTCTATTTCATCTCCATGGATACCTCCACAAAAGCACAAACAAGGTAATTTAAAGTGGTAGGTGTAAGAAGATTGGTGTATATGTTTTAGAATGTACGAACACAAAACCAATCCACAATGACCCCTCTTAATAGTGCGGTTGTCCTACAAATCAAATCGAACCAAAACGAAAACCATCGAGCCGTCGGAAAACCACGCCTTTGATCTTTTCAAAATATGGGGTGGGGGCGGGGCAATCATCTCCACATTAAACTTCCAGGGAATCAATAACCCGAGGTAAACTTTAGAATCGGTTATTAGTTCTACTGATCATATTGTCATCACATCAAAATATAATTAAGTGTCAGATGCACTTTCAATCTACCCATTTTAGGTGTATTGATGACAGTATGGTTAGAGCATGGCAAAGGATGTAATCAATAAGACAAGCCATGCAACAACTATTGATCATGAGAGAGACCCCTAAGTGTGTGCGAGAGTGGGGCTGCATGCATCACTCTGATGCAAAGGGCAGGGGTGATCCTCCTTTTCTAAAAGAAGTGTGTGCGAGAAAATAAGAATATGATTTATTTCTCATTTTATGGAAGCTTTGTCAAATTTCCCTTCCATATGTGACGATATGGTTTGCTAGTGGTGAGATGATGATATTTCTCTATTTTGGGACGGTAGCCTATGTCATGTTCATATTTCTATATTGTGTAGTTTTACTATAATGACAATAATTGTGTGTGTTGACATCACAGGTTCGGGATCACGACACATGCTGGACTGCAAGTGGCAGGTCAGAAAAATCCGAGCCTGACGAAGCTCAGCTCAGTTGCCACGAGGGGTGGTTATCTGGTCATCAGGTAGTAATCAACTTGCGTTTAGATTAACCCTTTTTCTTAAATGGCGCTTAGATTAGCCTTGGCGTCGCGCTTTGAGTTGTCGATGAATGTTTTTTCTAGTGCTGCTTGTGGGCGCAAGTGACTCAAAGAGTTGGATCGTTTTGGACTTGGGAGAATAGTTTAGACCTTAGCCTATAGCAGGTTCACAAAACCGTTGCCCGGCAAAAGACTTTGATCATTGTTCCGGATAGTGCTCTTAGGTGGATCTCGTCTCCACTTCGTCCAGAACTGTTGAGTATATTGTGTACGTGTATATTTGTGTGTAAGGCTCACCTTCTGTTTTTTTGTATAGTTGAGATTGTGGCCCATCTCTATACTTATATATACGTGTCTAATGCACCGATCAATACATCGAGATTGCATAGCCCATAACTTGTTCTTCTACATGGTATCTATCGCAGCACGATCCTAAACCCTAAAGCCGCCGCCGCCGCCGTCGCCGCTACTCCCCGCCGCCGCCACCAGCCACCGCTACCACCCTCCCGGTTGCCGCCGCCGCCGCTGGTTGCCGCCGCCTCTCCCCGCCACCGAGCCCGCCGCTGCCGCCGCCTCTCCCCAAGGCCGCCGCCGCCGCTTGCTCCGCTTCCGCCCACGCCCGCACCCCTTCCTCCCACCCGCGCCGCACCCTTCCCTGCCCCTTGCGCCGCCGCACCTCCCAGTCGCACCGCAACCCGCACCACCCCGCCTCCATCCGCTCGCGCCGAGTCCCAAACCCTAACCCTCGCCATGAGCTCCTCCTCGTCCACCGTATCCAACCCGTTTGCCGGTCCCGATGTCACCCTCGTCCGCGACCTCAACATCCATGAGCGTGTTCCGGTCAAGCTTGATCACACCACCGCGTCCTACTTCGCCTGGAAGCGGTATTTTTTGCTTGTGTTCCGTGAGTACCTCCTGCACGGCCACGTGGACAGCACCGTGGACTCGCCACTCATGATCAACGACGAGGAGTGGATGATCCTCGACGCCACCATCATCCGCTGGTTCTACCTCACCATCTCCAGCGACCTCTTCCACACCGTGGTGGATGACGAGGACGACGCCTATGCGGTCTGGAGCAAGCTCAACGGCCTCTTCACCGACAACCGGCTGCAGCGCAAGGTCCTGCTCTACGATGAGTTTTACGGGTGCCAGCAACTTGACTCCTTCATCGATGATTTTTGCATGCGCCTCAAGAAGCTCGCCGACGAGCTCCGTGATCTCGGGGAAAAGATCGGTGACGAGCTCCTCATCAGCACCCTCTCCGGCGGCCTCAACGAGGACTTCGGGAACGCCGCCTCCAACCTCACCCTCATCCCGAAGCCCACCTTTGCTAAGGTGGTCGCGTACCTCAAGTTGAAGGAGCGCCGGATGCGGGTGGCGCGGACTCGC
>NC_041392.1:555704653-555710068 GCF_002162155.2 Triticum dicoccoides | reverse complement strand
CGCCTGACGCCGCCACAGCCGGCGGCCTTCCCGCCAGGCTTCCCGCCCGCCCCGGCCGCCCCCTTCCCGCCGCCCCAGCCGGCGGCCAATGGGGGGGGTCGTCGCGGCGTCCATCGTGGTGGCCGTAAGCAGGGGGGCGCCGGCGCTCAGGGAGGAGCACCCCGCCCACCGCAACAGGCTTATCAGCTGGCCCCGTGGTACGCCGGCCAGAACCCATGGACCGGCGTTGTGCACGCCTACTCCATGCCGATTCCTCGGGCCCCTGCCCCGGGACTTCTCGGGGCCCGGCCACAGCCACACCAGGCGTTCTACGCCGCGTCGCCGCCCTACGCGGCGCCCTACGGCCAGCAGCCGCTGGCAGGTGGGCCGCCGCTGCTGCTCCTGACGGCCGCGCCGCCTCTCCCGCCGGCACCGTGGGACCCGGCTCTTCTGGCGGCTTTCCACAACACTCCTTCCCCGTCTAGCTACACCGGCGGCGGCGATTGGTACATGGACAGTGGCACCACCGCTCACATGGCGGCGTACCCCGGTAACCTCCACACCGCCCATCATGTCCACACTTCCAACCGCAGCACCGTCGGTGACGGATCTTCTCTTCCTATCACCCATATTGGTCATACATATTTTCCGTCTAAATCTACTCCAATATCCATGTCTAATATTCTAGTTTCTCCTGAACTTATTAAAAATCTTGTTTCCGTTCGTTCTCTTACACGTGAAAATCCCGTTACCGTTGAATTTGACAAATATGGCTTTTCTGTTAAGGATGCTCGAACGCGGATGGTGCTCCATCGATGTGACAGCCCCGACGAGCTCTACCCGGTTCACTCCGCCACCTCCACCACTTCCGCCGCCCCTGTCGCCCTCGCCACCGGAGTGGACCTTTGGCATGCTCGCTTGGGTCATCCTAATCCTACCACCCTTCGCCACATACTTTGGAGTTTTTCTTTCACGTGTAATAAGAACGAGGATCACTCGTGTCATGCATGCCGCCTCGGCAAACATGCTCGTCTTCCGTTTAGGGCTTCTTCTTTTGTTGCATCGTACCCGTTTGAGTTAATTCATAGTGATGTTTGGACCTCTCCTGCTGCAAGTAATACGGTCTTTCTTTATTATCTTGTCATACTTGATGATTTTTCGCATTATGTGTGGACCTTCCCATTGCGCCGCAAGTCGGATGTTATATCCACACTCGCCGCCTTCTACTCCTATGTTCTCACGCAGTTTGGTCGTCCCATTCTCGCGTTGCAGACAGACAACGGGAAGGAGTTTGACAACCTCGTTGTTCGTCATCTTCTCACCACACATGCCAGGATTTTTCGTCTCACTTGCCCGTACACCTCGCAGCAGAACGGTCGCGCTGAGCGCATCCTTCGCACTCTCAATGACTGCGTTAGGACTCTTCTCTTTCATGCCAACGTGCCTCCACGCTTTTGGCCTGACGCTCTCGCCACCGCTTCTCTCCTCATCAACATCCGCCCATGTCGTACTCGCGGAAACTTTACACCTCATCATCTTCTACTCGGTGCACCCCCTCTTATGATGGGCTTCGCATCTTCGGCTGCCTTTGCTACCCTAGCATCGCCGCTACTGCGCCTCATAAGCTTGCACCCCGCTCCGTCGCCTGCATCTTTCTCGGCTACCTACCTAACACTAAGGGCTACCGCTGCTATGATCCCGTCTCCCATCGTGTTTTCACCTCCCGACACGTTTACTTTGATGAGATGGTGTTTCTGTTTCAGCAGCAGGTACCTCTTGTCGCTTCGTCACCGCCGGCCACCAGCAGCCCTTCGACGACCTCGTCAGGTGGACGGTCTCGTTTGGCCCGTGGACCGCCTCCGGGCTTTGGCGGTCCTCGCACCCTCACGCCGGCACCCGCTCCCTCGGCCTCCTCGACCGACCCTGCCAGCGCGGCTGGCGCCCCTCCTTCACCCGCCGCCCCCGACTCGGGCGCCGCGGGGTCGGGCGCCGCTGGCTCGGCCGCCACGACGCCGGCCACCTCGCCGGTCCTGACGCCGGCTCTGACGCAGCCGACCTCGCCGGCCCTGACGTCGGCCTCCTCGCCGGCTCCGACGCCGGCCGCCTCGCCAGCCGCCTCTCCGGCTGCCTCGCCGATGGCTCCGATGGCGCCGCCTGGCCCCGTTACATGGGCTCGTACCGACGTTCATCGTCCGAGCCTCCGGTACTCGAGCGACGAGTATGTCCTCTCAGCCTCCATCGCGGAGCCGTCGCCTCTTCCAGCGTTCGCTCGCGCCGCCCTACGTGATCCTCACTGGCTTGCGGCGATGCAGGAGGAGTTTGATGCTCTTCAACGGAACCGCACCTGGACACTGGTTCCCCGGCCTTCTCGCGCCAACGTCATCACTGGCAAGTGGGTCTTTCGCCACAAGACCCGCTCGGACGATACTCTCGAGCACTACAAGGCTCGCTGGGTGGTCCGTGGTTTCCGCCAGCGTGCTGGAGTGGACTTCACTGAGACGTTTGCCCCGGTTGTAAAACCGGGCACGATCCGCATCGTCCTCCAGCTCGCCGTCTGTTGGGGAACATAGTAATTTCAAAAAAATTCCTATGCACACGCAAGATCATGGTGATGCATAGCAACGAGAGGGGAGAGTGTGATCTACGTACCCTTGTAGATCGACAACGAAAGCGTTTGGTTGATGTAGTCGTACGTCTCCACGGCACCTCCGAGTTCTAGCACACGTTCAGCTCGATGACGATCCCCGGACTCCGATCCAGCAAAGTGTCGGGGAAGAGTTCTGTCAGCACGACGGCGTGGTGACGATCTTGATGTACTACCGTCGCAGGGCTTCACCTAAGCACCGCTACAATATTATCGAGGACTATGATGGAAGGGGGCACCGCACACGGCTAAGAATATGATCACGTGGATCAACTTGTGTGTCTAGGGGTGCCCTCTACCCCCGTATATAAAGGATCCAGGGGAGGAGGCCGGCCGGCCCTCTATGGCGCGCCAAGGAGGAGTCCTCCTCCTAGTAGGAGTAGGTCTCCTACTAGGAGGGGGAAAGAAGTGGGGAGGGAGAGGGAAAAGGGGGGGCGCCGCCCCCCTCTCCTAGTCCAATTCGGACCAGGGGGAGGAGGCGCGCAGCCCACCTCTGGCAGCCCCTCTCTCTCTCCACTAAGGCCCATATGGCCCATTACTTCTCCCGGGGGGGGGGGGTCCGGTAACCCTCCGGCTCTCCGATTTTCTCCGAAATCACCCAGAACACTTTCGGTGTCCGAATATAGCCATCCAATATATCAATCTTTATGTCTCGACCATTTCGAGACTCCTCGTCATGTCCGTGATCACATCCGGGACTCTGAACTAACTTCGGTACATCAAAACTCATAATATAACTGTCATCGAAACCTTAAGCGTGCGGACCCTACGGGTTCGAGAACAATGTAGACATGACCGAGACACGTCTCCGGTCAATAACCAATAGCGGAACCTGGATGCTCATATTGGCTCCTACATATTCTATGAAGATCTTTATCGGTCAGACCGCATAACAACATATGTTGTTCCCTTTGTCATCGGTATGTTACTTGCCCGAGACTCGATCGTCGGTATCTCAATACCTAGTTCAATCTCGTTACCGGCAAGTCTCTTTACTCGTTCTGTAATACATCATCCCGCAACTAACTCATTAGTTGCAATGCTTGCAAGGCTTAAGTGATGTGCATTACCGAGAGGGCCCAGAGATACCTCTCCGATAATCGGAGTGACAAATCCTAATCTCGAAATACGTCAACCCAGCATGTACCTTTGGAGACACCTGTAGAGCTCCTTTATAATCACCCAGTTATGTTGTGACGTTTGGTAGCACACAAAGTGTTCCTCCGGCAAACGGGAGTTGCATAATCTCATAGTCATAGGAACATGTATAAGTCATGACAAATAGAGTGTCACTAGTATGCCTCTACTTGACTAGCTCGTTAATCGAAGATGGTTATGTTTCCTAACCATGAACAAAAGAGTTGTTATTTGATTAGCGGGATCACATCATTAGAAGAATGATGTGATTGACATGACCCATTCCATTAGCTTAGCACCCGATCGTTCACACATGTATTATGTTTCCGGTTAATACAATTCTAGCATGAATAATAAACATTTATCATGATATAAGGAAATAAATAATAACTTTATTATTGCCTCTAGGGCATATTTCCTTCACCGTCTCCCGCGGCTCGCCCATTCACCAGATGGATGTCTCCAACGCCTTTCTCCACGGCCATCTTGAGGAGCAGGTGTATTGTGAGCAACCCACCGGTTTTGTCGATGCCTCACTTCCTAGCCATGTGTGTCTGTTGTCCCGCTCTCTTTACGAGCTCAAGCAAGCACCCCGCGCCTGGTACCAGCGGATCGCCGGGTTTCTTCAGACACTGGGCTTCAGCGTTACTCGCTCGGATGCCTCATTGTTTGTCTATCGCCACGGTGACACGACTGCGTACTTGCTTATTTACGTCGATGACATCATCTTGACGGCCTCCTCCGCAGCTCTTCTTCAGCAGATTACTCTCCGGCTGCGTGACGAGTTTGCCATTAAGGACTTGGGTGCTCTACATTATTTCCTTGGCATTAAGGTCGTTCGGCGACCGGATGGTTTCTTTCTTCATCAGCAGAAGTATGCACATGAGCTTCTTGAGCGTGCTGGTATGCTCAACTGTCACCCTATTGCTACTCCTGTTGACACGAAGGCCAAGGTTTCTGCTCTTGAGGGCTCGCCTGCGTCGGATGCTCCTTTCTACCGGTCTATCGTCGGCGCTCTTCAGTACTTGACTCTCACCAGACCGGATCTTCAGTATGCTGTTCAGCAGGTGTGTCTCCACATGCACGCCCCTCGTGACTCCCATTGGACTCTCGTGAAGCGGGTCCTTCGTTACATCCGCGGCACGATGACCCTCGGATTGACACTCACGGCGTCTACTTATCTGGAGATGGTGGCCTACTCCGATGCAGACTGGGCTGGTTGCCCCAATACTCGTCGGTCCACCTCCGGCTACTGCGTCTACCTCGGTCCTTCATTCGTCTCCTGGTCGTCCAAGCGACAACCCACGGTTTCGCGCTCCAGCGCGGAGGCTGAGTACCGAACTGTGGCCAACGCTGTTGCGAGTGCACCTGGCTACGACGGTTACTTCAGGAGCTGCATCATGACGTCTCCCAGGCTACGGTTGTCTACTGTGACAACGTTTCTGCGGTGTACCTCTTTGCCAACCCCGTTCATCATCGCCGGACTAAACACATTGAGCTGGACATTCACTTTGTGCGCGAGCAGGTGGCTCTTGGACGTATTCGGGTTCTCCATGTGCCGACTGCCCAACAGTTCACCGATGTGATGACGAAGGGACTGCCGACTTCTACCTTCGAGGAGTTCCGTTCCAGTCTTTGCGTCACTGGCGCCGCTT
>NC_041392.1:555656459-555704322 GCF_002162155.2 Triticum dicoccoides | reverse complement strand
TATACTTGTGTGTAGGGCCCACCTCCTGTTTCCTTTGTATAGTTGAGGTTGTGGCCCACCTCTGTACTTATATATATGTGCCTGGTGCACCAATCAATACATCGAGATTGCACAGGCCATAACTTGTCCTTCTACAAAAACAAAAGGAAGCATCTTCTGTCCATAGTTTACATTTACAATGAGCACCATATACATATCTGATTCACATGGAGAACACGCGAAATGCACACTAACTGATGGACCAAGAAACGTTGGCAACTTATGAAATTATCACATCAACACCCTAAGCTAGCAGTCCATCAAACAGGCGATGAAGAATTAACTTCTACATGCATTCGACATCAACAACCTACACGTAAAGAAAAAGAGGAAGAAAAGGAAGATTACAACGATGGACTTAGACCGTCGTTGGCGAAGAGCAAGCACGTGCATGGTGATCACGATCGGCCGGCGACGAGGAACCGGAACGTGCCCGGACTCAACATGTGGTACCCGTGGCGCTGTTGTTGTTGGTGGTGGCCCCTGCCGGCGAAGCGAGCGCAGCTGGGCGACGACGCGACGCCGCCCCCCTGCTCCATCTCCCACATCACCTCCATGAAATCATCGACGGCGCAGGGCAGCTCGAGCGGGCCGGCGCAGCCGGCGAAGCCGTACTCCGTCTCGGCCTCGTCCAGCAGCGCCCGGAACAGGGGGTGGTTCGCGCACCTGGCGCGCACCGCGAACCGCTCCTTCTCCGGCCCCACGAGCACGGCGAAGTACCCCGCCGGCACGGCCCACGCCGCCGCCCTGCCATCGGCCGCGCGTGGCGACGCCGGGGCACTGGCGCTGCCGCCACCGCCGTAGGCTGCCGGCTGCCTCCGGTGGCCCAACGACCGGCACTTCTGGAGCGTCTTGGCCAGGATGTTCTTCTTCTGACCCACCTCCTTCATGGCTGATCGGTGTGAGAAACTATCAACTGACAACGGGGAAGGATCTAAACAGAAAAGGTATACTGCAAGTACTAGTAGCTAGCCGGAGCTAGCCACGGTCGTAGCCTTGGTGCAGGCGGGACATGTCCTTGGTGGCTTTGGGGACGAGGAGGGAGAGGGCGCTCCCGGTGTAGTTCATGGTTCTTCGCGGACGGCAAGAGGCGAAGGAGGCATCGGCGGAGTATGAGGTGATGGTTAATTAGCTTCTCCCGAGAGTGAACCAAAGTTAGGAAAGCAACGAAGAGTATGAGGTGCTGGGCGTTTGGAGAATGGGACGCAGGAGCTGGAAATTAAGGTCCAAATTTAAAGGAGAAAGGGAGCGCCTCAGCTGCTTTCTCGCGGTGGTAGCAAGAAGAAGAGGTTCAGATTAATTAAGAGCAAGCTAAGAATGGCACATATGCATGCGTGGGGTGAGGGCTGCTTTGAAAGTTTCTTCTTCTTCTTGGCCCCTTGAGACGCGGTGAGAGGTAGCTAGGCCGAGCCCTAAAATATACTAGGAGTAATGCTAGTATGGGATCAATACGTGCAAGTTGACTGGTTTTAATTTTTGGGTCAGTCGACTCACACAAACAGGTGTCAGTCGATTTGTTCTTTGCACAATTGCACTGCAGCCTAAGGGCATCTCCACACTGACCTGTAAACCGGACATCGCATCCGTTGTTCACGGATAGAGAGTACTAGTCCGCGAACACTGATGTGGGAGCCGGTCATTCAAAGCTATCCATATATATTTCAAACAAGGTTTAAAATAACCAGACAAATGTAAGTAAACCCGTCAGATTTCAAGTTAGGATATAATTTACATATATGACCGATATTCCGGTCGTTTAACTACAAACCAAAAAAAGCTATAGTTTATACCAGACGGCCACCTCATACGCGTGTCCACTGGCCACCTTGCCCGGCCGCACCGCCGTCGCCGTCCCTCCAGCAGCGGTAGAGCGCCGGTGGGCCGCGACAGCCTTGTCCGGCACTAGCCTTGGTCAGTTTATCTATTTCTCTATAGGCTTAGTGCGGTACTTCTTCTGCAAATTTGAAGGAGCCTGCTGATAGAGCTCCCTTCTCTCCACGCCTCACCGGGTCACCACCAACGAGATCATTGGACCTCCAAGTCACAGAATCTGCGTGCCGGTTTTCATCTTCAAGGATGTGTCTAACAAACACTGGCCCTGCATTTGCCTTCTTCGTCCATTGCTTGTCGATGTGAGCTAAGATGAATACTCCCAGCACATGTCTGCATAATATCGCCGAGAAAGCAAACCTGCAGCAGTCACACCAAAGCCTTCTTCTCGGCAACATTGCAGGCAACAGTGTGCCTGGTAGGAGGATCACCACCTCTTTTGACATAGTACTTGGCTTCACAAGGGATGTCCTGAACCTTAACAGCGAGAGTGATCTTGTTTTTTGTGTGGAGTGGGTGTGCCTTCGCAGATGTTCCCATCTACACTAGGCTCTTGTAAATATTAACTCTGTCTTCTATAAAGATATGGTACGCTATTGGCGTACTCTCAAAAAAAAAACAGCGACTCAATCAACTCCGTTTGGAATATTTCAGAAGCAGCCCTGGTGTAGACGCTCGCTGCTTGTTTTTTCAAGATTGAATTAGTTTTCATGAGTTGCTCAGGTGGAAACGAAGCAAGATCTTTCTGAGCTTCATCCATACACAATCTGTCTATCTGTCAAATCTAGGAGTAGTGAAAAAGGAAAGCAGGGGAGCTCTTGTACTGATTACTATACTCGTTTTAAAAGGCATTCATAATAACATCAGAATGATAGCACAGGAATCACCAGTAGCAAATAAGATACGAGACCATACCATAAAGATGGATGATTCTTACACCATCATAGTGAGCATTGAGCAGACACTTACGATAGGTGGACCAAACACAGACACGATACTACCGCCAGATCCTTGCAAACGATTAGAACGGATGCTTTGCAAAGAACGCACAGAACTACCCTGGATTCCATGCCATCATCCATTGGCTCCCGCCTTCCCGGTGCCATGGATTACACCATTGACGTAGGACCCACTGCCATCGTCTGGTACACCGAAGTAGGATTGCTGAGCAGGCTGCGTTGGGTGGCTGTAGGTCAGCGACTGAGCATGCACGGGCATGGCAACATGCTGGTGCTGCTGGGGGTATGCCTGGGACAATGAGCTTTGCGATTGCTGAAGCAAGGAATGGTACTGCAGCTGCTCATGGTGTTGATAAGGGTAACGTGGCTGTGGAATCCGCGCCTGCTGGAGGTTACCTTGAGAACACGGATCCCATTCTGGCAAGTCATCGTCGTCGCCATTGCTGTTCCAGGGTTGGGCTGCAGCAGATCTGTTACCATACTTGCGAATCAATTCTCTCACTCGGTCTGTCGGAGGAGAACTGAGAGGTAGATGCTGATGGCTCCTGTAACTCTGTGGCACTGTCACATTGGCAGCCGAGTTTGACACGCTAACGAAATTGTATTCAGGTAGGTCATCATCATCCCTAACAACACCAGAACCAAAGCCAGGAGGAACATCAGCGGTTACAACTTCCTGATGAGAAGCATTGGAAGAGCGAGATGATGGCTGAGAGATCATGGGCATAGCTGAACCAGAAGTGGCAGCCTGCTTCTTGGAGTCCTCTTGCCTGTTGGGCACCCTAGATGAGGCATGGGGTCTTCGCCACACAACGACTCCGATGATAGATGTTCCAGGCACAGTAAAACTACCCAAGTGCTCCTTTGGCAGGTGGTCAGCAAGTATCTGAGCTGCCTTCCCTTGAGAAGGACAGAGGTACAACTCCACCCCTTCAGAAGGCTTCACTAGCCCTACTCTCTCATCTGCTATATATGAGTCAATAGTCTGCAGAAGAATGATAGATTGTTAGCAAATCAGGAGCTGTGTGACAGTGCTAAGCTTCGACTCAAGAGCAAATACTTGAGAGATAGTAAGGAGGAACCTTTAAGAGATGATGTCGACCACTCTCAAGAGAGCCCTCCTTCCAACGTAACTCAGTTACCTGTAAAACAAGTGACAGATGCTCAATGTAAAAAAAAAACAATGTTTTCAGGAGCAAAACTCAAGAGTAGCCAGAAAGGTGTGAAATAGGTACAGATTACCAGAAATATTCGATATTTGAATTCAGTACAATGTGAACAGGGCAGTCTACCAAAGTCTAAATAGTACTAGTAGTTTATTTGTTATTCAAATTCACACAAAAATATGGATGTTAAAATGAGCATACAGATTCCAGTTTCTTTGTTCAAAAAAATAAAAGGTTCCAGTTTAGGGCCGTAAAATTCATATGCCGCTATTTTAATAACCTTGCTCTATTGCCACTGTTGACCAAACTTCCTGAGCTAGCTGTGACAGGTAAGCAAAAACCATTTGCCCTTCGTCACAAAAGAACTGATCCAATATGGCCCACATATCAGCTTGTTCTGTCAGCCTTGGGCCACCAGTTAGCTAACCTCTTCCTAACTATCCCAATCTTATCTCCCCTTCTCTTTCACTGATCCATGCCTACTCATCAAATCTCTGCCAAAGCAGCATCGATGCCTGGGTTGGGGCTCTGATCAGACTGCCTCCACCCAACCAACTAGTCATAACAGCCCAAGCTTATGTTATCTTCTGCATGGCATGGTAGACTAGGACCATAGCCTGGCGATGCAGCGGCAAATTCCAGCAGGTGGGAGCATGAAGGAAGGTCTCTCGGCTGCTGGAATGGCAAGAGGCAGGACCTCATAAGGAGAGCGAAGTAGCGTACTGTGTACCGTGGTTCTGTGTGTTTTGTGGGCTTGTTTTGCTGTGCCCCCAGCAAGTAACTTTCGTGTTTTCCTTTCTTTTTCCCTTCTAACCTTGTGTTTGTGTGAGAACCTTCGGTGTTTGTATCCTTATGGCTTTATTTATAAAGTGGGCCATGAAGCCTTTTTCGGTATAAGGAGAGAGAAGAGATGACACGAGGCTGAAGCATGGCAATGGCAAGGCTTGGCAGAATGGCGAGAAGGGCAAGCAGCAAGGAATGTTTATTTGGCGTCAATAAGGGTAGGGAAGGTCTCGGCGATGCTATCGACAATGGTATTGCAGCAAGGGGGTGAACAATGAAGGAACAACATGTAGGAGGGTGGTAGCAGCTTCAACAAGGTTCAGTGAGATGCGAGGCCTGCCATGTAGCCGCTACCATGGCTAGATCGGGCCTAGGAGAGCGGATAGCCAAACACTGACAGAGCCTGTGGCACGGTATGGTGCCCGACAGGGGAAGAAAGAAAAGTTTGGCTTGGCGTGGCATCAAAGAGAGGGGCCAACAAATAGCTTTTTCATCAAAAAGAAGATGAGGACGAGATGGGTATTATGAAGAAGTACAACATGAAAATACCCAAGTTTGGTTATCATTAGGATATCCGTAAGTTAATAGTCACACTATAGAGTTTGTTATTGTTTAGAGATAGATTACCTAGATCTCAATCTCAGAGAAAAATAGTCCATCTACCTATAAAACTAGCAAACTATATCTAAGAATAGTCTATCTATAATAAATGATAGTACAGTAATAACTAAATTTGGGCATTTGCAGCTGTCCACGGCCCTAGCAAAAACAGTACAATTTTAAGAAGTGGTGATAAAATAAGGAGTGTCTGTTTTGCAGCGGCATTTCAGGTATTCAGTTACTTGCAGTAGCACAAGGCTTACAGCATGTGTGCAATCTGTGTGATTTTATTCTTTTTCAATTTAGTGCTTAAGTATGTTCAGTTGCTCACTAAGAGAAAATCATGATATTATAATGAATAATTATGTTGCATGTGGCGTAAACTAACACAAATATCAAATCTGACGGGATTTGGGAGCAATCACAGAAAGCCTGTGAAGGCACGAGTTTGCCTCACGCAATAGAATTATAATTCAAATACGCGGTCCTGCATACAGTTGCAGTTGCCATCATAAATTACCATATTGGAAGGGCGCAAGAACACATTGCATGAACCACGATACACTTTAACAGTAATGCTAAACATGTATATATATTCTTATCAGGGCTTTCCCTTTCCTTTCTTTTCTTGTCCAATGTTTATTCTCCCAGTCGCTTTGCAATACCATACTGTTGGTAAGAGCACCCTAACAGTATCGTACGAAGATGCTCAAGTTCAGTATGTCAAAGCTCAAAGCAATCTATTTGTTTTGCTATATAAAAATCTATCTGCACCTTTGTTAACCGTACACAGGTGACCTTCAAGAAAGTAAATGGCTCAATATAACACTAATGTAACAGTAAATGTACCAAATGTCACAATGTAGAAGTATCAAACTATTAACTAACTATACGATGACTAGGTGACTAGGTCTATCCATGGCTTGCTTCTATTGATCTGTTGCAGGAAACTCAGTTGTGTACACTACGAAGTCGACGGCTTATCATACGAAAAGATTATGAAATTCGCAGTACCTGACAATACTACAACTGCAACATATGTTGAGAAAAAAAAACTCTACATGGATCATGACAGGAAAGCGCTTCCTACTAGTATATGATTTTTTTTTGTGAGGGTACAAGATATACGCACACAACCATTCACACCACCCACCTACACACAAGTGTGGGTCTCCCACACATGCTGGCATGCACTATCCCATATAACATGAGATGCACCCTGAATAAATCGCACACCCTGTCAATCCTAGGGCTGAACCCAGGTGGGTTGGAACGAACAATCACGCTCCCACCACTAGGCCACAGGCCCATCCCTTCACGGTCTGCCATGTAGGCTTCAAACACACTAAATAACGGTGGCATTTAGGCCTTGTTCGGAATCCCTCCTCTCCGCTCTGACTCCGCGGAGTTGTGGAGCTCAGTTTTAGCCGCTCCGTGAAAATGAGCTAGAGCCTGGTCCACTCCGGAGCGGAGTGGAGGGAACGGAGAGGAGTTGAACGCAGCCTTAATCTTCCATTTTATGGCATCCCAGGACCTAGACTGTGAACGGGTACACTGTGAGTTCACATGATAAAGAAAATTCAGTTTATGCAGATATGATGTAACCACAACGAAACACACGCAAGAGCACATGTTTTTGATGGGTCCTTACAATCAATTATTATCCTGTCAAAGCAACAAACACAACTGTTTTGCAAGGCAACAAGTGCAAGAATGTGTATGTGCCAGTAACAGAAAGGGTAGAATCCAATTGCCAATTTTAGTTAACAACGTAGTCATCAAACCAACAATAGCATATATGAAACCACACACAGAAATAATAGTTACCGTTATAGTACGGCTCCTGGATTTAGGAAGCTGTTCAAGAAATTCTTCAAAAGCACTGAGTCTCACTCTTCCCTTGATTTCAAGAAAGCGGCGCCACTCATTTGTAGATGGCTTTTTACCACTGCAAAAGAGAAGCAACATGACGATGAAATAAGGATGCCGCCAAAACATTGAGATGCATACTAGGACATGTGATGCTCTACATAATGAAATGGTCTGTTGTTCATTAAAATTGTTGAAATTACAAATGAAAGTACTTCTTGTCGTTAACTGGACATCTCAAAAAAATAAAGGTTAATCATGCATGAGTATCATAAGCAAGGTAGATGAAACAAACCTTTTGAAGATAGCAACGATATTTGTGATTGAAGACAAACTGAGCTCAATTATTCCCTCCCATATAATGTCATGTGTCAGCACAGCATCAGGAGTTTTCTTACACTGCATAGTAGATTCAGGAATCGAGCCATTAACAGTATCTGATTTTTCAGCACCCACCTTTTCAGTGGGGGATTTGACCAACACATCTCCCTTTGGTTCTTCAACTGGATCCAAAACTGGAACTGGTTTGTTTATGCGTGATTCTAATTTGGATTCACAATAACTTCTTGGAGACGACACATCACAATGAAATTGGAATTCTGATACAGCGGCCTTGTCCATGGTTATGAGAAAATTTGCTGACTTAGCTTTGTCATCTTTGTTAGTATTAGGATCATCTTGCAGGGCTCCAACGGACTGATCTTTGGAATGTGGTTCTGAATCAAGGACCTGCATGAATTCATCCAGTGACATGATCAGTGGAAGATTCTCCATAACCTTCAAGTCATCAACCATTGGTTCTAGCATGAGATAATTTTTCTCATTTTCTGGATATTCTAAATTGCATGATGTATTGCTGTTCCATGTCCCAACTACATCTTGCACACTGTTGTCCGATTCCTTGATCTCCCTGTGTACACTTGCTTTATCGTCAGATTTGGTTTGAACTGCAACGGGTTCTGATGTTACATAAGAAAGTGAATCACCACCAAGCTCAACTTCTACAGGGAAAACATCAGTTTCTTCCACCTCAACTTGAAATTCTCCCTTGTGTGTTTTTCTCACCAAGCGTCTAACGTCCACTTCTCTATCAGGAAGAACAACCATTTTTGCAAGCTCTTCAGCTTTAGCCATCCGCCACTCTGAAAGCTCCTTTGAAGCAAGTTCTTCAGTAGTCATTGCACATAAGCATTTAGGCGTTATTTCTCCAGACAAGACTCGTTCCCTCAGCTCAGGATTGTTTTTATCTTTCAGATTGAACAGAAGTGATCTACCTTTCTCCTTGTACTTCTTATTAACTTCCCCAAATAATTTGAACAGCTCCTCTTCAATTATAAATGCCAACCTTTGGGCCTTATGAGTCATGACCTTCTTTCCTTCTATTACCTCATCCATGGTAGTTGCTCTTTTAGGCTCCGGACCAATTTGAGATACGTTAACCCCAGTTTGAACATCAGACATCCTGGCCCTTTTTGGATTGGGTTGTGACATGGATTCAGAAGCTCCAAGAACAATGTGGGGAGTCCAGCAAAGCCCATCACCTTGCAGAAGATCATCTAAAGAAACAGCGCTATTGCCCAATGCTTTGTTTCCCAAGGGAACATGTTCTGTTCGTTGCTGCATTGGCATGTTTGATCCCAAATTGCTACATAACATGCCACCGTGTTCTCTTCTGATAGCAGCAACCTTTGTGACACTATCATCATCACCACCATCATCTTTACCTGCATCCTGGAATATGGCTGTGATTGCTTGCATTCTACCACCGTCTGCCTGCCTGTTCTCACCAGATGATCCCACAGGTGACACATTTCCAGAAGGTTTCTGCCCAACCTGCTGGTCAGAATCCGTACTCAAGGCAGCAGCCAGAGCCTCCCTGAATTTCGATCTCACAGACTCAGACAACTGCGGATGAGCCTTCGGCGGCAGTTCCTTCTGAACAGAACGCTTGCCAGCAGACACCTGCGACGGCAGCGACTTGAGCATCTGGACCTTGGGCGACATCGGCGTCTTCTTGACCACCGAGGGCGTCGGCGGCGGCGGCTGCGACGCAACCATCCCAGGAAAACCCGCTTGAACAGGCAGCACTTGCTGCTGCGGCGGCCTCAACGACACCCTGCTCAAAGGCCTCGCCCCGGTGAGGTCCGCGCTGGGCCTGGGCACGCCAGCCTGCGCCGGGTGCTGGCTCATGGGCACGATCAAGTAGGAGCTGGCCGGCGCCCGCGCGCCCCAATCACCGGGGTGGAACGCCGCGGGGTACGGGACCTGCGCGGCCCGGTGCGCAGCCGAAGGCAATTGCGGCCGCCCCTGCTTCGCGAGCTCCATCGCGCTGCTGCAGACTCCAGACACACGCACGCACGCGCCGAGAGGTGAGACCAGTCCATGGAGGAAGGGAGTTAACTAGGGTTGCGCTGGCACGCCGTACGAACGAACAGCTCGGCGAGGGAAACGGCGCGTAGGCGCGCAATGCGGGTTTCTCGGAGAGCTCACCTCGGTGCCGTCGGAGTGAGGCGGCGCAGAGGCCGGAGGGCGGCGGCCGCGGCGGTGGCGGAGCGGAGGCTTGGTGGAGGGCCTGGGTGGTGGGGGTCCGTGGTAGGGTTGGAGGATTTGGGGGTTTTGCGCTTTTGGGGCGCGGTGGGGACGAAGGAGACGCCGGTGAAGGTGAAGGGTGCCGCCGCAGCACGCCGGCACGCGTGGGTGCGGCGTGGGACAAAATGCTGGCTGCTGGGCCTTGGAAGCAGTTGGGCCTCCGAAGCCATCGCTTGGAGCCCGCGAATGTGCAAGATTTGTTTTTTCAGCCCACGAGTGTGCAAGTGCTGTTGCTCGTGATTATTGAGTTTTTTCTTATTTTTTCCGGGGGGACGTGATTATTGAGTTGGGCTTCCTGAGTAAACTTCCTCCACCTTCTGTCTCTGTCACTCGGCTCTCTCAGTCTGACTTAGAAGAACCTTTTTTTTGGTGGCAGTGACAGACTTATAAGAATCTGCAGGAGGCAATGGGCAATGTGGCTTCTCGTTTTGCCCTTTTACATGTGACGAGTATGTAATGAGTACTCCCTTCGTTTCAAATTTGAACTGAAACCACGACGACTAATTTGGAACAGAGGAAGTAGTTCACGCAACATATATAACTCAAAAAAAAGGGTAGTTCACGCAACATACGTACAAACGAAACGGTCTTACCTAAGCACTCGCAACAACCAACAACAAACCAGATATTAGCAGCAGCTTAGCATATGATTCCTTCCCCTTGACTTCAGAGCTCAGATCAAATCGCGGCCTATGTCTCCACCCCACACACCGCGCGTGCTATATCGGAGTATTTTTAATCACGCGTCGCCCCTTGACGGTCAACCCGCCCGTCTCGCCGTCGCCGTCGCGCGGTGCCGTCGATTGATTAACCGCGCATCGTCACTAACGTGCGTCGATCGGTTAGCCACAGCGTGCAGACCAGCGACGCTCCAATCAGCCCTGAATGCGGGCGGGCGGGGCGGGCCGTCGTTGCTGGCTTGCTGCCGCCACGCGCGGCAGGGCCGATGAGTCTAGTTGGGGGGGTTGGTTGGTTGGTAGCCGTGGCTGTCTCCACTTGGCCGGAGTCGCTGTAGCCCGGTCTCCGGGGTACGCTGGAATGCAGCTGCGTGATGTCCACGGGCCACCCTCGGAGCAAAGACGTACTACGTGCCTCCGGGATCCGCGCTGCTTCGCGCGCGGACGTACGTGGATGGACGGCGCTCGACCTTCGGTCAATCAGGCGAACAATCCGTCGGCAGATTGATGCGTGCTAGTCGCGGGTGCGGCGACTGAGACTCCGGAGGCGCCTCCGCGGTCCACGCATGCTCTGCATGCGGTCAATCGCGGTGTGCTCGTTCCAGCGCTTCTGCTTGCTGAGCTTTTTTTTATTTCTAACAGGGTGCAATCGAAATCGGTATAATATAAACACCAGCATGTCTTCATCCCTATGAATGCACGCACGCATACTTTAATCTATGAGCATCTTCAAAAGACTAAAACGTTATAGTATCTTGAGATTTTACAAAGCCATCAAAGGCGCCTCATAATCGACGGAAAAGTCTTCTTTCACTGAACAAACATCACCAGAAGCTTGAAAAAAAATCCATAAATATTGAGAGCATCAATTCAAATCTAGAATTTGAATTCTAATGGGTTGCGGATACCACTGTTCCCTAACCATTCAACAACAAGTCTTTGGGCGTCTAACGTAGCACATGCATGTCTCTCTGACTAAAGTTGCATGTATGTGGAGTACAGATTAGAGTATAAATTCTGATTATTTTTTAAACGACTTGAATCGGATCTGAATCATGTTCTATATTCGGCACGGCATTGAACCAGATTTTGAACATGTAGTTTGCCCTTGGAACACATGTGAGAGCATCGACAGTTGCATATGACAAATATGAGCCCTTAGAGCAACTCTAGCAGACCCCGCAAGACCCGGCCCGCAAAACGCATTTGCAGTTCGCGCAAAACAGCATTTACGGGCCGACGCGGACTGGCACAGATGCAGACCCCGCAAACGGATCCGTAAAAAAGTATATTCGCGGAATATGCTTTTTTTACGGGTCGGCTATGCGGGTTCTGCTCGGACACCACCGTGACGACCCGCAAATAGATAAACTGCAAATCTCGCATTTGACATAGGATTTCACAAACAAGTTCAAATTCAAATGACACAAACAGTTTTACGCGTAAATAGAAGCCAAGTTCATTACGGCTAACAAGAAAATAAAGTTTCTACGATATGATCGTGGAGGAGAATATTTGAGTTACGAGTTTGGTCTATATTTGAAACAATGCGGAATAGTTTTGTAACTCACGCCACCCGGAACACCACAGTGTAATGGTGTGTCCGAACGTCGTAATCGTACTATATTAGATATCGTGCGATCTATGATGTCTCTTACTGATTTACCGCTATTGTTTTGGGGTTATGCTTTAGAGACGATTGCATTCACGTTAAATAGGACATCAACAAAATCCGTTGAGACGACGCCTTATGAACTGTGGTTTGGCAAGAAACCAAAGTTGTCGTTTCTGGAAGTTTGGGGTTGCGATGCTTATGTGAAAAAGCTTCAACCTGATAAGCTCGAACCCAAATCGGAGAAATGTGTCTTCATAGGATACCCAAAGGAGACTGTTGGGTACACCTTCTATCACAGATCAGAAGGCAAGACTTTTGTTGCTAAATTCGGAGTTTTTCTAGAGAAGGAGTTTCTCTCGAAAGAAGTGAGTGGGAGAAAGTAGAACTTGATGAGGTATCTATACCTGCTCCCTTATTGGAAAGTAGTACATCACAGAAACCGGTTTCTGTGACACCTACACCAATTAGTGAGGAAGCTAATGATAATGATCATGAAACTTCAGATCAAGTTACTACAGAACCTCATAGATCAACCAGAGTAAGATCTGCACCAGAGTGGTACGGTAATCCTGTTCTGGAAGTCATGCTACTAGATCATGATGAACCTACGAACTATGAAGAAGCGATGGTGAGCCCAGGTTCCACAAAATGGCTAGAAGCCATGAAATCTGAGATGGGATCCATGTATGAGAACAAAGTGTGGACTTTGGTTGACTTGCCCATTGATCGGCAAACGATTGAGAATAAATGGATCTTCAAGAAGAAGACTGACGGTAATGTTACTGTCTATAAAGCTCGGCTTGTTGCGAAAGGTTTTCGACAAGTTCAAGGGATTGACTACGATGAGACCTTCTCACCCGTAGCGATGCTTAAGTCTATCCGAATCATGCTAGCAATTGCCGCATTTTATGATTATGAAATTTGGCTAATGGATGTCAAACTGCATTTCTGAATGGATTTCTGGAAGAAGAGTTGTATATGATGCAACCAGAAGGTTTTGTCGATCCAAACAGAGCTAACAAAGTGTGCAAGCTCCAGCGATCCATTTATGGACTGGTGCAAGCCTCTCGAAGTTGGAATAAACGCTTTGATAGTGTGATCAAAGCATTTGGTTTTATACAGACTTTTGGAGAAGCCTGTATTTACAAGAAAGTGAGTGGGAGCTCTGTAGCATTTCTGATATTATATGTGGATGACATATTATTGATTGGAAATAATATAGAATTTCTGGATAGCATAAAGGGATACTTGAATAAGAGTTTTTCAATGAAAGACCTCAGTGAAGCTGCTTACATATTGGGCATTTAAGATATATAAAGATAGATCAAGACGCTTAATTGGACTTTCACAAAGCACATACCTTGACAAAGTTTTGAAGAAGTTCAAAATGGATCAAGCAAAGAAAGGATTATTGCATGTGTTACAAGGTGTGAAGTTGAGTAAGACTCAATGTCCGACCACTGCAGAAGATAGAGAGAAAATGAAAGATGTTCCCTATGCTTCAGCCATAGGCTCTATCATGTATGTAATGCTGTGTACCAGACCTGATGTGTGCCTTGCTATAAGTCTAGCAGGGAGGTAGCAAAGTAATATAGGATGGATCACTAGACAACAGCCAAGAACATCCTGAAGTACCTGAAAAGAACTAAGGATATGTTTCTCATATATGGAGGTGACAAAGAGCTCATCGTAAATGGTTACGTTGATGCAAGCTTTGACACTGATCCGGACAATTCTAAATCGCAAACCGGATACGTGTTTACATTAAACGGTGGAGCTGTTAGTTGGTGATGTTCTAAACAAAGCGTCGTGGTGGGGTCTACATGTGAAGCGGAGTACATAGCTGCTTCGAAAGCAACAAATGAAGGAGTCTAGATGAAGGAGTTCATATCCGATCTAGGTGTCATACCTAGTGCATCGGGTTCAATGAAAATCTTTTATGACAATACTGGTGCAATTGCCTTGGCAAAGGAATCCAGATTTCACAAGAGAACCAAGCACATCAAGAGACGCTTCAATTCCATTCAGGATTTAGTCCAAGTGGGAGACATAGAAATTTACAAGATACATACAGATCTGAATGTTGCAGACCCGCTGACTAAGCCTCTTCCACGAGCAAAACATGATCAGCACTAAGGCTCCTTGGATCATTACTGTGTAATCTAGATTATTGACTCTAGTGCAAGTGGGAGACTGAAGGTAATATGCCTTAGAGGCAATAATAAAGTTATTATTTATTTCCTTGTATCATGATAAATGTTTATTATTCATGCTAGAATTGTATTAACCGGAAACATAATACATGTGTGAATACGTAGACAAACAGAGTATCACTAGTATGCCTCTACTTGACTAGCTCGTTGATCAAAGATGGTTATGTTTCCTAACCATAGACATGAGTTGTCATTTGATTAACGGGATCACATCATTAGGAGAATGATGTGATTGACTTGACCCATTCCGTTAGCATAGCACTTGATCGTTTAGTTTGTTGATATTGCTTTCTTCATGACTTATACATGTACCTATGACTATGAGATTATGCAACTCCCGTTTATCGGAGGAACACTTTGTGTGCTACCAAACGTCACAACGTAACTGGGTGATTATAAAGGTGCTCTACAGGTGTCTCCGAAGGTACTTGTTGGGTTGGCGTATTTCGAGATTAGGATTTGTCACTCTGATTGTCGGAGAGGTATCTCTGGGCCCTATCGGTAATGCACATCACTTAAAGCCTTGCAAGCATTGCATCTAATGAGTTAGTTGTGGGATGATGTATTACAGAACGAGTAAAGAGACTTGCCGGTAACGAGATTGAACTAGGTATTAAGATACCGACGATCGAATCTCGGGCAAGTAACATACCGATGACAAAGGGAACAACGTATGTTGTTATGTGGTCTGATCGATAAAGATCTTCTTAGAATATGTAGGAGCCAATATGAGCATCTAGGTTCCGCTATTGGTTATTGACCGGAGACGTGTCTCGGTCATGTCTACATTGTTATCGAACCCGTAGGGTCCGCACGCTTAACGTTACGATGATAGTTTCATTATGAGTTTATATGTTTTGATGTACTGAAGGTTGTTCGGAGTCTCGGATGTGATCACAGACATGACGAGGAGTCTCAAAATGGTCGAGACATAAAGATTGATATATTGGAAGCCTATGTTTGGACATCGGAAGTGTTCCGGGTGAAATGGCATTTTACCGGAGTACCGGGAGGTTACCGGAACCCCCCGGTAACCTAATGGGCTTTAATGGGTCTAGTGGAGGAAGTAGAGAGGAGGCCAAGGGGCAGCCGCGCGCCCTCCCCCCCATGTCCGAATTGGACAAGGAGGGGGCGGCGCCCCCCCTTTTCCTTTCCCATCTTTCTCTCCTCCCCCCCCCCCAAGTCCTAGTCCAACATGGAAAGGGTGGAGTCCTACTCCCGGTGGGAGTAGGACTCCTCCTGGTGCGCCCTTGCCTGGCCGCACCTCCTCCCCCTTGCTCCTTTATATACGGGGGCAGGGGGGCACCCCATAGACACAACAATTGATCATTGATCTCTTAGCCGTGTGCGGTGCCCCCCTCCACCATAATCCTCGATAATTTTGTAGCGGTGCTTAGGCGAAGCCCTGCGACAGTAGAACATCAAGATCGTCACCATGTTGTCGTGCTGACGGAACTCTTTCCCGACATTCTGCTGGATCGGAATCCGAGGATCGTCATCGAGCTGAACGTGTGCTAGAACTCAGAGGTGTCGTAGTTTCGGTGCTTGATCGGTCGGGCCGTGAAGATGTACGACTACATCAACCGTGTTGTGCTAATGCTTCCGCTTTCGGTCTACGAGGGTACGTAGACAAGACTCTCCTCTCTCGTTGCTATGCATCACCATGATCTTGCGTGTGCGTAGGAAAATTTTGAAATTACTACGTTCCCCAACAGTTCCAACTCCCGCACCGAAATCATCCACATTGCCACCATATGGAGCGGAGAAAACATCACCGAAACTGTAGCACGAACCGGCCGACGCCACCATTCTTCTCTTCAAGATTTCCCTCCTTGCCATATCATGCCATGTTTTGGTGAGGTCGTTCATGTCATTGCGGTTCATTGACATGATCTTGTTCTCTTCGGCGAGCAACATGGACATAGATTTGTTTTCGGTGGCTCGTGCTCTTCTCTCCACGATGGCAGCTTTGCGCAGCCCCTCTTCCTTGAGAAACTACCACTTTTCTTGCTTCTCCTTCGCCTTCTTCTCGGCCAACTCTTTCTTGATCTCCAACGATTTCAACAACATCGGCTCGTTGGATTGCAACATGGCATCAATCTTCTCCCTCAAGCTTGATGCTTCTTGCTCTCTCTTCATCTTCTCCTTGGTCTTCTTGTCACCATCAGGCTTGGCCATCATCATCCTCATCTTCATCCATGTTTGTAAGTGAGCCTCTCTTTGGTGGGGATTCTTTGTCGATCAACTTCCACTTCTCGCATTTTTGGAGCAACTCCCAACAATGCTCTAGTTTGAAAATTTTGCCTTCCGAAGCTTCCATGTGCCTTGTATCTATGTTGAGCAATCTTTTCCTACACAATGTGAACAAAGTGATCCAATCACTTCTCATGATGCAATATTATGATGCACAATTTGAACAAAGGCAAAACAAATTCACATAGTCGGAGTCCACGGTGCCACTTGGAGGTGCATTGCGTACTTGCTCCAAGAAAACTGCCCAACGGCTGCACATAGGCTTGATGTTCTCCCAATGCCCTTGAAGCGACCGAAATGTGCGTGGAGTCCTATTGGGATACTTTGCCATAATGCGGAAGTATTGATCTTCGATCCTTTGCCAATATCTCTTGGAAGTTTGAGATGTACCCATGCATGCATCAAGAAACACCGCACTCCATGCTTGAATCAAAGCTTGATCTTCCAAGATCGTGTAGTTCTTCGATCTTATGCTTTTCCCAGTTTTTGCTTGCGATTGCTCAAACGCTTCCGCTTCGATCTCCTCCAATTCGTCCGCACAACCATGATCATCCACGCCGGCCTCCGTTTCGTTGTACTCGAATGGTTCAAAAGGGGCTTGATCAATGTCAACCGCGTTCGTGTCCAACAAGTTCATGAACTCGGTTGTTCCATTGTTCGAACCACCACTGTAGCGAACGATAACAAGTCACGCGCTATCGAGAATAATGGCGAAAAATGAAAGGGGATCGCCAAGACCGAAGGCGCATACCTTCTGGCCATTTCGTCGAACACCTCGCTCGCGGGGGGAGAGGCACCGTTGAACGGCATCGCCGGAGCACCTCCTTGCGGCGGGATGAAGCGAGAGGTTGAAGAAGGTGGCTTCTTTGAAGCTGGAACCTTCCTCCGCTTTACGCCCGCGACTTTACCGACCTTCTCCGCCGCCGGCCGGGATCGCGCTGTCGCTTTGGCGCCCGGAGCGCGGGCCATCGTGGCGGGGGCGGCCAGATTCCCGCCCTGCACGACAACGTTGCCCTGCCGCTTGCGGGCAGGCGCGGCTTGGGCTTGGGCGACGGCGGCGGGGCCAACTTGGCCGGCGACGAGATCCGCCCGAGCGGAAGGGGCGTGGTCGACCTCGACGGTGACGGGGGACAGCAGGGGGTCGTCCATGGCGGCGACAGACGGCCGAAGAAGATCAACCGGAGCTTGAGGAGTGGGGGCAATGGTGGCAGAGGGTGCGGGGAGCGGGAAGGGCCACGCGGAAATGTCCCTCCCGCCAAATCTCGCACGGGATAGGGGTTGAGCTCGGGTCGGCCTCCCAGCCCGTGAAGATAGAGGTTCGGGGAGAAGATTTGCCGCGCCCCGCAAAAAAAATTGCGGGGCGGGGCGGGATGCGGGGTCTGCTCGTGCAGACTTTCTGGCCCCGACCCGCAATTTGGCGGTTATTTTGCGGGCCGGGGCGTTTTGCGGGGTTTGCTAGAGTTGCTCTTATATGTCTGTGGGCATGTCTTCGGACGGGGCGAGGTCACCCCTCATATTCCATCCACCACAATCACATACCATAAATTTACACCCTCAAATCCATATATACTACTCCCCCCGTCCCAAAATAACTGACTCAACTAGGGAGTACAAAATAACTCATGTACCACTACATAGATATATGAACTAGACTACTAGTACTACTCGTCGTCGGAGATGTAGACGACATCTGTGCCGGCTGTGCCGGATGGACCAGCTTCCTGCTCGGTGGCCATCTCATCCACAGCCGTAAAGACTTCGTCGCGCTCCGCGACCGCCTGACTAAGAAAACGGCAGTTAGTCTCCACCTAGAGCTCCAACTGAATGGACTCGAGGATGTCTTGCTGCTTAGTCGCCGCCTCCGTTTGGGCGACCTCGTACTCCACCAGCGCGTCGGTCATGGCGAAGCTCGCGGCCGGAGGTGCCGGAATCACCTCGCATGCATCCTCTTCCTCCTCCGGCTCCGCGTCCTTCATGGCCGCATCTCGCACCTGCTTCTCCTCCGGCGAGTCTGGAGGCAGTCCGACTGCATCCGAGCTTCGCACCTGGCCCGGATCTCTTCCAGCAGCTCCAACCGCCGCTTCGAGGTGAGCATGACATAAATGGAGATTCACTATTGAGCCATGACTACCGACAGAGGGCGAGCGGATTGGACGATGGCGGCACCGGGGAAGGGGGAGGGAAATGGAATGGACTAGGATTGGGGTGCCGCCTTCCAACTTAAATATCCGGATTTGGCACCTCGGGCAGCGCGCTGGAGCGGCGTTCTCACTGGACCGCTTTTGGTTTCGACGGGTGTCTATGTGGGTCCCGCATGTTAGTTTGAAGTTACAGACGCGTTCGGGCCTCCTCATATCCGTCCCTGGATATGAGTGGTGCCGGTCTGCCCAGATGTATATGATCGTTTTGAGGCGCCCGACTCGGTCACGTTTTTTGTGACCGGTCGCTGACCGAGTCATTCGCTCGAACATATAGAGGCGTTTGAGGAGGTTGTCTGTAGATGCTCTTGCCACTTGAGGCGAGCATACATTTTTTTTATTTGTTTATTGCGAAAAAATTGGTTCATACATGATGACCCCACACGTACGTAAGGCCAATGTAACATTCTCTCTTTTTGAACATGTAACTGGGACATAGTTACGTGTTCCAACATAGGCGCAGCTAGCTGAAGGTGCAATCTGGTTGGAAGGAGCACGTGTGTTTCTACCTGTCAAGAACAATGGAATTTATCGTACTCCGGTTTGAAATATATATATACGGAGGTCAGTTCGCCGGACATGTTTATTGGCGGGCGCACGGTTCACGCGTGGTTGCCACCGACGGCGTACGTAACCTGTATGCACGTTGCCGTGTGCCAGCTCTGCGTCACCGCGTGCCAAATCGCCACGGTCGGTCTGGTTAAGGCCCGGATGCCGTTGCAACTACCACCAGATACAGCGAACGCGCGCGCGCGTGCGTGCGTCGAGGCGCAGCCGAATCAGCGCGCGACGCCATCGAGACGGATCCGCACGAAACCGGGGCAAGCGTCGACCGGCCTCGTCCCGCGACGGCGACGCGCACCGGCGCCGACAGGATCGCGCCCGACCCGCGGCCCGCCGATCCACCGTGCCGGGGCCGAACTCTTTTTTTTTTTGGAGATGGGGGGCCGAACTCTTGGACGTGCGCAGTTCCTCCGTCCGTCCGCGTTCGTGCTCTGCCGTTTTTGTTTCGTTCTCAACCCTCTGTCTTCTTGCTTGTTACGCGGCAGACAGCGCGGGGCCGCAACAGGACGGCGCCCTGCAGTTTCCCCAACGTGATTACGTACTATACTACCCTTTTTGTCTACTCTACTAGTACTAGCCTTGCTTGTGACGGAGTGGTACAGTACACTAGGGAGCTTTTTGTCTCGGGCATGGACAGTTAGAGCCCCTTGGGCAGTCATCCGGCTCCGTAGAATACGGGAACGCACGGAGCGCCAGTTTGTCAATTCTGAAAAATTAGACTGCGGGCCGCTCCGCTCCAGCCGCTCCAGAAACGGAGCTGCGGAGCGAAGGGCTGCCGAACAGGGCCTTAGTTGCCTGCTATGAAACTCCTTTATCGTGTTCACTTTTTGTCTGGGATCAGGACCATCTGGTTCCTGGTCGATCGGTCCTAAGTCCAATACTAGGTGCCTAGCAGCGGGATCGGTTCTTAATGTTGGAACACGAGGACATGGTCCCGAATTGTGTTCCAGGACAATGGCTGTAACTTTTTTATTTTATGGGAAAGTTTTTGATCTTTTTATCTTCAATCATGACAATACAATGAACATCAGAAATAATAAAAATTATATTCAGATTCATGGATCACCTAGCGACGACTACAATCACTGAAACAAGCCGAAGGCGCGCCGCCGTCATCGACCCTCCCTTACTGGAGCCGGTCAAAACTTGTTGTAGTAACCTACATACTGCAGCTTGATTATTTTTAACCTTAAAAAAATCGCGGAACATAGCAACATGGATCTACTTTTCAAGGTCCTGTCTGTGGCGAAATTAATGATGGAAATGGATTTTTTAATTGGATCAACGATTTGAGCACCAAACTATTTTGAATTTTTAAAACTGAGGAGGACGTTTAATGCATGTATATAATGAGTGATGGTGCAAAAAATTTAACGCATGTACGTAATGGGTGTTCGTCCGGCGGAAATAGTGGTTAAAAACTATTTTGAATTTTGTAGTTATCATGCTCGTAGCATGAACATGTATGTAACCGTAGTCCGATTTTTAGCTGCAAACTATTTTAGTTTTTGTAGTTATCAGGCTTCATATTATCACCACGATGAATTTATGGCAGCAACCCCCTCATTACATAATGCATGCTCATATAGGTAGCAGGCTGCTCATATTGTCGTCGTGCCAACACGTCGGGGCCGCCGCCCCTAGCACCCTCAGGATGCATCGACAATCGACGACACTGCCACTCAAGCAATGTCGACCCGAAGCCTCATCCCATGAAATTAATAGTATAGCTATTTTGATACCCAGACACTATTTCTGAAGTACGCATCTACAAAAAATGTCACACACATATTCATTTTATTCTCAAAACGGAGGCAAAAACTTTGCCGGTGAGAGCATCTCCAATAGCACGTCTAAACGGACGTGTATATCCGTTTTGCACGATGAGATCCAAAAACTGGCGTCCAACAACTGGTCTAAATGGGCATGCGAATTTACACACTGTCCAAATCAGCCTTGGTGACGTCCATGGATGGGTGATGTGAAGGCGTTGTCCAAAGCCGAACCGAAGGCTAGGTTTCTCCTTCCCGCCGAGACCAGGAAGAGGCACGCCACCATCGCGTATGTGGACGCCGCCAGGAGGATGAATTGTTGAAAATATAGCCATTTGAAAACTAGTTGTTTGGAAATACAATCGTTTGAAAAATAGATGTTAGGACTGCAATTATGAATTGTTTGAATTTTGTTAAAATGTCAGCTGAATTGGCAGTTACAAAATAATATTGAAATATAGAAGAGATAGTATAGAACTTGCCTATGTAGACGTTCCGCTGCAAATTTGAACGTGTATATCATGGAATCTTTATATATATGGTCACGCTATTCGTCACCCTGGTTGAGGAATAGTTATTCTTCACTCCCCTCTATTTTATCATCAATGCACCGTAATTTTACGTTCCATAAGTTTTGTCTTATTTCCGACGTAAAAAGAGACCGTAAGAAAATATATAATCGCCGTAAAAAATATTTTATGTTATGTAAAATTACAAACATAAAAACATAGTTTAAAATACACATAAACTACAAATTTTCTTGTCTTATGACCTATATAGTGTTACTATATATATATATGAAATATAGAAAGTCTATTTATCACCCAGTGTGCAGAATAAGTTATTCTTCACCCGAGGTAATCTGACGATCATTTCATAAATAAATTATATTTGAAAGCTACATTCATATTGATTCAATGCGTAAAATTTGGCATGAGAAAGAAAATATAGATCATAAGACCAAAAAAAATGTATTTTATGTACATTTTACACTATGTTTTTACATTTGTAATTTTACGTAACATAATTTGTTACGGCAATTATATATTTTCTTACATTCTCTTTTTACGTCTGAAATAAGATAAAATTTACGAAATGTAAAATTACGGTGCATTAATAATGTTAAAATAAAGTGGCATGAAGAATAACTATTCCTCGTAGAGGGCGACGAATAATCAATCCCCATATAGACATTCACTATTGGAGATTCTCTGAAAAGCTTAGAATCAATCACAGTTCACAAGCGCTAGCTAGAAATTACTATGCCGAAAGGAAACAAGCGCTGGAAGTGGCCCAAGAAGCTCGAGTCGAGTGAACGCAACGTTGCGTCAGGACCAGCCACCAGGCCAGCGAGAGAACAACACAGGGTCCCCCGGCTACGCGAGGTCAGCAAGTCGAGCAGTCAACTAACTGAACTGTAGCTGCAGCAACAGAGCCGGCAAATTCGAAAGGCTACTGCTGAAAAGTTGAAAGGGCGCCCACTTAATTGGGCGGTTTGGGCGCCGGTACCGGTGCTTTTCAGCGTAATCGCCGTCCCCGGACCTGGACGGCTAGAGCTAGACCAGCCGTGCCGCCGCCCGGCTACCACCGCATCCGGCCACTGAATAGGGCAGATGAGATTGACGATTCCGGTGATGTCTCAGCTTGATTGTTACCGACCATCACGGTACTACTTGACGATCAGGTTTCGCTCATCATCTCGCGCTCGCTCGCACGGAGGGGCGTCCGGAACAGTGCCTCTGAAACTTTTTGACGTATCTCATAGCAAAGCCCGTGCGTACCCGCAGGCCGCAGGGCCTACTGAACAGTTGTGAGATTAGGGTCCGACCTCGCGAACTGTCCGGCCGGGGACTGATCGGCCATCCACCGGGACGAGCGAGCGATCCATGGGGTGACGTGCGGCAGGGAACGGAGAAAGAGAGGTCCAACCACATGGCTTCAATTCCCGTCGAGATCACCACCGGCGATTTCCAGGCTTATTTAGTATACTCGTTGGAGCGGCCCGGACGGCGGCGGGCACGGTTACCGGTTAGTCGTCGGCGTCAATGGCCGCTCCATCGGGTTAATTCCTTCCCTACGCCCGCCCGCCCGCACACTAATCCCACGTGTAGAATGGCCGTTTCTCCGATGGACCTTCCACCCGGAACGAGAATTGGTCGAGTGTCCATGCATGATGCATGCAACGTGGCTTGAGAAGTTGAGATGGAAAGGGCTTTCACTAATGTGGCATATGTGATAAACAAAATGAGGAACCGGACGCCGAACGGCCGTCAGATCAGTCGAGCTCCGAACTAGATCACTGTTTCTGTCTGGTGTATGGAAGAAGCTAATTGGTCCCATCACCACCACCTCATCCCCAGCATCATTTGTAAGCATACGATAAGGTCTTCCCGACGAAAGTTGATCATCGTCCGTTGGCCCCATCCTCGGATTGGCGTGATCCTGAGAGCCAAACACCACCACGAGGCCGATGTTTGGAACGCGAGACTGGTCCTTCCGCAGAGAACAGCTCGATCTTGTACTACGTGTTTTTGTTTTTTGTGCCATGATTGTACTACGTGTTTGTTTGACAACGTATAAGTTTCCGGACCGAGAACGAGAAAAATATACATGCTGAAGTACCATGCTTGCCGAAGACAACTTTTATCACGGATACGGCAAAAATTACATATCTTTTCATTGATTTTTGGAACGAAGGCTCAAGAAAAGCCCGGCTTTAAATTAACAAAGCCATCAACCATCCAGGATTACAATTCAAAATTACAACACTCACCAACTAAACAAAGAAGACAGAAGGCAAAGATACAAAAACGCCAGGGACGAGCTCACAATAGACATACTACAAAGAAAGAAACTCTAGCTTGGAGATGCCATAAACCTCTTGCACGCCGAAAACCAAGGCGAAAGTGAAATCCTGGTCAGGAGAGTGCACCGACGACGATGTAAGGCTCGCCGTTGCCAACACACCTGGGCTTGAAGAAGACATATCCATCCCGATCCATCGTCAAAGAAAGCCCCTGCCTCCTTGCCTGGCTCGAAGGCGCCGCACCGTTGAACGATGGACATGCTCACCCTAGAGCCTAGATGGATCGCATCGAAGAAATCACTTGGGCAGAACCAGGCGTTTCTGACATGCCGACGACGACTCACCTAGAGCAGAGCAACACCAAAAGCCATAGTTCTGACATGAAAGAGGGCGAGCGGGCAGAATGCACAAATGGGCAACAGCAAGGGCCAAGACCAAAATGGAAGCTTCGGCTCGCTCGACGAGCTGAAGTGCAGCCACCGTAGGAGGGGAAACCTATCCCCTCTCGTCCTGGAAGATCCAAGGGCACCGGAGGAATACACTGCAGCCCAACGCAGAGCACCAAACACCTTGACCCAACACCAGGGGAGTCCTCGCCACCGCTGGGCGCACGCTGCCGTCGCCGACACACGCCACCTACACCACGACGAAGCCCACAACCCATCTGTGTTCCCAAAACAGCGCCTTCAAGAAGGTTACGGCGCCAAGGGCGTCACAGCTGCCCAACAAAGTTGAGGATTTCTCCCGGGAGACACATGGGAAGGGGGTGGGGGCAGGACCTGAACGGCGCCTCCGGGAAGGTGCGCGGCGCCCACGGGCGTCGCCGCCTCGCCGCCGACATGGCTGCTGGGGTTTCTCCCGGTCCTGCAACCGTGTCACCCGCTCCCACCCGCAGCAAACCTGGCCCCCATGACGAGGCAGGTCGGGTCTGGGGGGAGGAGCTCGCTGGAGGAGAAGGGCGGTGGGGACGGCCGGATCTGACGCAGCCGGAGCTGGCGTTGCCGCCGCGCGCTGGCCCGCATTCTTCGAGGATCTCGCCGTCCACACGGCCAAGAACCGCCGACCCGCGCCTGCGCCCGCGCCGCCGGATGCCGAAGCCGGCGACGCCACACCAGCCGGGGCCGCCGCCCCAGATCCAGAGGCCCCCCGCGGGCGAGGCAAGGCGGCAAGGGCCCCGCCGCCACCTTCATCGGCGGCATTGGCCTCGGGCGGTGGCGAGGGAAGGGCGAGCAGGGGAGGGAGACGACGGGGTTAGGGTTTCGCCCCTCGAGTCGCCCAAGCGGACGACGCGAGGGAGGGAGGGAGGTGTTGGTAGAAGACAACAACTAGGCTCACCTATGTGCACCAACAACTTATGCTAAGCAAGATAGACTACTAGGTGATAGCAAGATATATGATAAGAAACAATATGGCTATCACAAAGTAAAGTGCATAAGTAAAGAGCTCGGGTAAGAGATAACCGAGGCACGCGGAGACGATGATGTATCCCGAAGTTCACACCCTTGCGGATGCTAATCTCCGTTTGGAGCGGTGTGGAGGCACAATGCTCCCCAAGAAGCCACTAGGGCCACTGTAATCTCCTCACGCCCTCGCACAATGCAAGATGTTGTGATTCCACTAAGGGACCCTTGAGGGCGGTCACTGAACCCGTACAAATGGCAACCCTTGGGGGCGGTCACCGAACCCGTATACTTTGGAAACCCTTGGGGGCGGTCACCGGTACCCGTCAAATTGCTCGGGGCGATTTCCACAACCTAATTGGAGACCCCGACGCTTGTCCGGAGCTTTACACCATAATGATTGAGCTCCGAACAACACCAACCGTCTAGGGCGCCAAGGCACCCAAGAGGAACAAGCTCTAGGGTGCCCAAACACCCAAGAGTAATAAGCTTCTCAAACTTCACTTCCACGTATCACTATGGAGAACTCAAACCAATGCACCAAATGCAATAGCAAGGGCACACGGAGTGCCCAAGTCCTTCTCTCTCAAATCCCACCGGAGCAACTAATGCTAGGGAGGAAAATGAGAGGAAGAACAAGAAGGAGAACACCAAGAACTCCAAGATCTAGATCCAAGGGGTTCCCCTCACATAGAGGAGGAAGTGATTGGTGAAAATGTGGATCTAGATCTCCTCTCTCTTTTCCCTCAAAAACTAGCAAGAATCCATGAAGGGATTGAGGGTTAGCAAGCTCAAAGAAGGTCAACAATGGGTGAAGAACACGAGCTAAAAAGATAAGGTTCATTGGGGAAGAAGACCCCCTTTTATAGGTGGGGAAAAATCCAACCGTTATGCTCACAGCCCGCACAGAACGGTACTACTGCTCCAAGGAGCGGTACTACCGCTAGGGCGGAAGTACCCCTTTGAAAAACAACAGCAAGGAGGCAAAAGGCCAGAAGAACCGCCGGAGCGGTACTACCGCTCGTCCTTACGGTACTACCGCTCGACCTCATGGTACTACCGCAAATGGTAGCGGTACTACTGCTTGCGAGTGGTACTAAAAGAAATACATCCGGGCCTACCACCGCAAGACTTGGGACGAGTTTTTGGTCTGGAGCGGTACTACCGCTATAGGAGCCGCAGTAGTACTGCTCTGGAGCGGGAGTAAAGAATTACATCTACTCCAATTCGCGGTAGTGCCGCTGCAGCCTTTTTAGAACACCAAAACTGCCACAACTTTTGCAAACGGACTCCGAATTCGATGAAACCAAGTTTGTTGGAAAGCTAGCGACAAGGGCTAACACAATCTTCAAAGAAATATCAATAAGAGGCAAATGAGAAAAGGCCCATAAGAAAATGGTGAGAAACCTTCCTTGGAAAAGACCGGTAAAACCTCCAACACCGAAAACATCATAGAAGACACATGCGAACTCCGTTTTCGATGAAACCAAGTTTGTCATCAAGATGACCATAAGCTCTAAGACTCACAAAGAGAACCAAACAAGAACCAAGAAAGATGATGCAAGGATGCAATGGTTTGAGATCTCTACTAACGATACGATCAAGCTACCAACTTAAGAGCCCCCCTTGATAGTACGGCAAACGATCCTATAACCCAGTCTCCAAACTACCACCATGAGACCGGTAAAATAGAAAACCTATCAAGGGCAAACCTTTGCCTTGCACATGGTCCACTTGAGCTAGATGATGACGATCTTGACTCCCTCAAGTTGGATCACCTTTCTTGATTGCGTTGGCTCGATGAAGACTAGATGATTGCTCCCCCATAGTGCACTATGGGTGAGCCACTCTTCGGCACATCTTCACAAGTCCATTGTCACCACAATGGACGGCAAGCTTCAACCACTTGATCTCTTCGCGATGATCCACTTGAACTTGCACACGGCAATCTTGATGACGATCACCACTTGATGTCATCCTCTCCATGGGTTGAGTGATATCTTCCCCTTGACACAAGCCCATGAACACGTACCTAACCCCACGTAGAACTCTCACATAGACCATGGGTTAGTACACAAAGCACAATGGACAATGCTTACCAAACCATGGGATCACTTGATCCCTCTCGGTACATCTTCTACGCTTTGTGAGTTGATCAACTTGATTCACTCTTGACTTAGTCTTGATCAACCTTGAATCTTTCCAACTCTCTTCATTTGGATGATGTCTTGAAGGTAAACATGAATGATCACACAATCTTCTTCTTCAAGACATGCTTGCAATAAGCTCAACTCTCACATGACCAAGCTTTGGATAATTCCTTAATAGCACCTTGGTCAACCCATAAACTCCTTGAAACCAACACATGGACTCCAAGAAAAGCCTATGGACAAAACCTTCAAATATAACTCAAGGCAATCATTAGTCCATAGAGATTATCATCAATTACCAAAACCAAACATGGGGGCACCGCATGTTCTTTGAATCTCCCCCATTTTGGTAATTGATGACAATCACTTTCAAGAGAGTTTATACAAGGAATTATGCATCACCATGCAATGAAACAACCAATGATGCATGAGTATGATATGCAAATGCTTAGGAACAAAACCAAAGCAAGAAGAAAACTCTAAAGACTTCTCCACGAAACTCTCTGAAACTTCTCCCCCATTGGCATTGATTGCCAAAATGGGCAAAAAGCTTAGAAGACCAATATAAAAGGTGTTCCTCCAAAAAATTGTGTATTTCTCAACAATAGAGTGGAATGCCATACACATATCCAAAGATAATACTTGGAGGAAGACCAACTATATTGAGTCACAAAGATTGCTAAAGGAAGATATGCCACAAAGACATAACAGAGAGAAACACAAGCAATCAAGCAATCAAAAGATACCAATTGAAGCAAGCAATCAATGGATATCAACTGAACCAACTAGACCAAAGATCCTATGATCCACAAGAAAAAAGGATATTATGATATGAGCATAGGAGTGTTCTAAAGAAACTAGAGAGGCTCCCCATGATTTATGGACACATAAGAATATTTGTATTTGGATACAAAGTGCACAAAATAGGATCATAGCTCCCCCAAAATCAATAGAAACTTACAACAAGTGCAAGTGAGCATATAGGAAACTAAGCCTAGTACTTGCAACAAACACATGGTTGAGCAAAAAGTAAAAGAGGCAACTTAAGAATGGGCTCAACCAAAATTATGTGTGTGAGTCAAGGCAATGCACTTGAGAAGACTAATGTACGGATGAGCATCAAGCATCAATAAAGTCATGAAGGAATGAGGCAACACGGTGCAAGGCCTATCATTCCCACACACAACAAGCAAATGGGTTCACAAGCTTACTAATAAGCATAAAAAGAACCTATGCTTGTGACAACCCATGGTGAAGATAGAAGATGAAATCCTCATCAAGACGAGGGATACCAATTAAGATGGCAAAAGCCTCGTAAAGATAAGCATGAGGAAAGTAATCTTCACCACACAAGAGTGCATCAAGATGCAACGAGATAAGACACGCACTCAAGGCAAAAGCTTTCACGGAGCCACCAAAGAAATAACAAAAGAAAGACAAAGTGGACGTGAAAGAAAGGATATCATCTAGAGATGTAATTTCTCTCAAGTGTATAAGGTTCTAGGTAGACGAAATCATGATGATATATATCTACAAAGAAGGATGTACACCCGAAATAGTTACAACATGAAGGAACAAGATATCCAAAAGGAAGTCATACATATACCAATAAGATATTTGCTTGAGAGCATAGCACAAGGCTAGATATGGTCTTATTGCATATAAATGAATTCCAACCACACGAACATCAAAGACATCACAACTAGCAACAAGACATCATTGTTGGGATGCTTTGAGAAAGGAAACAAGTATCACAAGAGAGAATGGATAACATGCCATGATACAACCTACGAAAGGTTGATGCAAGAAATGTGTGCATGAAGTAGATGATGATACTTGTTACCGAGATACCATTGGATGGATGTAGTAGATGCCAATTAAAGGTAGATAGTAGTTCATTAATCATCCTAGCTTGACTCCAATAAGCGCATGGTGACACCACCTTCCTTGTGAGTGAGCCGAGCACCCAATGCATCTCCACTTGTTCCTAGAACAACAACACAAACAAAATGGTACCCAAACTCATTGGGACCAAAGAGTTAGAGAACCAACGACACATAGGACAAACTCCACACAAACATGTGCATATGGATATGAAAATGAATTACATGCACATCTCATCCAATTTGAGACATGGAGGAGTTTCCCCTATATATTGGGTCAAAAAAAGAAAGCATGCCAAAGATACTACACGAAGTTAATATGCATGCTCAAGACTTTCAAGAACCGATACCAAAAGACAAAGAAATACCAAGGAAAGAAAAGATACCAAATGAATAAATCATCACTTGGAGGGTATCCATAATGGATACAACAAGGAATGAGATATCCATTGATATACACAAAGAAGAGACATCAAACTCCCAAAAGAGAGGATGGTCCCAAACAAACCAAGCTCTCTACAAAGTTTCATGATGGCACAAAGTACCAAAATGAAAACGGCTTGCCTTCCACCAACACACACTTGACAAGGATCGCAAGATGAGTGTTTTATAGAAAATAGGATAGCTCCCCCAAGACTAGTGCATTGTAGAGAATTTGCATTTGAATACAAAATGCACAAGGTGGGATCACCACTTTCACTATATCTAGAAAACACTAGACTAGATCAAGAAACAAGATCCACAAGTGGTATGGAAGACAAAGGGACTTGATACAAACCTTGGCAAGAGAAAGGGAAAATAAAAAGCAAAGGCCAATGTAAAGATGATCAATAGATTCTATCACAAAAGTGAGTACCAATTGTCAAAAGACAAGAAGTAAACGGAAATAATTCCCGGTGGTAGATAACAAGGATATCCGACATCATCTTCACACCAAACAAAAAGCAAAATGCAACTTGTGGAGCTAACATGCCACCTAGGAACAAGATAATTTACAATATCAACTCTAGATGACAATATCTCAAATGTACACATTTTCTCGGCTAGTAATATACACGTAGCATATTACTCCCACATAATGTGATACCAATTAAAGATAGACAAGAGGCAATTTAAAGGATCCAACAAGAGATAATTAATGGACTATTTAGAATTTAAATTTCTCATGAGAAGACATACCACATAGCGACTAGATAATCTTGAAATATCGATACTAGATGGTATTACTCGTGTACACACATATATAGGATTGTGAGGTGCACAAAGCACATCACTCCCCCATAATGGGATATTCCATTAATCTCTCATAAGAGCCAACTAAGATATGACCAAGATGCACAAAGGCTCAACTAACGACACACATGTACATGATGTGCAAACCAACACACACACATACTTGATTGCTCAAGATAATCAAGTTGGAAGCACAACATATACAAACACATGCAAGGAACAAAGCCAAACATGCAAAGGGGCAAGTAACTTTCAATGTAAACAATTTAAGCACGAGTTACCACAAGGAGGAACATTGGATATAAGATAGAAACTTGATAATCCGAATGACTTGGCTTGAGACAATAAGAATGATGAAGTCCCCTTAATTCTTCATAATGTAGCCAAGTCTCCAATGACCTCCAACATCACCTATTGATCAAGTTTGAGCTTGTTGGTCCCCAACCAAGTTGGGTCCTAAGAGGTTAGTCACAATAGGCTTGGCTACCCAAATGGTTCTTTGCTTCAAACCACTTTGAGTACCAACAAACTTGGCAACCACATTGCCAACCTTATCCTTCCCAAGAGAATAGACATCATCAATAATAATTGGGTTGGATAAGTTACCACTAGTGCATGAAGAAGCGAGGTGACCTTTCTCGCGACATAGGTAGCAATGTCTACTCTTCACTTTCTTCTCACTTGATTTCTCAACTTGAGAAGCATTAGCTTGAGTCTTCTTGGGAAGAGGCTTTTCTTCAACATGAGGTTGAGCATGCGAATGAACTTGTGGCCGCTTCCCTTGTTGCTTGTCACTAATGGGCTTCTTCTTCAATGGGCAAGATCTAACATGATGCCCTTCTACTTTGCACTTGAAGCAAATAATTTTGGCCAAATTCTTGAATTGTTCTTGGCCCTTCTTCTTGATCATCTTGGACTTCTTCTTCTTATTGGAGTTGAATCCAAGTCCACCTTTGTCATTGGGGGATTTTTGCACACTCAAGATATTGTTGAGTGTGGATTTCCCTTCATGACTCTTTTCCAAGTCTTTCTTCAAAGAAGTGACTTGGGCCTTGAGCTCTTTGATTTCCTCTACATGGTTAGTCTCAACACAAGTACTAGAGGAAGTATAAGCTTCATCGTTAGAGCAACAAGGCAAGGAAAGTAATTCATCACAAGATGTACCAACATTGTGAGTAGATGAATTACAAGGACTAGCACATGGCAATATAGCATTTTGACCAAAAGTAGTGCTAGTATCCACATGAGGCTCACTAGATGTTACCTGAGCAAGCATGGCCTCATGAGCTAACTTTAGCACATTATGGGATACTAGAAGATCATCATGAGAGCTTGTGAGCTTTACATGATTTTCTTCCAACATCCCATAATTGCTAGATAGCAACTCAAGTTGAGCCCTTAGCTCAACATTCTCCTTCAATATGGATGCTTCACAAGAGATAGAGTTAGTAGCACAAGCATCATCATTAGCAACAAGAGGAGAAGACAACTTGGCAAGATCTTTTAAGTAAGAAGCTTCAAGTTGAGCATGAGACTGGGTGAGTTTGATGAGCTCACCCTTGATGACTCTTGAGCCATTTTCGAGGTGCTCAAAATCCTCAAGGAGTCTAGCATGAGCAACTTTAAGCTTAGCATTTTTAGTTTTGAAATCATTGGCCACCTCGAGTGCTCTATCATAAGATTCCTTTATTCTAGATAATTCTAGAGCAAAGGTCTCCTCAAGAGATTCGGATGTGGTTTGTTCATGTTCAAGAGCTTGAGATAGCTCCGCGATCTCATTTGCGTAATCACGCTCATGAGCTTCCATTTTCTCAATGGTGACCTCATGCTCCTCTAGATGAGATTCCACCTCCTCAATGTATTTCTTGCCTTCAATGGCAATAGACATGATTTCCATGAAGTTGGAACGAGCAAGTTTATTTTTGTGAAGAGCTTTAAAAATCATTTCCCCCCTTAGTTTTTAAGGAGGCAACATTATAATTCTCTTCATCATAATCAACATCATCATCATTCTTGCCATCATCAATATCATCACAAGATATATTGGGATTCAAAGTGGGAGATACCTTTGAAGCCTTAGCCATAAAGCGAAAAGCAATCGATGATGATGTAGGATCCCTTGAAGCACCGTTCAAGACCACATCTTGTTCCATGGAGTGTTGGGTTTCCTCTACATTGTTAGCACCACAACTCGATGAAATACAAGCATTTTTATCATGGCAACAAGATATAACAAACATATCATCATGAGATTTAGTCAAGAAATTTCTACATGATATGCAAGGACTATCAACACAAGCATGTGAAACATTTGGAGTGCTCGAAGTGTTAAATCCCAAAGAAGGAGCATTGCAATAAGATAGTGATGAAGGATCATCCATAATAAGCATACTATCATCATTGCAATGACCAACACTACTCACCATACCATTACCTTGTGGCAAATCACATGTAGGTGAAGTAGAAGAAGTTGAGAAGACTATATGGTCGGATGTGGAGGGAGAACAATCATCCCCACAAAACTTGGACACGCCATATTTATCTTGAAGCTTTGTCCACAACTCATGAGCATCCCGGAACGGCATGAGTTGAAATATAACTACATTGCTCAAAGCATTGAAAGCACATTAGAAGCTTGAGCATTGAGATAAGAGTTTTTCTCATCCTCTAAAGATAATCTTTGAGGATCCTTTGGAGGAGAAAAACCCATATCCATAATTCGCTCTAAATTTGGGTCCATGACCCTAAAGAGATTAAGCATGCGAATTACCCAAACATCAAAATTTGTGCCATCGAAACTAAGAGTGTGAGAGAATCCTAATCCCCTAGTCGACATCTTTACTCTCTAGGCGGTTAAGCCTAACAAACAGAGACGAGGCTCTGATACCAATTGAAAGATTGTGGATGTCGCCTAGAGGGGGAGGGGTGAATAGGCGTTTTAAAATAATTACGGTTTAGACTTGAACAAATGCGGAATACCTAACGGTTAATTTGTCAAGCACAAAACCTACAACAACTAGGCTCACCTATGTGCACCAACAACTTATGCTAAGCAAGATAGACTACTAGGTGATAGCAAGATATATGATAAGAAACAATATGGCTATCACAAAGTAAAGTGCATAAGTAAAGAGCTCGGGTAAGAGATAACCGAGGCATGCGGAGACGACGATGTATCCCGAAGTTCACACCCTTGCGGATGCTAATCTCTGTTTGGAGCGATGTGGAGGCACAATGCTCCCCAAGTAGCCACTAGGGCCACCGTAATCTCCTCACGCCCTCGCACAATGCAAGATGTCGTGATTCCACTAAGGGACCCTTAAGGGCGGTCACTGAACCCGTACAAATGGCAACCCTTGGGGGCGGTCACCGAACCCGTATACTTTGGAAACCCTTGGGGGCGGTCACCGGTACCCGTCAAATTGCTCGGGGCAATTTCCACAACCTAATTGGAGACCCCGACGCTTGCCCGGAGCTTTACACCATAATGATTGAGCTCCGAACAACACCAACCGTCTAGGGCACCAAGGCACCCAAGAGGAACAAGCTCTAGGGTGCCCAAACACCCAAGAGTAATAAGCTTCTCAAACTTCACTTCCACGTATCACTATGGAGAACTCAAACCGATGCACCAAATGCAATGGCAAGGGCACACGGAGTGCCCAAGTCCTTCTCTCTCAAATCCCACCGAAGCAACTAATGCTAGGGAGGAAAATGAGAGGAAGAACAAGAAGGAGAACACCAAGAACTCCAAGATCTAGATCCAAGGGGTTCCCCTCACATAGAGGAGAAAAGTGATTGGTGGAAATGTGGATCTAGATCTCCTCTCTCTTTTCCCTCAAAAACTAGCAAGAATCCATGGAGGGATTGAGGGTTAGCAAGCTCAAAGAAGGTCAACAATGGGGGAAGAACACGAGCTAAAAAGATAAGGTTCATTGGGGAAGAAGACCCCTTTTATAGGTGGGAAAAAATCCAACCATTATGCTCACAGCCCGCACAGAGCGGTACTACCGCTCCAAGGAGCGGTACTACCGCTAGGGCGGAAGTACCCCTTTGAAAAACAACAGCAAGGAGGCAAAAGGCCAGAAGAACCGCCGGAGCGGTACTACCGCTTGTCCTTACGGTACTACCGCTTGACCTCATGGTACTACCGCAAATGGTAGCGGTACTACTCCTTGCGAGTGGTACTAAAAGAAATACATCCGGGCCTACCACCGCAAGACTTGGGACGAGTTTTTGGTCCGGGGCGGTACTACCGCTATAGGAGCCGCGGTAGTACTGCTCTGGAGCGGTAGTAAAAAATTACATCCGCTCCAATTCGCGGTAGTACCGCTGCAGCCTTTTCAGAACACCAAAACTGCCAGAACTTTTGCAAACGGACTCCGAATTCGATGAAACCAAGTTTGTTGGCTAGCGACAAGGGCTAACACAATCTTCAAAGAAATATCAATAAGAGGCAAATGAGAAAAGGCCCATAAGAAAATGGTGAGAACCCTTTCTTGGAAAAGACCGGTAAAACCTCCAACACCGAAAACATCATAGAAGACACATGCGAACTCCGTTTTCGATGAAACCAAGTTTGTCATCAAGATGACCATAAGCTCTAAGACTCACAAAGAGAACCAAACAAGAACCAAGAAAGATGATGCAAGGATGCAATGGTTTGAGCTCTCTACTAACGATACGATCAAGCTACCAACTTGAGAGCCCCCCTTGATAGTACGGCAAACGATCCTATAACCCGGTCTCCAAACTACCACCATGAGACCGGTAAAATAGAAAACCTACCAAGGGCAAACCTTTGCCTTGCACATGGTCCACTTGAGCTAGATGATGACGATCTTGACTCCCTCAAGTTGGATCACCTTTCTTGATTGCGTTGGCTCGATGAAGACTAGATGATTGCTCCCCCATAGTCCACTATGGGTGAGCCACTCTTCGGCACATCTTCACAAGTCCATTGTCACCACAATGGACGGCAAGCTTCAAGCACTTGATCTCTTCGCGATGATCCACTTGAACTTGCACACGGAAATCTTGATGACGATCACCACTTGATGTCATACTCTCCATGGGTTGAGTGATCTTCCCCTTGACACAAGCCCATGAACACGTACCTAACCCCACGTAGAACTCTCACATAGACCATGGGTTAATACACAAAGCACAATGGACAATGCTTACCAAACCATGGGATCACTTGATCCCTCTCGGTACATCTTCTACGCTTTGTGAGTTGATCAACTTGATTCACTCTTGACTTAGTCTTGATCAACCTTGAATCTTTCCAACTCTCTTCATTTGGATGATGTCTTGAAGGTAAACATGAATGATCACACAATCTTCTTCTTCAAGACATTCTTGCAATAAGCTCAACTCTCACATGACCAAGCTTTGGATAATTCCTTAATAGCACCTTGGTCAACCCATAAACTCCTTGAAACCAACACATGGACTCCAAGAAAAGCCTATGGACAAAACCTTCAAATATAACTCAAGGCAATCATTAGTCCATAGAGATTATCATCAATTACCAAAACCAAACATGGGGGCACCGCATGTTCTTTCAATCTCCCCCATTTTGGTAATTGATGACAATCACTTTCAAGAGAGTTTATACAAGGAATTATGCATCACCATGCAATGAAACAACCAATGATGCATGAGTATGATATGCAAATGCTTAGGAACAAAACCAAAGCAAGAAGAAAACTCTAAAGACTTCTCCATGAAACTCTCTGAAACTTCTCCCCCATTGGCATCGATTGCCAAAATGGGCAAAAAGCTTAGAAGACCAATATAAAAGGTGTTCCTCCAAAAAATTGTGTATTTCTCAACAATAGAGTGGAATGCCATACACATATCCAAAGATAATACTTGGAGGAAGACCAACTATATTGAGTCACAAAGATTGCTAAAGGAAGATATGCCACAAAGACATAACAGAGAGAAACACAAGCAATCAAGCAATCAAAAGATACCAATTGAAGCAAGCAATCAATGGATATCAATTGAACCAACTAGACCAAAGATCCTATGATCCACAAGAAAAAAAGATATTATGATATGAGCATAGGAGTGTTCTAAAGAAACTAGAGAGGCTCCCCATGATTTGTGGACACATAAGAATATTTGTATTTGGATACAAAGTGCACAAAATAGGATCATAGCTCCCCCAAAATCAATAGAAACTTACAACAAGTGCAAGTGAGCATATAGGAAACTAAGCCTAGTACTTGCAACAAACACATGGTTGAGCAAAAAGTAAAAGAGGCAACTTAAGAATGGGCTCAACCAAAATTATGTGTGTGAGTCAAGGCAATGCACTTGAGAAGACTAATGTACGGATGAGCATCAAGCATCAATAAAGTCATGAAGGAATGAGGCAACACGGTGCAAGGCCTATCACTCCCACACACAACAAGCAAATGGGTTCACAAGCTTACTAATAAGCATAAAAAGAACCTATGATTGTCACAACCTGTGGTGAAGATAGAAGATGAAAGCCTCATCAAGACGAGGGATACCAATTAAGATGGCAAAAGCCTCGTAAAGATAAGCATGAGGAAAGTAATCTTCACCACACAAGAGTGCATCAAGATGCAACGAGATAAGACACGCACTCAAGGCAAAAGCTTTCACGGAGCCACCAAAGAAATAACAAAAGAAAGACAAAGTGGACGTGAAAGAAAGGATATCATCTAGAGATGTAATTTCTCTCAAGTGTATAAGGTTCTAGGTAGACGAAATCATGATGATATATATCTACAAAGAAGGATGTACACCCGAAATAGTTACAACATGAAGGAACAAGATATCCAAAAGGAAGTCATACATATACCAATAAGATATTTGCTTGAGAGCATAGAACAAGGCTAGATATGGTCTTATTGCATATAAATAAATTCCAACCACACGAACATCAAAGACATCACAACTAGCAACAAGACATCATTGTTGGGATGCTTTGAGAAAGGAAACAAGTATCACAAGAGAGAATGGATAACATGCCATGATACAACCTACGAAAGGTTGATGCAAGAAATGTGTGCATGAAGTAGATGATGATACTTGTTACCGAGATACCATTGGATGGATGTAGTAGATGCCAATTAAAGGTAGATAGTAGTTCATTAATCATCCTAGCTTGACTCCAATAAGCACATGGTGACACCACCTTCCTTGTGAGTGAGCCGAGCACCCAATGCATCTCCACTTGTTCCTAGAACAACAACACAAACAAAATGGCACCCAAACTCATTGGGACCAAAGAGTTAGAGAACCAACGACACATAGGACAAACTCCACACAAACATGTGCATATGGATATGAAAATGAATTACATGCACATCTCATCCAATTTGAGACATGGAGGAGTTTCCCCTATATATTGGGTCAAAAAAAGAAAGCATGCCAAATATACTACACGAAGTTAATATGCATGCTCAAGACTTTCAAGAACCGATACCAAAAGACAAAGAAATACCAAGGAAAGAAAATATACCAAATGAATAAATCATCACTTGGAGGGTATCCATAATGGATACAACAAGGAATGAGATATCCATTGATATACACAAAGAAGAGACATCAAACTCCCAAAAGAGAGGATGGTCCCAAACAAACCAAGCTCTCTACAAAGTTTCATGATGGCACAAAGTACCAAAATGAAAACGGCTTGCCTTCCACCAACACACACTTGACAAGGATCGCAAGATGAGTGTTTTATAGAAAATAGGATAGCTCCCCCAAGACTAGTGCATTATAGAGAATTTGCATTTGAATACAAAATGCACAAGGTGGGACCACCACTTTCACTATATCTAGAAAACACTAGACTAGATCAAGAAACAAGATCCACAAGTGGTATGGAAGACAAAGGGACTTGATACAAACCTTGGCAAGAGAAAGGGAAAATAAAAAGCAAAGGCCAATGTAAAGATGATCAATAGATTCTACCACAAAAGTGAGTACCAATTGTCAAAAGACAAGAAGTAAACGGAAATAATTCCCGGTGGTAGATAACAAGGATATCCGACATCATCTTCACACCAAACAAAAAGCAAATGCAACTTGTAGAGCTAACATGCCACCTAGGAACAAGATAATTTACAATATCAACTCTAGATGACAATATCTCAAATGTACACATTTTCTAGGCTAGTAATATACATGTAGCATATTACTCCCCCATAATGTGATACCAATTAAAGATAGACAAGAGGCAATTTAAAGGATCCAACAAGAGATAATTAATGGACTATTTAGAATTTAAATTTCTCATGAGAAGACATACCACATAGCGACTAGATAATCTTGAAATATCGATACTAGATGGTATTACTCGTGTACACACATATATAGGATTGTGAGGTGCACAAAACACATCACTCCCCCATAATGGGATATTCCATTAATCTCTCACAAGAGCCAACTAAGATATGACCAAGATGCACAAAGGCTCAACTAACGACACACATGTACATGATGTGCAAACCAACACACATATACTTGATTGCTCAAGATAATCAAGTTGGAAGCACAACATATACAAACACATGCAAGGAACAAAGCCAAACATGCAAAGGGGCAAGTAACTTTCAATGTAAACAATTTAAGCACGTGTTACCACAAGGAGGAACATTGGATATAAGATAGAAACTTGATAATCCGAATGACTTGGCTTGAGACAATAAGAATGATGAAGTCCCCTTAATTCTTCATAATGTAGCCAAGTCTCCAATGACCTCCAACATCACCTATTGATCAAGTTTGAGCTTGTTGGTCCCCAACCAAGTTGGGTCCTAAGAGGTTAGTCACAATAGGCTTGGCTACCCAAATGGTTTTTTGCTTCAAACCACTTTGAGTACCAACAAACTTGGCAACCACATTGCCAACCTTATCCTTCCCAAGAGAATAGACATCATCAATAATAATTGGGTTGGATAAGTTACCACTAGTGCATGAAGAAGCGAGGTGACCTTTCTCGCGACATAGGTAGCAATGTCTACTCTTCACTTTCTTCTCACTTGATTTCTCAACTTGAGAAGCATTAGCTTGAGTCTTCTTGGGAAGAGGCTTTTCTTCAACATGAGGTTGAGCATGCGAATGAACTTGTGGCCGCTTCCCTTGTTGCTTGTCACTAATGGGCTTCTTCTTCAATGGGCAAGATCTAACATGATGCCCTTCTACTTTGCACTTGAAGCAAATAATCTTGGCCAAATTCTTGAATTGTTCTTGGCCCTTCTTCTTGATCATCTTGGACTTCTTCTTCTTATTGGAGTTGAATCCAAGTCCACCTTTGTCATTGGGGGATTTTTGCACACTCAAGATATTGTTGAGTGTGGATTTCCCTTCATGACTCTTTTCCAAGTCTTTCTTCAAAGAAGTGACTTGGGCCTTGAGCTCTTTGATTTCCTCTACATGGTTAGTCTCAACACAAGTACTAGAGGAAGTATAAGCTTCATCGTTAGAGCAACAAGGCAAGGAAAGTAATTCATCACAAGATGTACCAACATTGTGAGTAGATGAATTACAAGGACTAGCACATGGCAATATAGCATTTTGACCAAAAGTAGTGCTAGTATCCACATGAGGCTCACTAGATGTTACCTTAGCAAGCATGGCCTCATGAACTAACTTTAGCACATTATGGGATACTAGAAGATCATCATGAGAGCTTGTGAGCTTTACATGATTTTCTTCCAACATCCCATAATTGCTAGATAGCAACTCAAGTTGAGCCCTTAGCTCAACATTCTCCTTCAATATGGATGCTTCACAAGAGATAGAGTTAGTAGCACAAGCATCATCATTAGCAACAAGATGAGAAGACAACTTGGCAAGATATTTTAAGTAAGAAGCTTCAAGTTGAGCATGAGACTCAGTGAGTTTGATGAGCTCACCCTTGATGACTCTTGAGCCATTTTCGAGGTGCTCAAAATCCTCAAGGAGTCTAGCATGAGCAACTTTAAGCTTAGCATTTTTAGTTTTGAAATCATTGGCCACCTCGAGTGCTCTATCATAAGATTGCTTTATTCTAGATAATTCTAGAGCAAAGGTCTCCTCAAGAGATTCGGATGTGGTTTGTTCATGTTCCCCTTGACACAAGCCCATGAACACGTACCTAACCCCACGTAGAACTCTCACATAGACCATGGGTTAGTACACAAAGCACAATGGACAATGCTTAACAAACCATGGGATCACTTGATCCCTCTCGGTACATCTTCTACGCTTTGTGAGTTGATCAACTTGATTCACTCTTGACTTAGTCTTGATCAACCTTGAATCTTTCCAACTCTCTTCATTTGGATGATGTCTTGAAGGTAAACATGAATGATCACACAATCTTCTTCTTCAAGACATGCTTGCAATAAGCTCAACTCTCACATGACCAAGCTTTGGATAATTCCTTAATAGCACCTTGGTCAACCCATAAACTCCTTGAAACCAACACATGGACTCCAAGAAAAGCCTATGGACAAAACCTTCAAATATAACTCAAGGCAATCATTAGTCCATAGAGATTATCATCAATTACCAAAACCAAACATGGGGGCACCGCATGTTCTTTCAATCTCCCCCATTTTGGTAATTGATGACAATCACTTTCAAAAGAGTTTATACAAGGAATTATGCATCACCATGCAATGAAACAACCAATGATGCATGAGTATGATATGCAAATGCTTAGGAACAAAACCAAAGCAAGAAGAAAACTCTAAAGACTTCTCCAAGAAACTCTCTGAAACTTCTCCCCCATTGGCATCGATTGCCAAAATGGGCAAAAAGCTTAGAAGACCAATATAAAAGGTGTTCCTCCAAAAAATTGTGTATTTCTCAACAATAGAGTGGAATGCCATACACATATCCAAAGGTAATACTTGGTGGAAGACCAACTATATTTAGTCACAAAGATTGCTAAAGGAAGATATGCCACAAAGACATAACAGAGAGAAACACAAGCAATCAAGCAATCAAAAGATACCAATTGAAGCAAGCAATCAATGGATATCAATTGAACCAACTAGACCAAAGATCCTATGATCCACAAGAAAAAAGGATATTATGATATGAGCATAGGAGTGTTCTAAAGAAACTAGAGAGGCTCCCCATGATTTGTGGACACATAAGAATATTTGTATTTGGATACAAAGTGCACAAAATAGGAGAGGCACCTCAGCCGCCACTAACGGCCCAACTAAACAACATGAATTAGTGACAAGACCCTTAGACCAAATGTTGCACAGGAAAAAAAAGGAGAATTTTGGGGGCAAAGGGGTGCTATATGGAATTTTTGCGGCACAACCCTATGCTTCGAAGGATAGAGATCTTATGTCTCAAAATGCAAGAATCCATTTTCTAAAATTGTAGGCGTTAACTTGTTCTCTATTTCTTTTCATGGCAGGACTAAAATAGGTTATGCACATCATTAACCCTTGTTTCAGAGACTATGAGACTGAGCCGACATATCTTGTGATTCACGAATTGACATTAAAAACCTTGTAGTAGACTGACACATTATCGGTGTTAAAACCGGCGGATCTCGGGTAGGGGGTCCCTAACTGTGCATCTAGGCCGGATGGTAACAGGAGGCAGGGAACACTTTGTTTTACCCAGGTTCGGGCCCTCTCGATGGAGGTAATACCCTACTCCTGCTTGATTAATATTGATGATATGGGTAGTACAAGAGTAGATCTACCACGAGATCAAGGAGGCTAAACCCTAGAAGCTAGCCTATGGTATGATTGTTGTGTATGGAGTTGATTGCCTACGGACTACAACCCTCCAGTTTATATAGACACCGGATAGGGTTAGGGTTACATGGAGTCGGTTACAATGGTAGGAGATCTTGAATATCCGCATCGCCAAGCTTGCCTTCCACGCCAAGGAAAGTCCCATCCGGACACGGGACGAAGTCTTCAATCTTGTATCTTCAGTCCAGGAGTCCGGCTGAAGGTATAGTCCGGCTACCCGAACACCCCCTAATCCAGGACTCCCTCAGTAGCCCCCGAAACAAGCTTCAATGACGATGAGTCCGGCGCGCAGATTGTTTGGCATTGCAAGGCGGTTTCCTCTCCAAATCTTGTGTACCTGTAGGAATAATGTCCAATTTTTGTAACTTAGTGATCCTCGGCTTCTACGCCCAATAATGGCCGTCTTCCATGTGTTCAAATGAATGCGAAAAGCCGGGGTGTTCTTACATCCACACCCCTAGCCGTATAAACGAGCCGCCTATCTAACGGGATGGGGATTTAGGTCCAAACCACATCTTCTCCTCTCCGCGAGTTATCATCAGAGCGCTTCCAGCAAAGGTCCATTCCAACATGGCCAGCCGTCGCAACTCCTCCCCTCGCCCCTCCGGTCCCAAACCCGGGGACTGGGAGAGTTGCACCGTCCCGCATAGCAAGTTAGCGTCACTTCAGGCCAAGGGATTTCTCCCTCAGGCATACATGGTCCCGGTCCGAGCCGGTCTCGCCACCTACAATGGCGGAAAACAAGCAGAGAGCACCCCCAATCCTTCTAAAGGAGAGCGGGTGTGCCTCGTCCCCTATCTAATAAGGGGACTAGGATTTCCAATTCATCCATTTCTCCGCGGGCTTCTGGAGTTCTACGGCCTCCAGCTGCACAATCTCACGCCCGCCTCCGTATTGCATATTGCGGGTTTCGTCGCCCTTTGCGAGCTATTTTTAGGCGTTGAGGCTCATTTCGCGCTGTGGAAGAGGTTATTCTGCCTGGTGCCCCGTTCTCAAAAGGGGTCTATATACCAAGTGGGCGGAGCCGAAGTATGGCGCATCGCCGGGACCGGATACCTATCCGGAACCCCAAAGAAGGCGTCCGAGGACTGGCCTTCAGAATGGTTCTATATAGATGACGTCCCGCTACCGGACCCTATCCGGGTCGGTCTCCTTGAGTTCAACAGTGCTCCATTGAAGAAACGCTTGAGCTGGCGTCCGTGGAGCTCTCAGAGAGAAAGTGACAGAGACGTCCTTTACCTGATGGGCCGGATAAGACTGTTGGCTCATTCCGGACTAACCATGATTGGAGTCATGGCCGCATGCATTATGCGAGGGGTGCAGCCGCTTCAATATAGAGGCCACCCCATGTGGGATTTCAACGGGGAGGATGACGCCACTCGTTACGGTCGTAAGGGGCCAGCCTCAGCTGCCGCCCTAGCAAAGATCCTATCCTCTTTGTACAAGGGAGAAAAGGAGGAATTCCTCCGCGTCAATCCGCAGGCCGGATTTACTATGTACGATCCTCCAAGTTGGGTAAGTGAATAATTGCGCTCACCCGTTTGTTTGATATTCCTACGGTTAGATATGTAGTCTAACGACTTTATTGCAGGAACTGCGACAGGAGGTAAAGGATATAAACAATCGCCCCCCACAGCCCGAGGACCCAGAATGGTCCCTCGATCCGGACTCCGAAGAGGATCCGGACATATCGGTGGAGCTTATCGACGGGGTGTTCCATCAGCTAAGCAAGGACAATACCTTGGTAGCCATCACGGTTGATTACCCAGGGTTAATCCCGGACTCCCAGATGATAGAAACCGGAGTCTCATTCCCTTGAGAGAGATTCCATTCTCACGTATTCCGGTGTTTCTGACGACAACCGTGTTTTGCAGGGGAGATTTCCGAGGCAGGAGGCCGAAACTGCGGCGGCTAGCCAACGAGGGGCCGCAGGGCCCCGTGGGGCAAAAAGGAATGTAGTCCGGACTGAGATGCCAGTGCAAAGGTATAGCGCACCCTCTGTTTCCCTGGTGTTATTCTGTCAGGGCATATTAACATTCGTGCTATCTTCAGAACGAAGAGACCTCGCCGGACTACATCCGGAGAGGTTGCCAATCACGCCTCGACTAGCGAGGCTCCAACGTCTGGCCAGGAAGCGGAGGCGAGCACAAGGCGCGCACCGGACGCTCCTTCGACAGAGGATGCGGACAGGCTGTCTGCCACAAATTCTGAAGTGGAGAGTGCCATGAACCATAGGCATCGCCAGACAGTTCTACGCGACGCTTGTTTCTCCCAAGAGGCTTTAGATGCCTTTAATTCGGGAGATGCGCACCTCCGTGCCGCTCGAAATGGTTTAGCCAGAGCCATGGAGCAGTATGTAAAAGACATATGGGTAAGAAAATTTTGGTCATATATATATATATACCAGTAGCCCCCGAGACTTGAAACAGTTAGAGCAACTGATTTAAGGATCATATAATATGCAGGTTCTTACAGAGAAGAATACTGTACTGTCCCAGGAGCTGGAAAAGTGCAAGGCCCAACTAGAGGCCGCACTAGCCGCAGCAGGGGAGCCCAAAGAGACCCCCTCAGGTAAGATACACTTCAAAAGATTAGTATTGTGCGGTGTGGGTGTAAATCTGACAAATCATGTTGTAGATGGCGCCGGACTCGATCCGGAAAAGCAACAACTCTTACGCCGGTTAAAGGCCGGTGAGAGTACGTTGACAAAGGTGAGGCGAGAGAAGAATGATCTTCAGGATGCCAACACCAGGCTGGACGTCGAACTTAAAGATGTTCGTGGCCAACTGTCGGACTCCACGAAGGAGAATCAGCGGCTTCGACGCGGCATTTTTAGTAAGTGCTTGAACGAACTTTGAAAAAAGAGTTCGGCGAGGAAGTCGACTAACAGAGTAATGTCTGTAGGTATGCTCACAGGTCGTCCTGCAAAGGAGATGCCCGGTTCTACGGGTGACCTTCTTCTCGAACTCATGCAACTGCACAAGCGAATTCGGCAGGCAATGCGAGCGTTGCCCAAGCCTTATGGCCTGCCCACTCCATGCCCGAGGGCCTTGGAGAGCTTGCGGAGAAGCTGAAGGGAGCTCGGCGGCGCTTCCGGTTGTGGAAGATATCAGCCTTCCGACAAGGCGCTAGGGAGGCCTGGGCCATGGTGAAGACCCGTTTTACGAAGTCTGACCCAAACCACATGGCCGAGGTCGGACCAGTGGGGCCTGACGGGAAGGAGATCCCTGTAAGCTTAGTATACGGCCAAGTAGAGTTAGCCGCGAGGTATTCCCAGCAGGACTGTAAATTAGACAGCCTGTTAGATGGTATAGAAGAGGAATACAATCAATCAGAATGACTATGTAATTTTGAATTGACATGTGTAATGCCTTCTAGCTGGATTGTAGATCGTTTGTCGTTGCCGACCTTTTCGCTTCAACCTTGGGACCTGACGGTCCGGAGTGTGTCCGAATACCATAGCGGTTATATAAGAACCGTGGTATGCGTGGAGACTAGGCATAGGGGTCATTAGTGCTTTATCAGACAAGTGCCCAACTAGTTATGTTATATTACATGGTTAGTAAGAAACATCTTCCAGAGAGAATAGTTCCGTTAGGGGTTCCTTTCGCTGGGAGGAAGGCCCTAAAGTGCATGTCCGGACTGCGTAAAAAGACGCAGAAAAAGCATCTGGGGGCGCATAAAATGAGTAAAAAGATCATCTTTTATCTCACCAACCAAATATTCCCTTAAGAACACTAGCTTTCGGCTTCACCCAGTCTGAGGTACACATCCGGCTGACCCGGAAGTAACAATCGGAAAGGTGCTCCCTTTACCGCCTAGCCGAACAATCGGGAACGTAGGGGTAAGCACAGGAGCCAGGCAACCCAGCTTGGCCAAAACTTAAGTCATATCGATGCATATAATGGTGAAGAAAAAGGTACATGCGGAAGTTTGACGCATGTGTTGGGCGTGAAGCCCGTATAAATAAGCTTCTGTTAAAGAAGCCCCCAGGTTTAATGAGCGTGAGTGGCACGTCACTAGATGAGCCTTTAAGGGCTATAAAAGAAAAGAGGGGAAGGAGAGAAATGTAAGACAGAAAAATGCAAAAAATGGACAGAGGAAGGAGACGAACACAGAGTCCGGCGCTAGGCATAGAATCTTCGGAGACGGGTGGCGTTCCACGGGTTCGGTTCGAGTCGGTTATCCGACGCATCTCGCAGGCGGTACGCTCCGCCAGTCAGGACTTGGTCGATTATGAATGGACCTTCCCACTTGGGCTTGAGTTTGTCCTTTTTCTTATCCGGCAGGTGTAGAACTAGTTCGCCAACATTGTAATTTCTGGCCCGTACTTCTCTGCTTTGATATCTTCGGGCCTGCTGTTGATAAAATGCGAAACGGGCTTTTGCCACATCACACTCCTCCTCCAGGGCGTCCAAGTTGTCCTGCCGATCGAGCTCGGCTTCTCTTTCTTCGTACATGCGCACTCTAGGTGAGTCATGAATTGTGTCGCAGGGCAGAACTGCCTCTGCGCCGTACACCATAAAAAATGGTGTGTATCCGGTGGTGCGATTTGGCGTGGTCCGCATCCCCATAGCATGGAGTCAAGCTCCTCTACCCAGTGCGTGTTAGATTCCTTGAGGGACCACACCAGTCTGGGTTTAATGCCACTCATGATAAGACCATTTATGCGTTCGACCTAGCCGTTGGTTTGTGGGTGATAGACGGAAGCATAATCGAGCTTGATGCCCATATTTTTGCACCAGAGTTTTACCTCGTGGCGGTAAAGTTTGTACCGTTATCGGTTATGATGCTGTGGGTGACGCCATAATGGTGTACAACCCCGGATATGAAGTCTATCACAGGTCCAGATTCGGCCGTTTTAACAGGCTTGGCTTCTATCCATTTGGTGAATTTATCCACCATGACCAGTAAGTATTTTTTTCTATCGGTCCCACCTTTAAGGGGTCCGACCATGTCAAGCCCCCAGACCACAAAAGGCCAGGTGATGGGTATAGTTTGGAGGGCGGTGGGTGGCATGTGGCTTTGGTTGGCAAAAAGTTGGCAACCAGCGCATCGTTGGACTAGGTCCTGAGCGTCTGCCCGGGCCGTCAGCCAATAAAAGCCTGTACGGAAAGCCTTGCTAACAAGGGACCGACAGCGACGTGGTGACCACCAAGTCTGGCATGAATTTCAGCCAGAAGGTTCTGCCCTTCCTCTTCGGAGATGCACCTTTGAAGGACTCCGGCAGTGCTTTTCTTATAAAGCTCTCCCTCATGGACTCTATAGGCTTTAGATCACCGCACTATGCAGCAGGCCTCGTTTTGGTCCTCTGGGAGTTCCTGCCTAGTAAGGTAGGCTAGGAATGGTTCTGTCCACGGGGCGATGACCGCCATTATTACGTGGGCTGAAGGTGTAATTTCGTTGGCAGAGCCTCCAATTGTGTCAGATTGTTCGGCGTCGAGTGGTGCGGCTGGGTCCGGGCTGTTATTTGCGGGTTCCCCCTCCCATGCTACGGATGGCTTG
>NC_041392.1:555640241-555656191 GCF_002162155.2 Triticum dicoccoides | reverse complement strand
ATCGCGTCTTGCTCCGATGCGTGCCGGGACGTCCGCTGCTTCATTGTTTTCTCGGGCTATATGGTGAAACTCCAGCCCTTCGAACCGAGCTGACATTTTTAGGACGGCGTTGCGGTAAGCTGCCATTTTTGGGTCCTTGGCGTCGAAGTCTCCATTTATTTAGGATATTGCAAGGTTTGAATCCGCGCGTACCTCTAGGCGCTGGATACCCATGGATACTGCTATCCGGAGGCCATGTAGGAGGGCCTCATATTCGGCTGCATTGTTGGAATCCATGTACATGATCTGGAGCACATATTAGACCGTGTCTCCTGTGGGGGACGTCAGGACGATGCTAGCCCCTACTCCGGCCAACATTTTGGAGCCGTCGAAATGCATAATCCAGTTTGAATATGTGCCGTACTCTTTAGGGAGCTCGGCCTCCGTCCATTCTGCGACGAAGTCGGCCAAAACTTGCGATTTAATAGCTCGCCATGGCTTATAGGTTATATCGAACGGGAGAAGCTCGATGGCCCATTTTGCAATCCGGCCCATTGCGTCGCGGTTGTTGATAATATCGTTGAGTGGTACTTCCGAGGCTACTGTTATGGAACACTCTTGAAAGTAGTGTCGTAGCTTCCAGGATGCCATGAATACTGCGTATGCAATCTTTTGATAATGCGGGTACCGTGATTTGCATGGAGTGAGGACAATGGATACGTAGTAGACCGGCCTTTGAAGGGGGAATTTGTGTCCATCCGTTTCCCGCTCGACAACGAGCACTGCGCTGACAACTTGATGTGTTGCTGCAATGTATAATAACATTGGTTCGCCGGTGTCCGGCGCGGCCAGGACTGGGTTTGTTGCCAATATGGCTTTTATTTCATCGAGTCCGGCCGTGGCGGCCTCCGTCCACTCGAAGTGTTTGGTGCGCCGAAGGAGGCGATAGAGGGGTAGTGCCTTTTCTCCCAAGCGGGAGATGAAGCGGCTTAAAGCCACCACACATCCGGTTAATTTTTGTATTTGTTTGAGGTCCTTTGGGACATCCAATTGTGACAAAGCTCGGATCTTGGCTGGGTTTGCTTCAATTCCTCTACCGGATACAATGAAGCCCAAGAGCTTTTCGGCTGGAACGCCGAAGACGCATTTTTCTGGATTGAGCTTGATGTCATATTGTCGGAGGTTATCGAATGTAAGCCTCAAGTCGTTTACTAGGGATTCGACATGCCTTGATTTGACGACCACATCATCCACATACGTCTCCACTGTTTTGCCGATCTGGTTTGCCAGACATGTTTGGATCATGTGCTGATATGTTACCCCGGCGTTTTTCAGCCCGAAGGGCATTGTGTTGAAGCAGAATGGGCCGTATGGAGTGATGAATGCTGTTGCAGCTTGGTCTGATTCTGCCATCTTGATTTGATGGTAACCGGAGTATGCGTCGAGGAAACACAACGAATCGTGTCCTGCGGTGGCATCGATAATTTGATCGATACGGGGGAGGGGGAAGGGATCCTTTGGGCAAGCCTTGTTAAGGTCTTTAAAATCGACACACAGGTGCCAGGATTTGTCCTTCTTTGGTACCATCACCAGGTTTGCTAGCCAGTCCAGATGTTTTATTTCTCTAATGAATCCGGCCTCCAATAGCTTGGCTAGCTCCTCTCCCATAGCCTGTCTCTTGGGTTCGGAAAAACGCCGAAGGGCTTGTTTGACAGGTTTGAATCCTTTTAGGATATTTAAGCTGTGTTCGGCCAACCTGCGTGGGATCCCTAGCATGTCTGAAGGGTGCCAGGCGAAAATGTCCCAGTTCTCTCATAGGAACTCTCGTAGTGCGGCGTCTACATCAGGGTTCAGTCGTGCCTCGATGGAATCTGTTTTATTGGGGTCCGTTGGATGGACCTGGAATTTGACTATTTCGTCAGCTGGCTTGAAGGATGTGGGTTTGGATCTCTTGTCGAGTATCACATCATCCCTGTTAACCGTGGAGCGCAGCGCAGTCAATTCCTCGGCCGCTAAGGCTTCGGATAGTGCCTCAAGGGCTAATGCGGCCGTCTTGTTTTCGACGCGGAGTGCTATGTCCGGATCACTAGCTAGAGTGATAATTCCATTCGGCCCGGGCATCTTAAGCTTCATGTACCCGTAATGGGGTATTGCTTGGAAGATTGCGAATGCTTCCCGGCCTAGTAAAGCGTGATGTCCGCTCTTAAACGGGGCCACCTGAAATGTGACTTCTTCGGACCTGTAATTATCCGGCGTGCCGAACACCACATCTAGTGTGATTTTTCCTGTGCAGCGTGCTTCCCGACTAGGGATTATTCCTTTAAAGGTTGTGCTGCTTCGCTCGATGCGGTTCCAGTCTATTTCCATTTTTTGAAGGGTTTCCTCATAAATGAGGTTCAGTCCGCTGCCTCCATCCATGAGCACCTTGGTGAGGCGAAAGCCATCCACTATGGGACTGAGGACCAATGCGGCTGGTGCTCGGGCTGTTCGGAATCTAGGTTCATCACTTGCATTGAAGGTAATAGCAGTGTCGCTCCATGGATTTATTGTTGCAACTTGATAGACTTCGGCGAAGCTGTGGAGTGTTCTTTTTCGCATATTGTTTGATGCGAAAGTCTCGAAGACTGTGAGAACGGTACTGGCGTCCTCGGGCTGGCTTTCTGCGGCCTCCAGGATTAAGAGGTCCTCGCCGATTTTGGCCACCTGCCGGAGTATCCAACATGCTCTAAGGCTGTGAGTTGGTGTGGCGTCCTCTGTACTGTGAATCTACAGGGTCCATCAAGCCACCTTTCCAGTACGGTTCCATGCCCTGTAGAGGGTTTTGGCTTTTTGGTGTTTATCCCGGGTGTCCTATGATGATGCACCCTCTTAGTTCGGACGGGATTACTATTTAAGGCCGGATTGTCCTAAAATTTTATTTCGGTTTTCCAGGCGCTTTCCATCGCACAGTATTTTTGTACTATGGACGCCAAGTCAGCGAAGCGTGTAATATCACGACGACTTACGGCGTTAAGGATTCCCTCGTCCGTGCAATTACTGCAAAAAATAGAGATTGCGTCTCCCTCGCGGCAATCCTTTATCCTGTTCATAACCAGGAGGAATCTGGCCCAGTAATGATGTACTGTTTCCTCGGGCCTCTGCCTGATTTGGGAGAGATCGCTTATGTTCGGGTGGGCGGGTGTCGTTGAGTCTGAAACCTCACCCAATCCAAGATTCGGAGGCCGAAGAGTTTCCGAACTCTGAAGTTCAGATGCTTGGATGTTGTCCAACGAATCTAGCCCGTTGCCTGATCCTAAGCTCAGGTCTTGAGTTACATCCTCCTCTCCGCGGGTATCCAGCTTGGAGGAGTCGGGAATTCGGACGTAGCTAATCCTTAAAATAGATGAAGGGTCGCCGCACTGCGCCTCTACCACGGCAACGTGGTGGGTGACTTGGGGAGAGTTAATTTCTCTTAGGTCGGGTTTAAGCCCAACCTGGTCGTAATCTGTAGCGACCCCCAGGGCGGCGATGCGATCCAAGAGCTCGTTTACGGAAGAGAGCTCCATTGGATCTAGCTGCTCGACGAGCTCTGAGCTGACGTGTAGGTTGCTTTTGATGACCCGAGAGGTCATCGTCGGTGCAACAGCCGAACAGGTGGTCATGAAGAAACCACCTAGCCGGAGGGTTTGGCCGACAGCCAAGGTTCCCTTAGCAACGGCGTCGTCTTTAAAGACGGGAGGAGGCATCCTTCCTGATTGTGACGGCACAGAGGACTCTCAATGAAAACACCAATGTCGGTGTCAAAACCGGCGGATCTCGGGTAGGGGGTCCCGAACTGTGCGTCTAGGCCGGATGGTAACAGGAGGCAGGGAACACTTTGTTTTACCCAGGTTCGGGCCCTCTCGATGGAGGTAATACCCTACTCCTGCTTGATTAATATTGATGATATGGGTAGTACAAGAGTAGATCTATCACGAGATCAAGGAGGCTAAACCCTAGAAGCTAGCCTATGGTATGATTGTTGTGTATGGAGTTGATTGCCTACGGACTACAACCCTCCGGTTTATATAGACACCGGATAGGGTTAGGGTTACATGGAGTCGGTTACAATGATAGGAGATCTTGAATATCCGCATCGCCAAGCTTGCCTTCCACGCCAAGGAAAGTCCTATCCGGACACGGGACGAAGTCTTCAATCTTGTATCTTCATAGTCCAGGAGTCCGACAGAAGGTATAGTCCGGCTACCCGAACACCCCCTAATCCAGGACTCCCTCACACACCTTAAAAGAATAGCACCGGAAAGTTTGAAATAAATGTAAGAAAATGCCATCCCCCGTGCCAAATTTAGGACTTGAAGATGGGTGGACAAATTCCACCATAAGGAACCTAGTCATGCGAGCTGTGCTCAGTTCGCCGCATGACATTATGTGTCATTTCGTTCACACAGTTCTAAAAACGCAGGAAAAAAACACAAGAATCGGATATTGATTGCATATGTAAAGCAGAGGACTGGAAAACATAGAAATTTTGTAGGCTCGGCGTTTGGTTCACATGAATCCTAATAAACATAGTCAAATGAAATCGAACCACATGAAAAGGGTGTAATTAGCATGTTATTGCGCCACTAAGGATCTCAGTCTTATTCTTCGTGCATAGAATTCCGAAAAAGAGGTCCTAATGGATTAAAAAATTCCTGCGTTTTTCCTCTGAATCCGAGACCACATAATTTTTTTTCTTCACTTGTACTTTGCTACATTTCTTTGAACCAAAGGCCTGAACAGTCTCATCGTAGTTTTTTCCCCCTGTTCTTATGCGTTTCTTTCACTTTTCCTTTGAACCAGTCAAAAGAGGCCTTAAAATGCTTTCTGAACAACTTATGACACATCTAGATATACTTTAGCAAAACTGTATTTAATCCAACGGTCTTGGTGACGCCACATGCATGCTATCCGCTTGCTCTTACTACCCACGTTTCTCTTCCGTGGCCGTGCCGGTGCCCACCGCACCAGCCACCAGAGCGTTTATTACTCGAGGAGTCGTCAGGCAGGATCACATCATCAACAACTCCTGTTTCGTACTCCATCCTATCCGTCCGTCCGTCCGCTCGGCCTCCAGACTCCAGACTCGAGGGAGTCCAGGGGCAGAACGGTCACTCGGCACGGGCACCCCCCTACAAAGCTGGTCTCCTTTTAAAGCCCGCGGTGGCAGACCTCCCTACCCCTGTGACAGAGGAAGAAACAGAGGCGCCCGGCCCCGCCCCGACACAGCGCGACCGAAGCCGCCAGGACACAAACCACCGCCCCGCCTGCCTCCTCCCTCTCCTCCCCGGCGCCAGCCGCCGCCTCCGTCCTCCTCCTCGTCGTCGTCTCCTCCTACCCCCGAAAAGGTAGGTCTCCTCGCCTCCGCCGCACTCGTTCGTTCGAGAGGGCGGTTCTTGGTCGGACACTCCGGGGAGCAACATGCGGCGAGGCTGTCGGTCCGGCGCGGCCTCTTTTCTGGGCGCTGCTTGGCCGGACATGGCAGCCGCGGAGTTTAGGAAGTTGTTTAGGATCTTTGCTGCCCTCGCCGGATCTCGAGCCTAGGAGGGGTTTGGGCGTTCCGTTTGCCGCCTCTTTTTCCTGGCCTGAATTTTCTTCTTCTTTACTCCGGTCGCCGTTACTGCGCGGCTCGCCTTGACCCCCGGCTCCTGCTCTGCTCGTGCGCTGCTGTTGCCAGTAGTTAGCTTCCATGGCGTCTCTGCGCTGTGCTTATGCTATTTTTGAGCCGTGTTGTTTTTATTTACCGTTGCTGATGTTTTCCTTGTTTGAAGTTCAGGCTGAGATCGCCGGTTCGCGGGCCATTTGATTTTGGCGCGCGGTTTCTACTTTCTAGCCGTGCTTCCCATGGCCGGGTCCATCGCGGCCGCGGCCTTCTTCCCGGGGCCGCCGGGGCCGCCGCCGCCGCCCAAGAGCGCCCTGGGCGAGCGTCCGGACAGCCTGGACGTCCGCGGCATCGCCGCGAGGCAGGCCTCGTCGTCCTCCGCCGTGAGGGCCGCCAGGACGCGCGCCCACGCGGCCGTCCCCAAGGTGAACGGCGGCGGCAAGTCGGCGCTGGCGGACGCGGAGCACGACGCCATGCCCTCGGCGGCGCAGCCGAGGACGTTCTACAACCAGCTGCCCGACTGGAGCATGCTCCTCGCGGCCATCACCACCATCTTCCTGGCCGCCGAGAAGCAGTGGACGCTGCTCGACTGGAAGCCCAAGCGGCCCGACATGCTCGTCGACACGCTGGGCTTCGGCACCATCGTACACGACGGCGTCATGTTCAGGCAGAACTTCTCCATCAGGTCCTACGAGATTGGGGCTGACCGGACGGCGTCCATTGAGACGCTCATGAACCATCTGCAGGTGAGTTAACCGCCGCGATTTTCGAGGCGTCATAAGACTGCTCTATCTGGTCACTGGGCACTGACATAACATATTTCTTGGTCTGACGACGCAGGAAACTGCACTCAATCATGTGAAGGTCGTTGGGCTGCTAGGAGATGGCTTCGGTTCGACGCCGGAGATGAGTAAACGGAACTTGTTCTGGGTTGTCAGCCAAATGCAGGCCATCGTCGAGCGTTATCCATGCTGGTATATCTCACACACCAGCATTTCCCTATATAATTTGAGCTTGAGTAGGTTTTACAATAATCTTGGAACGATCGGTGCAGTTAAGGGTGGTTTTCGAGTGGTTTAACAAATGAATGTGAAAGGGATACATCATGACACTCTGCTTTAAGTCATAACTATTAGGTCAGCAATTCCCATCTGTCACCGTGCGTGCAGGCAGAGCAGACTTTCAGTAGTAATTGATGCAGAGAGGCCTTCTTTGAATCTCTTAATGTCATGTGTTATATTTATTGGCAGATGTTCAAAAGGGTTTTACTTTTGTTAGCTGGAAGTTGCATGTCGCCAGCAAGAGTTACTTTCCTATTGTTTTAATTCGGGTTTCATTGCTCTGCAGGGGTGATACTGTTGAGGTGAACACCTGGGTTGGCCATCATGGTAAAAACGGGATGCGTCGGGACTGGCATATACGTGATTCTGTGACGGGCCTTACAGTACTGAAGGCGACAAGGTTCAAATTTTATTCACTCATAGATAACAAAATCACAAATCCTTTTAGTATTAGCTAATGCTGCTCGGATTTGTTTTTCATCTGCCCCACATACTCACAGAGTCACAGTTTCGACATGCCGCTGTCATCTATGCATTCTAATTTTCGTTAAATTTGCAGTAAATGGGTTATGATGAACAAGGTTACTAGAAGGCTTGCAAGAATTCCAGATGAAGTACGGACTGAAATAGAGCCGTTCTTTTCTGAGTATGCTGCTATTGATGACCAAGACAACCGAAAATTTCCAAAACTGCCGGAGCATGACCGTGCTACCTCAGCCAAATATGTCCGGACAGGCCTGACTGTAAGTTTTCCACACACACATACAAGAATTCAAATATATTCTATCTTCTTACGCTGTTTACTTATTATCACATATATGATGCAGCCACGGTGGGCTGATCTTGATATCAATCAGCATGTCAATAATGTTAAATACATTGGCTGGATCCTTGAGGTAAAAGACAAAGTTTCCCTTTCATGTGCATCTTTATTCATCACTGAGACACACACATTTGCTTCTTTATTTGTACTGTAGTTGAGTGTGCTACGTTCAGAAGCTGTTTTGATTTAATCTTATACTCCCTCCGTTCGGAATTACTTGTCGCAAAAATGGATGTATCTAGATGTATTTTAGTTCTAGATACATCTATTTTCAAGACAAGTAATTCCGAACGGAGGGAGTATCTGTGAACACTCCATGGAGGTTGCCTAGTGCTTTCTGCTGTCAATTAAGTTGTCCTGTGGTGGACCATACCCTTGTGTAGTTGTGTGGGTGCACGTAAAGTGCTGTTAATGCCTACACTTCTCAAACAAATGATTTACTACCACGTTTTATTTCCTACTCCCTCCGTCCCACAACGTAAGACGTCTTTGCAAGTTGTTTTAGCTTGCAAAAAGGTCTTACATTGTGGGATGGAGGGAATATGTGTTTGTTGCTAGAATTTTAGGAGCCAACTGTTTTTAAAAAGTTAAAAAACACTGGAACTCTAGGTGCTTGAGGGGCTCAAAGTCAGTCTAACTATAATTGGACTTTACAGGAAAACTATATAACATAGCACCTTGCCAAATATCCCAGATCGCGCCTACGCTACTACTAGCGTGTGCACTTACCTATTCCCAACATAAGCAATCGTTATCCCCAGCTTTTCAAAGTATAGGTTGGAGAAGAAATGTATTTTCTGATAAGTTAACTATGTTAGGTTGGTCACCTAGGTACCTAATAACCATGTTGCTCACTTGTGTTGCTTTCGTAAAAGATCTTGACTGGAATCCTTTAATACAACTTGTCTGCATGCCATTCGTTCGTTTTTTTTCCTGTCAAAGAACTTGTGCATCAAGACAATGGCCATGTGTCTGATTGATAATATGCATGTGTCGCGTGATAACCATATCATTCGTTGGAGGATTACAAATTCGGAAACAAAGAATAATCATTTGGTAATTGGCCTGCAAACCGCGAACAAGTGAAACAGACCTAAAACCGCAGAAAAGAAACGAGGAAAGTTGACATTTAATTAGTGCGTGCTATACTGAAATATATCGATACATTTGCAGCACTGCAGCTTAACCCAAATTTCTTTTTTCCCCCTCTCAGAGCGCGCCAATCTCCATCCTGGAGAACCATGAACTGGCGAGCATAGTCCTGGACTACAAACGGGAGTGCGGCCGGAACAGCGTCCTGGAGTCGCACACCACGGTGCACACCGACTGCGCCGACGAGTCCGGAGAAACAACTCTGCACTGCGAGCATCTGCTGAGCCTGGAGTCAGGACCGACCATCGTGAAGGCCCGGACCATGTGGCGGCCCAAGGGGGCCAAGTCCCAGGAAACGGCGGCTCTGTCGTGGTGATTTTCGGCGGGGACGGTTCGGTCAAGCCCGGAGCAACCACCCGTACGCGTTCTCTTCTGGAAAAAATCACACATTGCACATACATATGGATGCCTATAATCCCATCATGGCATTGCAAAGGGATGCCCAAGTTATATACATATACATAGAATGGAAGTGTGTGAAGGTGGAGGGGGTCAGAGGGGTATAGGAGAGCGATCAGAAGCAGAGAAGGCAAATTGGTGTTGTAATTATCTGAGTTTGTAGCTACTGCGGTGTGATGGGAGGTGAATGCTTCCCACACCACACCTGGGGTCTGTCTGTCTGTCTGTCTGTCTGGGGCTGTGTCTATATTACGAGCCCCTGAAGGCAGCCTGCTTTATACTTACTGAACTTTAAGCTCATATATTGTATTGATTTTATTGTAAAATGTGACCCGAGAATCGCTTCTTGCTCTTGTCCTGGTTGTTGCCGAAACGTGTTGAAACTTGAGATCCTGGGTCTTGAGCTGTCCAACCTTGTTTTTGTCGAGCTTCTGAGCCGACCAGCGTTGAGATGGTGCGGCTGCTAAATGCTTTCAAGAGTTGCCTCGACCTGCCTGCGTAGTTGGAGCAGGCAAGGCAGGCAGCTTGACGTGAGCAATGACGGGCTCAGCTTATTTTATCGGGGTTGACACATCAAATTTGAAAAGCAATTTCTGTGCAAGAACATGCAGACTCCTAAGGGCTCATCTGGTTCAAAGGAATAGGAAATTTTCCTATAATAATGTTACTATTCATGTCTTTGGTTCAAAGAAACGGGGCGAAGGAAGATTGGAGGAATTTTTTCCTGTGATCCCAGTTTCAAAGGAAAAACACCGAAGTTTTCCTTTGACAATGTTCATCAGGATTTCGTGTGTTTTCCAGTTCCAGTGAAACAAACAGCAAAGTTGACAGGATCCCTTCAGATGCAGTTTCTCGGAGACTGTACTATTGGCATGACCAGCCTTTTGGTAGTCCATGCATGAACGGACCTGCACATAGCATATTTTTAGGATAAAGAATATTTCATTTAATTGATATATCGAGGTGATACAACCGCATTGAAGAATGCTCGGCCCTCTGCATAGCGCGATGCACACAGCCAACATGTCCAACAAACTTAAAAAATAAGTATCGTTTTGCAGATAGTATATAATTAAGGAACGTCTAGCTTTTCTTGCTTGTCAAGCTTCTGGAGCCGGAGCTTCTCGTGCAACATTCAGCGGAATTATATTGTACTGCCTCTGTTGACCTGCAGCACAATCTAGCGTGGTCTGAGACCTGCAGGCGGCTTGTGGATCGAGTCAAGCGGACCTCCACACGTGAAAGTTATTATGCCGGGATGAGATGCTAAACATGTCTTGTCACAAGGCGTTGTTGGTGGTGGTTGCAGTTTGGTGACCTAAGTTAATGAGGACAAACGAGGATTAATTGGTTGCGTGGAGTTCATGGTGGTGGATAAGCAAGGGTCAATGCTATTTGATTGGCCCCTTGATGTGGATATGCCGTCGCCTCGATCGATCTTTTCCGACGATTGATTTGCCGTTGAGTGTTTCTCGGTGATCTGCAGGTGGCCGCTGCTATGGCTCAGTAGTTTCCCTCTGAAAACCTTATTAGGTGAGTATCCCTGCGCTCCTTCTTAGACTACTCACCGTGAGAGTAACATAGATAGTAACATCACACATATTTAGATAGAATAGATGATGTGGCAAGCAATAAATAAAGAAACAGAAGCATATGGTAACATAGCTAGTTACCAGTAGTATGCGTAACATCACACATATCAAGACAATGTGAGTCTATAGCTTAATTAATGAAGTGTTGCATGTTATCACACATATGTTACTCCTCACTATAGAGGTAGTAACATAGAGTAGTAGCATGGGCATGTTACTACTCTATGTTACTATCCATTATGGCTAGTCTTAGAAACGACCCCTCGAAACACTGAAAGACGCAGGTAGCACAGGCAAAAAGGGCCCGGTGCCGGCAGACCGCAACCTAGACCTAAATTTTCCTTGGCCAATAATAATCCGCATCCGCTTTCAACCGTCTCACAACATGTAGGAGAGGGATGGCTGCGGAGGTCTTGCTCTCATGAATGCGCAACACATGATGAATACTGCTTCGATCCAAAATAAGTGTCGCAGTTTTGACCTGAGGTTCGGAGGGAGCAGTTGACATTCCTTCGGAGTTCCGGCATTTTTGCACTTTGTAAATGCTCTCACCATTTCATCACTGCGTCCTGCCTGCCATATTATCATGTTTGTTTGAAAACCAAAACAATCAATCACACCTTGCTTGCAGGAATTAACAACTCTACCTGGCAAGAGTATCCAAACCTCTGGACAGAAAGTTATGTAGGCTTGGCAAAGGGAATGAGTTACTGATCTCCCTCTTCCTAACACTCACCTGCCAAAAAAGGACACTGAACAACCACGCATATATATAAGCTAGTATCATCTTAATCCTGGTGTTCCTATCATCAGCTTAACCAATCAAGCTCAAGATGCCTGCTGGTTGCAAGACCATTTTCATGAGGATACTTCTCATCTCTTGCATTCTGCTCCCCCTTGGGTTTCTTTCTCTTGCACCGCCTCTACCCGCGGCTAGCTCGAGGAGCGCACGAACGTCTGGATACATTGTTATCACTGGTAATCTGCTGAAACTCTCTGTCTTATCATGATGCTTTCCGCAGCTTATGTAAGCTTTGACATGCTTTTGGCTATTAGGAGAGATTGTGCCGCCATGTTTTGCTTTGCATCATCAGCCTTCAAACAGTCGTAGAATACATACATTGTTACAAGTCATGCTGAGGTTACTGATTTTCTTGAATGAACTGATACTATTTACAGGTTGCAACAATTACTGCAGTGTGGCCTGCTGCTACTGTAACATCCACAGGTTTCCACCTGTTTGTGAAAAGTGCTGCAAGTAATATCAAGTCTGTAAAACCGTATCAGGGTGTGTCTTCACTTTGCCCATCTTGGGAACAAGACAGGAGATACTCCCGGTGTGCTGTCTTGGCATGATTTTGTAGTAAATAGTACATCGGAAAGTCTAAGTTTTCAGTTGTGCTGTATGTTACTTTTCCAATAACACTGTTACGTTTGTTACTTTGAAGCAACATGATCTGAATATGACAATATCAGAGTATCAGACCCACCCATGGCAGTTCTAGTTAAATAACATACGGTTTCAGGTTCGGTATAAGCCAGAGTATCAGTAGCTCAAAAAGCATGGAAGATAACATGACACAAGTAAAACAGCTATCATTAGCTTAATTTCACCACCAAATGATTTGAGGACTACTTATCCACAGATAATACAGGCAGCAACTGAAGTAACCAACGAGTCCAGTAAGAACTAAAACAATCTATGATAGTGCTACATGTACAAATTGCAAATGAAAACTTTTGTTCAAGAGGAAGTATTACCCAATCTATATTTTTCTTTCTGAGTTGTCTCCGAAGCGCCAAAGTAAGCCTCCAATAATATTGTTTATGGAATGAGAAGCCATTGGGACTATGATGCTTGAGGAAGCTATGGTTGCTAAACCATAGGCAAGGCCTACAAATGTTGCCCTGCAAACACAAAAAAGATATTTCGATATAACAACGCACAATAGTAAATTTGGGTGGTAATACCCTGGTAATTGGCATGTTTTAAGAACTGCGAACAAACCTATGGACCTTACACTTTTTTTCAATTCTACTAGACATGTTTGAAAGTACAGCGGGGAGAACGGTTACCAGACTGCAAATGAATATTTCCTGCCGTTGCCCAAGTGAAGAACGCCGAAAAATACACCAGTTGCTAGAGCACTTATCCAATTCAATCCAAAAATTGGCATCAATGCACCTCGAAACAGGAACTCCTGATATCAAAATTAGACTTGAAGCTTTATTCTCGAGAAAATAAATATTCTTGAATAAAGTTTTAAAGAAACATATATGCTTACTTCGCTTATTCCAGGGAGACAAGCAACTACTATGTAATCCAGAGACTCCAGGGAAGTAAGGATCTACCAGGTAAGAATAAATCATTAGAAGTTAGTGTCTAAATAAGGGGACTTTCACTAGCTAATACCGTTTGGTAAGTTTGCCAAGGGCCCAGTTAATTTGAAAATGACATCACAGTCGCAAAAAAAAAATTGAAAATGACATCAGAAAAGAGCGGAACTAATAAAAATAAGTCAGTTTATACAAAGCTACATAGATTGTGACTGGTAATTGTGTACGTGCAAGGCATGTATCGATTAATATAAATAAAATTTAATAAAACACAAGTCTTGTTGTCCATTGTATAATTCATGCAAATTCACAAGATCCTTTATGAAATCTTTAGGCAAATATGGAAGAAGCAATTGTAAGTAAATGAGACTATTCAAAGGCACATACCTGTGTATTTGCAGCTTCACTGGAATCTCTGAAATCGGGCCATGTCTGCAGCAGAATGTATCTGGTAGACGATATCAATATTACGAGTCCAGCGACCAACTCGAGATGCCAAGTTTCAAAATTGACTGCAGAAAAGCACTGGATCAGTTTGCTTGGGGACATTTGGCCGACTTAACACAGGGGTTACATGACATGTCGTTCATTTCGTAACAGAACAAGGAGCAAACTGACATGATATGGCTGTAGGGTCAGCAAATGGCAATCCATTTGAAGATGCAATGTGTGATGCCTGTAAAAGTGACAGTAGGACATTTTGATCACCAGAATGTTCTGCCATACTATAGAGTACTACTACAAACACAATGTTTTTGGGTTCAGAGTGCAATATTTTTATAGGCTAGTTTAGCCTGCAAAATGTAGCAGTACTACAAACACAATGTTTTACCTCACGAAGAAGGAGACCTGCTGCAAGCAGCAAGCCGGATGTGAGAGTGCAGGACTGAAGAACAGCACCCCTTGGGGCACCTGCAACTTTGCCATCACTAGTAGCATCACCATCGCCATCGAGACCGAGGATGGTGGCGGGGTTTTCGCCGTTGCTCGGAGAAGCTTCCTCGGCGATCAACGCTGGGCCTTTGGGCAGATTCCGGGCGCGCCTCCGTTTCCTCTCATTATTCTTTGTTGCAGATACTCTGAACACCTTCAGTGTTTATCAGGTAAGTAAGGTCTGGTTGTCACTGATAGATACACGGGGAACTTACTGAAACTTTTTGACGGTTCAGTGTGCAAGACGTACAGCGCGTGGGACTGAATGTGGCTGTTGGTAGGTAACAGCTGAGATCTGGCGTTTCCAACCTGTTCAAATATGATCTGCCAATGTAAGGACATCAAAATGATGATCGAATGCACATGTACATGATGGAATTAGGTGGCTGAAAAAGGAAGGTATATGCCAAGAAGACGGACGGAAGATTCCGGAGTAACCGGAAAAACAACTGCCAGGTGCGGATTTCATCCCAAGAACTTGAATCAGGGCAAGAAAAAGAGGGACATGGATGGTAGATTATGCACACCTTGGAGGGGCAGCGCGCTCGCTGCGAGCATCATCATCCGCAACGGATGGCCACGATTAAGCTCTAGGATTAGGGAGAGAGGAGACCGAGATTGGAGCCGGCTCCTCGTCGGCTAAGTTAGGCCATATCCACCACACGAAGCACATCTCGTCTGCTTACTACTAGGAGTACTTCTTGTTGCTGCTCACTCTGCGTCCTGCTTTTTTTTACTCCACACGTATGAGTGTCCAGGTCAGGGCTCATATCTGCTGCCAAGAGTTCAGACTAGAGGCTGGGGTGGTGTTTTGTGGTCCAGAGTTGTACCGCCCCATGGTATCTGACCTTTTCTTTATGAAGTAACTGTGCCATTCATTAAGCAATAACGAGTTACAAAAATATTCCACAAAAAAAAACGAGCTATAAGAACATACGCACACAGAAACTAGTACTACAAGGAGAACGGAAAAGCAGATGCCTTAGAAACACTGTAGAAAGGACCACGGGGGATCCGCGGGGTGCGGCCCTCCCAACAGTGTGGCGGATCCCGGAGGCGGCGGACTCGCGGCGGTGCACCGGTGCCTAGATCCATGGGTGTGGGACTCCCGGCAGCGTGCGGGCTCCCAGTGGCGGCGGGATCGGTCGACAGCAGGCTTGGGCGATGGTGTCGGCCGGGCGGTGCCGGATCTCGTTACTTGCGGCGGGTCTCGCCACTCTGGCCTTCGTGGAGGAACCTGGACCAGGGGCGGCGGCCCCGTTAGGAGCGCCGACGTCCTCGGCTGGCGACGTTCACGGCGTCTTGACCGCGTGGGCGGTGAGTCTGTAACACCCCGGATGTAATTTTCTCAATTTGTACTCCAACTCTTGCCGTTTCCGGCGTTAAGTTATATTTATTTCCTCGGGTTCGGGTTTTGTCTCCGTGTGTTGTTGTCGTTGTCATGCATATCATATCATGTTATCATGTGCTTTGCATTTGCATACGTGTTCGTCTCATGCGTTCGAGCATTTTCCCCGTTGTCCGTTTTGCATTCCGGCGCTTCGTTCTTCTCCGGTGGTCATTTCTAGCTTTCTTTCGTGTGTGGGGATTAGACATTTCCGGATTGGACCGAGACTTGCCAAGCGGCCTTGGTTTACTACCGGTAGACCGTCTGTCAAGTTTCGTATCATTTGGACTTCATTTGATACTCCAACGGTTAACTGAGGAACCGAAAAGGCCTCGTGTGTGTTGCAGCCCAACACCCCTCCAATTTGGCCCAAAACCCACCTAACTCTGCTCCATCATCTAGATCGTTCGATCACGATCGCGTGGCCGAAAACCGCACCTCATTTGGACTCTCCTAGCTCCTCCTATGCCTATAAATAGGCCCCCCTCGAAATATCTCGGACCCCCCTCCCCGAAACCCTAGATCCGCTCCTCCTCGCGCCGCCGGACAACGTCCGCGCCGAGTCGGACGTGTCCGACCTGCGCGCCGCCGCCGCCAGCCACTCGCCGCCCGCCACGTGGCAACCCGGCGCCCCACATCGCCGCCTCCTCCGCCGGCCCGCCGCGGC
>NC_041392.1:555630198-555639708 GCF_002162155.2 Triticum dicoccoides | reverse complement strand
GCCTCCATCGCGCCGCCCCGCGCCTGTCGCCGCACGGCGCCCGACCGCCGCCGCCGCCCGGCCCCACCTCTCCCTCGCCGGAGATCCTCGCCGGCGACCTCGATCCCGTTGCGGATGAACAGTAGATCGGCGCGGGTGAACAGTGAACCCTAATTTTCGCGAGGTTGTTTTTTTGTCTAAGTCCCGAAATTGCAGATCCAAGCTGCCAGGTTCGCGGCTCTGTCACTTTGCATCCGTAACTCTGATTCATGCATATAGCATATCAAAATGTTCATCTCAGAGAGTATATCATTTAATTCCATTGCATCATTTTCATTTAAGCTCATCTTGATGCCCGAAATGCTATTAAAAGAGGGCTACTTGAGTTAATTGTCAGATCTGCTACTCCGTTTTGCACTTTTGTCATTTTTGCCATGATTATTGTGTGCATGATATGCCCGTGAGCTCTACATATGTTTTGTTAAGGGTTTTGTCATCTTTTCAGAGGTGCAACCCATGTATTTTTGTGATGTGTGTGGTGACTTGTGCAAGCTTGCAAAGTGGTGCACTTGCTAATTCTGTTTTCAGGGACTTAGTAATTTCACTAAGTCCTGGAGTTGTTTATCTCGTGATGCCATATGTTCATGTTGTTTCCTAGTGATACGTGCCTCTTTTGAGGATGATCAGTAAGGGAGTTTTGTTAAACTTGTAGCGCTCTATCCATCCATGTCTTTGTTTGCAATTATGGAGCACCCTAGCTTGAGTCAATCGAGCTCTACTTTTGCTACTTTGTGATTCTGGGCAGATTGTCAACTTGTTTGCAATTTTGCCGGTGATGTTGTAGTTGATCCGTGCATGCTATGCTATTGTTATTGCCATGTCTAGCTTGTATTTTGTGCCTTCTTGATGGATGTATGCTTGTCTTGCCATGACTTACACCGTAGTGAGTGCATCGAGCTCGTAAACATGCCTACTTGAGTTATATTTCAGCATGTGTCAGTTTTTCACTAAGTCTGAAACTGATTATGTTTTTGCTATGTTCACATGCTTTGTATTTTCTGATCCCTTTTGGCTCAAGGTCACTAAGGGACTTTTGTTAAGCTCTTTGAGTAGCTCCATGCCATGCTTTACTTTGCCATGTTCAGATCCTGTAGCATGTAGTTTTGTTGCTCCGAAGAGGGCTACCTGATCTGAAATTCCAGACAAGTGTTGATTTCACTAAGTCTGAGATCTGTTTGTCATATGCATTTTTGCCATGCTTGTTTGAACCTGTTAATGGATGATTTGGCCGTAGCTCAGTGCTAGACTTTTGTTAAGCATCTTGTGTGCATCCATGCCATGTATTTTGTTGTCATGTTTGGGTGCTGTAGCATGTTCATTTCATTGCATTTAGATGCCTACTTGCTGTATATCGCAGACCGGTGTCATTTTTGAATCGCTTGCCATTTCCAAACCGTAACTCCGATTCCAGCGTTCTTTATATTGTTTTCAAGCGATTTCATATCATCTTTCCAGTGGCACACTTGGTTTTCCAAGTTGAGGCCAGGTTCATGCATTTCTTGTCATATCTTGCATTTTGCATCCCGCATCGCATCCCGCATAGCATATCATCTTTGCATCGTGTTGTTTGAGTTCGCACGTGGTTGATTGTATCCTTGTTGCTTGTTTGTCTTGTTTGGGTAGAGCCGAGAGACGAGTTCGCTAACGAGGAGCCCGTTGAGTTTGCTTTCGAGGATCCAGTCAACTCTGACAACTGTGCATGCAAGATGATCATACCCTCGAAATCACTACTATCTTTGCTATGCTAGTTTGCTCGCTCTTTTGCTATGCCAATGCTACGATGCCTACCACTTATTTGCAAGCCTCCCAAATTGCCATGTCAAACCTCTAACCCACCATTGTCCGAGCAAACCGTTGATTGGCGATGTTACCGCTTTGCTCAGCCCCTCTTATAGCGTTGCTAGTTGCAGGTGAAGATTGAAGGCCGTTCCTTGTTGGAACATCATTCATTTACTTGTTGGGATATCATTATATTGCCATGTTATCTTAATGCATCTATATACTTGGTAAAGGGTGGAAGGCTCGGCCTCTCGCCTAGTGTTTTGTTCCACTCTTGCCGCCCTAGTTTCCGTCATATCGGTGTTATGTTCCCAGATTTTACGTTCCTTACACGGTTGGGTTATAATGGGAACCCCTTGATATTTCGCCTTGATTAAAGCTTTTCCAGCAATGCCCAACATTGGTCTTACCATTTGCCACCTAGCCTCTTTTTCTCTTGGGTTTCCGGAGCCCGAGGGTCATCTTATTTTAAACCCCCCCGGGCCAGTGCTCCTCTGAGTGTTGGTCCAAATAGAGCCACTTGCAGCGCCACCTTGGGGCAACTTGAGGGTTGGTTTTAGTTGTACGTAGTGTTCATCTGAGTGTGCCCTGAGAAAGAGATATGTGCATCTCCTATCGGGATTTGTCGGCACATTCGGGCGGTGTTGCTGGATTTGTTTTAACCTGTCGAAGTGTCTTGAGTAACCGAGATACCGAGTCTGATCGGAACGTCTTGGGAGGAGGTCTATTCCTTCGTTGACCGTGAGAGCTTGTCATGGGCTAAGTTGGGACTCCCCTGCAGGGATTTGAAGTTTCGAAAGCCGTGCCCGCGGTTATGGGCAGATGGGAATTTGTTAATGTCCGGTTGTAGATAACTTGAACCTTATTTAATTAAAATGAATCAACCGAGTGTGTTACCGTGATGGCCTCTTCTCGGCGGAGTCCGGGAAGTGGACACGGTGTTGGAGTAATGTTTGCGCAGGTTGCTCTCTAGTTTCTCGCTCGCGCTTTGCCTCCTCTTCTCGCTCTCTTCTGCGTATAAGTTAGCCACCATATTTTGCTAGTCGCTTGCTGCAGCTCCACTCATATTTACCTTGCCTTACCTATAAGCTTAAATAGTCTTGATCACGAGGGTGCGAGATTGCTGAGTCCCTGTGGCTCACAGATTACTATTACACCAGATGCAGGGCCTGATGATTCCGCTCCAGGAGACGCGTACGAGCTCAAGTGGGAGTTCGACGAGGACTCTCAACGTTACTATGTTTCCTTCCCCGATGATCAGTAGTGGTGCCCAGTTGGGGTGAACGGGACCGTTGTCGCATGTTGGGTTCTCTTTTATTTTGGCGCCGTAGTCGGGCCATGAGTGTTTGGATGATGTAATGTTACTTATGTACTTGATTGACGTGGCGAGTGTAAGCCAACTATGTTATCTCCCCTTTATTATTTATATTACATGGGATGTTGTGATGATTACCTAACTTGCGACATATGCCTTTAATGCGATTATGCCTCTAAGTCGTGCCTCGACACGTGGGAGATATAGTCGCATCGAGGGTGTTACAAGTTGGTAATCAGAGCCTTCCCCGACCTTAGGAGCCCCATTACTTAATCGTTTTTAGTGGCCGAGTTGTGTCTAGAAAAATGTTTTGAGTCATTTAGGAATTATATATCGGAGAGTTTAGGAATTCTTTTTACTTCCCAGTCTCCTCATCGCTCTGGTAAGGCATCCTGACGTAGAGTTTTGACTCTTCTCTTCTCAAATTTCACTAATTTTTGTAGGATCACGCGGGTATCTCGGAATCGTTCCGATGGTTTTATGATGAGAACATTGTCTTGGTGCCTCCTGTCAGGGGTTTAGTGGAAGTGTCCCGGGGAGTTGAGCTCTGAGGTGTTGTCATCATAATTTTATCGTTGCAGTTCTGGAATACCTGAGTTTAGTACACCGACATCGAAAATCTCTTTTATGCAGTTCGTTGGTGAGATAACCTCGACGCCACCTAGTACTGGGGCGGGAGTTCGGGAGTATCGCCATAACTTGTATAACGGATGATTTTCGAAAGTTGAGGTAGATGGTTTCCGAAGGTTTCTTGGTTATGTGTTGAAGGATGGATACAACTGGATGTAGGATTTGCTAATTTGGGTGAGATATTATGCTTCCCCTGTATCCCCAACACCGGATTGCATAACCGGAAAGGTTCGGGAGTTTCATAGGTGGGAATTCTAGTAGCTCTAGTTCTTCTTCCACGGATATTGGTTTGAGATTGGGATTTCTTACTGATTATTCGTTCTTGATCCGTACCTTGTTGATTTATTTCTCTACCTTAATTCTACGTGGCTTCTCAATTTATGGATATGTGACCATTTCAAGAGGAATGCATTCGTTCATTTTGTTCGGATGTGAAGACTATATGTTGCAATTTTCATTCCGTTGGATTCAGCTTCAATATTTTATCTATCAATGTGCTAATGGTGGTCAACCTCTTCAGGATGGCTCCTCCAACGCGCACGACTCCGAATCCTGATCCGCCACCACCTCCACCTCCTCCAGAGGCATGGCAAGCTGTGATGGCCACAACCAATGCAAACACATAGTTGATCATGCAAATTCTTCAAGAGCGCAACCAAGGGAATCAAGGCAGCAATCAGAATCACTTTGCTACACTCAACCAGTTCCTTGCTAACGGGCCAAAGACTTTCAGCAATTATGTTGAGGCAACCGATGCTGACGATTGGCTTGTGGATCTGTGTATGCATTTCGAGTGCAGTAACGTCAGGCATGAGGACTTTGTTAAGCTCGCTTCCTTCCAACTCAAAGATCAAGCTGCAGAATGGTTCCAGTAGTGCAAGGACTCCAGAGGTGGACGTGTTATCACTTGGGATGATTTCCGTCGAGATTTCCGAGCTCATCATATTCCCCAGAGCGTGGTTGAAAGCAAGCGTGAGGAATTCCGCAATCTGAAGCAAGGCTCTTTGTCTGTCTATGACTACAACAAGTTGTTCCAGAAGCTCGCCCGCTTTGCCAAGCAGGATGTGCCTGATGAGAAGAGCATGATATATCAGTTCAGGGGTGGTCTCAGAGAAGAAATTCAGCTCGCTCTTGTCCTCTTCGAGCCCTTGAGATACGATGAGTTCTACAACATGGCACTGAAGCAAGAGGCTGCTCAGTTGAGGTGCGACGCTTCCAAGAAGCGAGTCAGAGATGTTACTCCTTCTTCCTCTACTCAAGTGGCCAAGCAGCAGAAGTATTGGCTTCCTCCTTCTCCGTTCCGTCAGCCGTATCAGCAGAAGAGCAAAGGTGGCAGTGGTTCTTCCCACCCACCCAACCCTGGCTTTCAGAACAAGACTTCGTCTCAAGCTCCAAGATCGAGTGCTCCGTATCACCGTCCGCTTTCAGAGGTCACGTGCAACAAATGCCAACAGAAGGGTCACTATGCCAACAAGTGTTTCAACCAGAGGCGTCTTCCTCCTCCTCCTCCTGTCAGATCGGCAAGTACAGCTGTGGTCAAACATAACCCTAAGCACGCCAAGGTCAATTTGCTGAATGCAGCTCATGCAGAGGACTCACCAGATGTGATCATGGGTAACCTTCCTGTTAAGATGTTCCTGCAAAAGTTCTTTTTGACACTGGTGGATCGCTTTCTTTTATTTCAACTCCATTTGTGGCCAAGCATGATTTTGTGACCAAAAGGATTCCTGTTCCATTGAAGATTGTGTCTTTGGGCAAGCAAATGACTTCTAACAATTGCGTCTCGGATGTCTCTATCACGTTGGGCGATTACAAATTTCTCTCTTCTCCGGTGGTTCTTGGCAATTCGGATATTGATCTTATTCTCGGAATGGATTGGCTTTCTAAGCACAAGGCACATCTTGATTGTGCAGCCAGACAGATTCAGTTGACTCATTTGTCTGAGGATGTAATTGTCTTTGCCGCTCGTGATGATACTATCCGTCTGTTTTCTCTCAATGAGAAGGGTGAATTGGATGCCATCTCTCAAATTCCAGTCGTTTGCGAATATCAAGACGTGTTTCCAGAAGAGCTCCCAGGAATGCCTCCGAACCGGCCAGTTGAATTCGTTATTGATCTTGAGCCCGGCACGGAACCTGTGTGCAAACGTCCTTACAAGCTCGGACCTAAAGAGTTGAAGGAGCTGAAGAAGCAACTCGATATTCAAGAGAAAATGGGTCTCATCCGGCCTAGTTCTTCTCCGTGGGGTTGTGGTGTTCTTTTTGTGAAGAAGAAGGATGGAATGGACCAACTTTGTGTTGATTACCGTCCAGTGAACAAGAAGACCATCAAGAACAAATACCCACTTCCCAACATCAATGAGCTGTTCGAACAACTCAAAGGTGCCCAAGTATTCTCCAAGCTTGATCTCCGTATGGGTTATCATCAGATTCGAATCCGTGAGCAAGATATTCCCAAGACGGCTTTCAGGACAAGCTTTGGTTCATATGAATACACTGTCATGTCTTTTGGCCTCGCCAACGCTCCTCCGACGTTCTCTCGCATGATGAACTTCATCTTCAACGCCTACACCAATGACTTCGTTTTGGTCTATCTCGACGACATTCTGGTTTTCTCGAAGAACAAGGAAGATCATGCCAAGCACTTGCGTTTGGTTCTTGATAAGCTCAGAGAACATCAGTTCTACGCCAAGTTCTCCAAGTGTGAGTTTTGGCTCGATGAGGTTCTTTATCTTGGTCATATCATCTCTGCCAAGGGCATTGCCGTGAATCCTGAGAAGGTGTATGCAATTATGAATTGGGAACCTCCTCAGAACGTGAAGCAACTCCGCAGTTTTCTCGGTCTCGCAAGCTATTGCCGAAGATTCGTTGAAAACTTTTCTAAGATCGCGAAGCCTCTCTCAAATCTTCTTCAGAAGCACGTCAAGTACGTTTGGTCTCCGGAGTGTGACATTGCTTTCAACACTTTGAAAGAGAAATTGATCACTGCTCCAGTTCTGACTCCGCCTGTTGAATCCAAGCCGTATGAGGTCTTTTGTGATGCCTCTCTCCAAGGTCTTGGCACAGTATTGATGCAAGAGAAGAAATTTGTTGCTTATACATCTCGCCAGTTAAAGCCTAATGAGAAGAACTACCCCACTCATGATCTCGAGTTGGCGGCAGTTGTGCATGCTCTTTTGACTTGGAGACATCTTCTATTGGGAAGAAAAGTGGACATTTTCACTGATCACAAGAGTCTCAAGTACATCTTCACTCAGCCTAATCTCAACCTCAGGCAAACTCGATGGGTCGAAATGATTCAAGAGTATAATCCGAGTATTGAGTATACTCCAGGCAAGGCCAATGTGATTGCTGACGCTTTGAGCAGGAAAGCGTACTGCAACAGTCTGATTCTTAAGCCTTATCAACCCGAGCTTTGTGAAGCTTTCCGCAAACTTAATCTGCAAGTTGTTTCTTAAGGTTTCCTTGCCAACCTTCAAGTCTCTCCTACTTTAGAAGACCAGATTCGCCAAGCCCAGCTTCTTGATGCTATGGTGAAAAAGGTGAAGATTGGGATTGCCAAGAGCCAGTCCAAGTACAAGTGCTACCGCCTTGATGACAAGGATACTCTTTTCTTCGAGGATCGTATTGTTGTGCCCAAAGGTGACCTTCGTAAAGTGATCATGAACGAGGCTCACAATTCTCTCCTCTCCATCCACCCTGGGAGCACGAAGATGTATCAGGACCTTAAGCAAGCTTATTGGTGGACTCGAATGAAGCGCGAGATCGCTCAATTCATGAATGAATGTGATGTCTGCAGAAGAGTGAAGGCAGAACACCAAAGGCCAGCTGGTCTCCTCCAACCTCTTGCCATTCCAGAATGGAAGTTTGACCACATTGAGATGGACTTCGTGACTGGGTTTCCAAAGTCCAAGCATGGCAATGATGCTATATTTGTTGTCATCGACAAACTCACCAAAGTGGCTCATTTTCTGCCTATCAAAGAGCCGATCACTGCAGCTCAATTGGCGGAACTCTATACCTCTCGGATTGTCTCTCTGCACGGTATTCCTCAAGTGATCTCTTCAGACCGTGGCAGCATCTTTACCTCGAAGTTTTGGAATTCTTTTCAGAAGGCCATGGGCACCAACATCCGCTTCAGCACAGCTTTCCATCCTCAAACTAGCGGTCAAGTCGAGCGTGTCAACCAGATTCTTAAAGATATGCTCAGGGCTTGTGTGATCTCCTTCGGCATAAAGTGGGAGGATTGTCTTCCTTATGCTGAATTCTCCTACAACAACAGTTTTCAAGCAAGTTCGGGCAAGGCCCCATTTGAAATTCTGTATGGCAGGAAGTGCCGTACCCCTCTCAACTGGTCTGAAACCGGTGAACGTCAGCTTTTGGGTAATGACTTAATCACAGAGGCAGAGGAAATGTGCAAAGTCATTCGAGATAACCTCAAAGCGGCCCAATCCCGCCAGAAGAGCTACTATGATAGTAAGCACCGTGATTTGGCTTTCGAGATCAGAGATCATGTTTACCTCCGTGTCTCTCCTATGAAAGGTACTCGTCGCTTCGGTATCAAAGGGAAGCTTGCCCCTAGATACGTGGGACCTTTCAAGATTGTCAGCAAAAGAGCCGACCTCGCCTATCAACTCGAGCTTCCTTCAAACTTTGCAAATGTTCATGACATGTTCCATGTCTCTCAGCTTTGAAAGTGCTTCAAGACTCCTGACCGCATCGTCAACTTCGAGGACATTGAGCTCCAAGAAGATCTCTCTTATCGTGAGCACCCAGTTGCTATTCTTGAAGAGACTGAACACAAGACTCGCAACAAGTCAATCAAATTTCTCAAAGTCAAGTGGTCACACCATTCCGACCATGAAGCTACCTGGGAACGCGAGGATCACCTCCGTTCTGAGTACCCGACGTTCTTTCAGTCCTAGATCTCGGGACGAGATCCTTTCGTAGTGGTGGAGTGTTGTAACACCCCGGACGTAACTTTCCCAATTTGTACTCCAACTCTTGCTGTTTTTGGCGTTAAGTTATATTTATTTCCTCGGGTTCAGGTTTTGTCTCCGTGTGTTGTTGTCGTTGTCATGCATATCATATCATGTCATCATGTGCTTTGCATTTGCATACGTGTTTGTCTCATGCGTTCGAGCATTTTCCCCGTTGTCCGTTTTGCATTCCGGCGCTTCGTTCTCCTCCGGTGGTCATTTCTAGCTTTCTTTCGTGTGTGGGGATTAGGCATTTCCGGATTGGACCGAGACTTGCCAAGCGGCCTTGGTTTACTACCGGTAGACCGCCTGTCAAGTTTCGTATCATTTGGACTTCATTTGATACTCCAACGATTAACCGAGGGACCGAAAAGGCCTCGTGTGTGTTGCAGCCCAACACCCCTCCAATTTGGCCCAAAACCCACCTAACTCTGCTCCATCATCTAGATCGTTCAATCACGATCGCGTGGCCGAAAACCGCACCTCATTTGGACTCTCCTAGCTCCTCCTATGCCTACAAATAGGCCCCCCTCGAAATATCTCGGACCCCCCTCCCCGAAACCCTAGATCCGCTCCTCCTCGCGCCGCCGGACAATGTCCGCGCCGAGTCGGACGTGTCCGACCCGGGCGCCGCCGCCGCCGGACAATGTCCGCGCCGAGTCGGACGTGTCCGACCCGGGCGCCGCCGCCGCCAGCCACTCGCCACCCGCCACGTGGCAACCCGGTGCCCCACATCGCTGCCTCCTCCGCCGGCCCGTCGCGGCCCATC
>NC_041392.1:555615635-555629167 GCF_002162155.2 Triticum dicoccoides | reverse complement strand
GGCGCCCGACCGCCGTCGCCGCCCGGCCCCGCCTCTCCCTCGCCGGAGATCCTCACCGGCGACCTCGATCCCGTTGCGGATGAACAGTAGATCGGCGCGGGTGAACAGTGAACCCTAATTTTCCCGAGGTTGTTTTGTTGTCTAAGTCCCGAAATTGCAGATCCATGTTGCCATGTTCGCGGCTCCGTAACTTTGCATTCATAGCTCCGATTCATGCATATAGCATATCAAAATGTTCATCTCAGAAAGTACATCATTTAATTCCATTGCATCATTTTCATTTGAGCTCATCTTGATGCCCGAAATGCTGTTAAAAGAGGGCTACTTGAGTTAATTGTCAGATCTGCTACTCCGTTTTGCACTTTTGTCATTTTTGCCATGATTATTGTGTGCATGATATGCCCGTGAGCTCTACATATGTTTTGTTAAGGGTTTTGTCATCTTTTCAGAGGTGCAACCCATGTATTTTTGTGATGTGTGTGGTGACTTGTGCAAGCTTGCAAAGTGGTGCACTTGCTAATTCTGTTTTCAGGGACTTAGTAATTTCACTAAGTCCTGGAGCTGTTTATCTCGTGATGCCATATGTTCATGTTGTTTCCTAGTGATACGTGCCTCTTTTGAGGATGATCAGTAAGGGAGTTTTGTTAAACTTGTAGTGCTCTATCCATCCATTTCTTTGTTTGCAATTATGGAGCACCCTAGCTTGAGTCATTCGAGCTCTACTTTTGCTACTTTGTGATTCTGGGCAGATTGTCAACTTGTTTGCAATTTTGCCGGTGATGTTGTAGTTGATCCGTGCATGCTATGCTATTGTTATTGCCATGTCTAGCTTGTATTTTGTGCCTTCTTGATGGATGTATGCTTGTATTGCCATGAGTTGCACCGTAGTGAGTGCATCGAGCTCGTAAACATGCCTACTTGAGTTATATTTCAGCATGTGTCAGTTTTTAAGTCTGAAACTGATTATGTTTTTGCTATGTTCACATGCTTGCAATTGTATTTTCTGATCCCTTTTGGCTCAAGGTCACTAAGGGACTTTTGTTAAGCTCTTTGAGTAGCTCCATGCCATGCTTTACTTTGCCATGTTCAGATCCTGTAGCATGTAGTTTTGTTGCTCCGAAGAGGGCTACCTGATCTGAAATTCCAAACAAGTGTTGATTACACTAAGTCTGAGATCTGTTTGTAATGCATTTTTGCCATGCTTGTTTGAACCTGTTAATGGATGATTTGGCCGTAGCTCAGTGCTAGACTTTTGTTAAGCATCTTGTGTGCATCCCTGCCATGTATTTTGTTGTCATGTTTGGGTGCTGTAGCATGTTCATTTCATTGCATTTAGATGCCTACTTGCTGTATATCGCAGACCGGTGTCATTTTTGAATCGCTTGCCATTTCCAAACCGTAACTCCGATTCCGGCGTTCTTTATATTGTTTTCAAGCGATTTCATATCATATTTCCAGTGGCACACTTGGTTTTCCAAGTTGAGGCCAGGTTCATGCATTTCTTGTCATATCTTGCATTTTGCATCCCGCATCGCATCCCGCATAGCATATCATCTTTGCATCGTGTTGTTTGAGTTCGCACGTGGTTGATTGTATCCTTGTTGCTTGTTTGTCTTGTTTGGGTAGAGCCGAGAGACGAGTTCGCTAACGAGGAGCCCGTTGAGTTTGCTTTCGAGGATCCAGTCAACTCTGACAACTATGCAGGCAAGATGATCATACCCTCGAAATCACTACTATCTTTGCTATGCTAGTTTGCTCGCTCTTTTGCTATGCCAATGCTACGATGCCTACCACTTGCTTGCAAGCCTCCCAAATTTCCATGTCAAACCTCTAACCCACCATTGCCCTAGCAAACCGTTGATTGGCGATGTTACCGCTTTGCTCAGCCCCTCTTATAGCGTTGCTAGTTGCAGGTGAAGATTGGAGGCCGTTCCTTGTTGGAACATCATTTATTTACTTGTTGGGATATCATTATATTGCCATGTTATCTTAATGCATCTATATACTTGGTAAAGGGTGGAAGGCTCGGCCTCTCGCCTAGTGTTTTGTTCCACTCTTGCCGCCCTAGTTTCCGTCATATCGGTGTTATGTTCCCGGATTTTGCGTTCCTTACGTGGTTGGGTTATTATGGGAACCCCTTGATATTTCGACTTGATTAAAGCTTTTCCAGCAATGCCCAATATTGGTCTTACCATTTGCCACCTAGCCTCTTTTTCCCTTGGGTTTCCGGAGCCCGAGGGTCATCTTATTTTAACCCCCCCCCCCCCGGGCCAGTGCTCCTCTTAGTGTTAGTCCATATAGAGCCACTTGCAGCGCCACCTCGGGGCAACTTGAGGGTTGGTTTTAGTTGTACGTAGTGTTCATCTGAGTGTGCCCTGAGAAAGAGATATGTGCAGCTCCTATCGGGATTTGTCGGCACATTCGGGCGGTGTTGCTGGATTTGTTTTAACCTGTCGAAGTGTCTCGAGTAACCGAGATACCGAGTCTGATCGGAACGTCTTGGGAGGAGGTATATTCCTTCGTTGACCGTGAGAGCTTGTCATAGGCTAAGTTGGGACTCCCCTGCAGGGATTTGAACTTTCGAAAGCCGTGCCCGCGGTTATGGGCAGATGGGAATTTGTTAATGTCCGGTTGTAGATAACTTGAACCTTATTTAATTAAAATGAATCAACCGAGTGTGTTACCGTGATGGCCTCTTCTCGGCGGAGTCCGGGAAGTGGACACGGTGTTGGAGTAATGTTTGCGCAGGTTGCTCTCTAGTTTCTCGCTCGCGCTTTGCCTCCTCTTCTCGCTCTCTTCTGCGTATAAGTTAGCCACCATATTTTGCTAGTCGCTTGCTGCAGCTCCACTCATATTTACCTTGCCTTACCTATAAGCTTAAATAGTCTTGATCACAAGGGTGCGAGATTGCTGAGTCCCTGTGGCTCACAGATTACTATTACACCAGATGCAGGGCCTGATGATTCCGCTCCAGGAGACGCGTACGAGCTCAAGTGGGAGTTCGACAAGGACTCTCAATGTTACTATGTTTCCTTCCCCGATGATCAGTAGTGGTGTCCAGTTGGGGGTGTATGGGACCGTTGTCGCATGTTGGGTTCTCTTTTATTTTGGCGCCGTAGTCGGGCCATGAGTGTTTAGATGATGTAATGTTACTTATGTACTTGATTGACGTGGCGAGTGTAAGCCAACCATGTTATCTCCCCTTTATTATTTATATTACATGGGATGTTGTGAAGATTGCCTAACTTGAGACATATGCCTTCAATGCGATTATGCCTCTAAGTCGTGCCTCGACACGTGGGAGATATAGTCGCATCGAGGGTGTTACAGAGTCGTCAGTGGATCTCCTCCGCGCTGCAGGCTCTCTCCCGCTGCACTTGGTGGCTTACGATTGCGGTCGTCGGTCTCGGTGCGTTCGTCGGGGTTGGTAGCTAGAGGTGACATCAGACCGGAGGAAACTCTGGATGACTCATTCATCACGACGGTGGCGACGACCAGGGTCGTCGTTCTCCTACTTGTAGGTGACGTCGAGGTCCCTGCCCTCCACCCCGACCCCATGCCCGAGAAAAAACCCTAAATCTCCTTAGATTGGGCGGCGGCGGCACTGCGTGTGTCGTGCCCTGCTTGGAGGCGCCGCCTGGGGCGTTTGAGTGCTCGGTTTGAGGAACTGCAGGCGGATGGGATGGGACCAGTGGCAACAGGTGGTGTTTCGTGTTAGAGGAGCGACGTGGCATCTGGCACGTCGACAACGGCGGGTCTCAGCGACATGGAGTAGCGGGGTCTTGCTGGTGGGCGTGTGATGATGGACGAGCGCAGGATGGTGGCGTTGTCTGGCGTCGTGGTGGCATCGACAGCAGCTAGACCGGGCAAGGTAGATGCAGCAGTACAACACCGAAGATGGATTGGTGGCAGGTGGCTGCGGCGGCCTCATACCTGGCAGGTGTCCTGATTGAGGAATGCGTCGGACTAGTGGGTGCCCCATACCTGACAGGCGTTCTGGTTGGTACCTCAGGTCTTAGATGTTAGGTTTGGCTACGAAATATGTTTGGTATTAGGCCCAGACTATCAGCATCCCTACATCAACTGGATATGAGTAGCGACAGATGTTGCCTAGACGATGACTTTAGTCTTACTGTTGTATGACTTTGTAAGGTTTTGTGTGAATAATTAATAAAGTGGCTGCATGCATCGTTCAGATGCAGAGGCCGGGGGTCCTCCTCCATTTCTAAAAAAGGCCTACCTTTTCTATTTTGCGAAAAAGGGTCTACCAGCTACCGCTAAGTTCCAACGTCATCGAGACGCCCATCAGAATAGAAGCCCAGCCTTCATCAGTGAGTTGCAATGGGAACATCTTAACATCCCCGGGCAGAATCTGTGCAATCCAAGCATTCTAGAACACCATCCACCTGCAACTGCTTTCTCTCTTGCAGCTCTTTCATAGCAATGTCCTTCTTGTTTGGAGGCTAACCCAGGCATCCATCACTCTCATCCAAAAGAAAAAAGATGCCAACACAGTTGCAAGATCGAGGGTCTCGCATCGCCGGAGAGGGGTCGCACCATCGCATGTTGCGAGCAGCAAGGTCCATGTCTCGATGTGGTCCATTGAGCGGGGATTGACTCTGTGTTAGCTCGGCCCCGAATTCGCTGAGCTAGGCAGACGAGGTGAGAGAAGAGAATTGGATCCGCTGACTATGAGCTAGGCAGACGAAGTGATGAGTTTGACTACAAGATGTTTGACCCTATAGCAAGAAAAGTTGTGAGAAGCCATGATGTTGTGTTTGTACAAGACCAAACAATTGGGAATATTGTGAAGACAAAGGGGCAGGTTCCTCCTTAGCAGTAGCAAGACATGATTGATTTTGACCCAGTTCCTACAGCTCCAACTCCAATGCAAGTTGAAGTAGATGTAGAAGATGTACCAGATGATGTACATGTTCGTGCAGGTGAAGAAGATGCTTCCCAAAAGCAGCATGAGTATGATGTTAAAGTTGATGATCCTGATCGGTAGGAAGCACCAGTGCCTAACAAGCCACCAACTGCTCCACTAAGAAGATCCAATAGGGGTCGAATTCCTTGCAGCAGGTATCCCACAAATCAATACATGGTGTTATTATCTAACGGTTCAGAACCTTGGTGCTTTGCAGATGCAATGAAAGATGAGCACAAGGAGTGGAAAAAGTCTATGCAAGAAGAGATGGACTCCTTGCATAAGAATCATACTTATGAGTTGGTGAAGTTGTTCAAGGGCAAGAAAATTTTGAAAACAAGTGGGTCTACAGAATCAAGTAAGAATAGCATGCATCACATCCAAGATACAAGGCCAGGTTAGTTGTAAAAGGATTCAGTCAGAGAAAAGGCATTAATTATGATGAGATCTTTTCTCTGGCTATGAAGATGACATCCATTAGAGCAATCCTTGGCATGGCAGCAAGTCTCATCTTAGAGGTTGAGCAAATCAATGTGAAGACGTCATTCCTTCATGGTGAATTGGAGGAAGAAATATATATGGAGCAACCTGAGGGGTTTCTTATGAAAAGCAAAGAAGACTATGTGTGCAAGTTGAAGAGAAGTCTTTATGGCCTGAAACAAGCACCAAGACATTGGCACATGAAGTTTGAAACTATCATGGGGGAGCAAGGTTACAAGAAGTGTAGATCAGACCATTGTGTGTTTATTCAAATAGTTCTCGGGTCATGATTTTATCATATTGTTGCTATGTGTTGATGATATCCTAATTGTTGGCACGAATGTCTCTAGGATTGCTAAGTTGAAGAAGGAGTTGAGCAAATGCTTCGCCATGAAAGACCTAGGTCTAGCAGAGAACATTCTCGGGATGAGAATTGGGAGAGAGAGAAAAAATTCCAACAAGTTGTACTTGTCTCGAGAGAAGTATATTGAGAAGGCACTTCAATGGTTTAGGATGGACAATACTAAAGTTCTGAATTGTCCACTAGCAGCCCATTTAAATTTGAGCACCAAGCAGTGTCCTACCACTGATGAGAAGAAAATGGAAATATATATTATTCCTTATGCTTCAGCGGTTCAGAGTTTGATATATGCTATCTCATGTACAAAGCATGATATGCTCATGCGGTTAGTACTGTGAGTAGACTTATGTCTAATCCAGGAATAGCTCATTGGGAAGCTGTGAAGTGGATTTTGAGATATCTCCGGGGCAGCTCTAATATGAAGCTTTGCTTCGGTGATGGTGAACCCAAGCTAATTGTCTTTTTAGATTCTGATATGGCCGGAGATGCTGGCAGAAGGAAGTTTATTTCATGTTACCTGGTTATCTATATGCAGGGGAAGTGGTGCCATGACAAAGCAGGCTGCAAAAGTGTGTGGCATTGAATACATCTGAAGTTGAATTTATTGTAGTAACAAAGGCGAGCAAAGAGCTATTGTGGCTGAAATTGTTGGCTTGTGAGCTTGGTTTTAAACAAGACAAGCGTGTGATGTTTTGTGACAACCAAATAGCCATCCACTTGAGTAATAATGCAAACATTTATTCAAGGTCTAAGCATTGAAAATGTGTAATATTCCAAGCAAATGCAACTTGAGAAGGTTCACACCTAGGACAATGGGGCTGATATGTTCACCAAGGTGTGGTGACAAGGAAGAAGCTCAACGTATGCCGCCGACTCGCTGGCATGGCTGTTGAAAGGCAGTGAGACCCTCTATGATGTTAGGATGGGGAGTTTGTTGGGCTAACTCCCTCCATATGGAGGTGTGTTGGCAACCCAACATGAGCCCAATAAAGTCCAACACATATGGATCGTTGATCTGATTTGCATCCAACGGTTGTGAGTGGTTTCTAGTGAAGGGAGTAGAGAAGAAAACCCTAGCCACTCCATCCCTGCCAGTGGTGGTTGCCATTGTGAGAGTGAGAGACATCACACATAAGAACACAAACTGTGAGAGAGAAGAAGTAGAACAGGAGGTGCTGTCCAGATTTACTGCTTCTGACTAGACACTATTCAAGCTGGTGATTGGAGGCTCAAACATGTTTAGATTGATCCTAAGCTTGGTGAGCTCATTCCTTACCTCGAGTAGTTTGATCTGGTTAGCTGGTTTGAGGATTGGGTCAGTGGGGCATTAGATTTGAGAGTGATTTTGTCAGCTCCCACTATAGTTTTAGAATAGAGTTGTTTTGGGAGACAAAAAGTTTGGGAAAACAAACAATGTCTGATTAAGCTACAATTTTGAGGACATTTCAGAACTCGTATGTCTACTTCTCCGTCAAATTTGGTACTGTTTGGTTTAGTGGTTTGAGAGTAGTTTGCAAAATATTGAAGGGGAGAGAAGTTGTGTAAATTCTGCTTTGTTGAAATCTTGCCTCTTGTGGTTGTTGTTGCAGTTGCCGGTTGGCAACGTGGAAATTGTCTTGTAAATCTCTCTAAAGGTTTAAAAAAGGCTCTGCCCTCATCGTTCTTATGATGAAGCTATGTAGATTGGTCGGTCCATAGTCGTGATTTTTTACCCCTCAATTTGAGGAGGTTTTTTCACGTTAAATGATGTGTCGCATGTGCATTTTATTTGTGTTATTCAGCTATTTGTCGTGAAGCTGTTCGAACTTGGCTGTCTAGTGTGCATAGTTGTCGTGTCGGTGAATTTGTGCATCGCATCTTTGCATTCCACCCTCGACAGGGTGGAGATGGGGTGGAGAGGAGCAGCCGGTCCAGCCTGCGTCGCACGATGGTTCCAGAAGGAGTGCCGGAGACCATGTGTCGGATCGGTTCAGAGAACGACTATCATCCGACCGTCCATCTTTTTATCCAAGGCCCAAATATTGTACTAAGACAAGCAAAACGAAATCAGGCGCATGAGGCCTGAGACTTGAGGTATAGGTGGTCGGGAAAATTTTGTTTTTGTCACTCTAACTTTTGTCTATTTTGCTTATACCAAAATATACTTTGACATATCACTTTTGCCACTTTTAGTTTTAACAATACATCACAAATGTCATTCCATGGCAAAAGCAATGACTTTTCATTTCACTTTTGTCATTCTTAGGTTTTGATACAATTGCCACTTTAAAATTATTGTTTTTGCTACGGAATGACAATTGTGATGTATTATCCAAAACTAAGAATGGTAAAAGTGAAATGTCAAATTCTAGAGTGATATAAATAAATTGGTCAAAAACTAAAGTGACAAAAACAAAGTTTCCATAGACGATCCCATAATTCACACTCATACGAAAGACACATAATGTAGAGCAAACCAAAGTAGGTGCCGCTTATTCAAGCTTGAGTACGTACACGGCATTTATTTAGTCCCAGTACATATCCGGGATATACATGACCCCGTACGTATGCTGTATGCAGCAAACTTGTCTTACTCACTTATTAGCGGATCGAATCCACCACTTAGTTAGTGGTTGGCGACGAGCTGCTGCGCCTGGGTCTCATACTTGAACAGGTAGGGGCTCATCTTAGAGCTATCCGCCGAAAAGATGAAGATCCCCGGCAGCTTGCCCTGCCGCTGGAGCTCCTTGGCGCCGCTGATGCCTTGATCCGGCGAGAGCAGGCCGGTGACGTTGCCGGTCTTGAAGCTGGCGAGCAGCTTGGTGCCGCCGGAGCCGGGGTAGTTGCGCGCCTGCTCGTCGTAGAACTGCACGTAGTACTGGACGACGGTGTTGGCGCCGTAGCCGTAGAACTGGAAGTTGACGTAGTCGATGACCCCGGAGTACTTCCTCCACAGAGCCTGGTAGTACTTCTGGTTGACCGGGAGCTCGTAGGGCGCGATGGAGGTGCGGATGTTGGGGAAGCGGGCCTTGAGCTGGGTGAGCAGGCGGCCGATGCCCTCCACGAAGGTGTCCACGTCGGTGCCGAAGTGCTCGTAGTCCACGTCCACGCCGTCCAGCCCGTACTGGTTGATCATGGCGGAGAGGGAGGAGACGGTGTTGGCCACCCACGAGTCGACGAAGGTCGGGGCGTAGGTGGCGTTGACGCCCGTGTTCTGGACGGTGTCGCCGCCGATGCTGACCATGATGCTCAGGTTAGGGTGGGCCGCCTTGGTGGCGGCCATGGCGGCCGGGGTGAGGTTGCCCGTGTCCCAGAACGGCTTGAAGACGCCGTTGGTCGGCGTGGGCTTGGACTGCTGGCTCGCCAGGTAGTCGATGGCGAAGGCGAGGATGAAGTGGAAGCTCACGCCGGTGTTCACGGGCACGTCGGAGAACCGGACGCCGGTGAACTGCGCGCCGATGTACTCCCGGAAGAGGTACCCGTTCGTCATGGCTGGCTCAGCTCAATGGATCGAATGAAATCTAAGTAGCTCAGTGGATCGAATGACATGCAGGCTAGACATTGTCCGAATTTATAGCGGCCGTGCGCTGGCTCGCGTGTGGCCGCTTTGCATGCCACGTACTACGTCCGCGAAGGTCTGGAGCGAGTCAACAATGGCGTGCTGCTAGTTTCCACATCTGTGAGAAGTGTCGTTGTTTTGTTTTGACGGATCTCCGGGCGACGCGCGGGAACATCACACGTTAGCTCTCATGGCAGCGACTCTGCTTCTGAACCTGAGGCTTAAACGCTCGAGAGATTTCCATGCTCCGATCGAAGTTGATGACAGTACACCGAGGCGACTACGACATCACATATCCGTTCAGACGCGGAACCTTCAGACTACGAGGGTGCTTGGATCAAGGGATTATTTTAGTCTGACTAAAAATAATCTCCTTAAGAGACTAAAATTCCAAGCACCTCTGACTAAAGAGAGGCTAAAACTAGTCTTAGAGACTAAAATATTTTAGTCAGGGATACTCCTATTAAAATGTTGATTAGTCCTCTCCCTTCTCATTTAACTCCTCTTCTTTAACACAGACGAGTTCTGGATTGGTGGTTTGAAGGATAATAAATGCTTATTAACTTGATTTTAGTCTCTTTAATATTTGGATTCAAGCATAGATGAGGCTAGTAAATTTTAATTTCACTATTTTTAATCATGAGACTAGAACATATCCAAGCATCCTCTATATTGTACACTGGACGAGATCGTCAAGCCCGAATTTTCCTCGTGGGTTGTCAGCACACTCTCTTCGGGTATTAATTTGTTAGGCCACTTTCCAGCATTTTTTGTTTGTTAGGTCACTCGTAAGCGTAGAATTCCACCTTACACGAGCATACGGTATTGACCGGTCATACAGGATGTCAAAGTTTTTTTCCAGTTACGATAATGAAGGGCGAAGGCACATGCATGGTACTCTCACTGAGTGTGACGTCTCAACAACAAATTTTAGCATGGTACTCTCCCTGATCCCAAAAAATGAATCTCCTGAACTCATTACTCGGTACAGCCCCATTAGCTTATGCAATGTAATATATAAGATCATCTAAAAATACTTGCTGCCCCTCTGAAAATTATTTTTCCAAAGATTACTTCACCATATTAGAGTGCTTTTGTTCCGGGCAGACTTATCACAGATAATGTGTTTGTCGCTTATGAGTGTGTGCATAAAATAAAAAATAAAAAGGAAGGTCAGACCGGTTTGTGTGTTGTGAAACTGGATATGCATAAGGCCTATGACATGGTTGAATGGGTGTTCTTAAGGAATATGATAATCAAGCTTGGTTTCCATGAACAGTGGGTCAATTTAGTTATGAATTGTGTGAGCTCTGTTAAGTACACAATCAGACATAATTCTCATGAAACAAAAAGTTTTACACCTACGAGATGTATTAGGCAAGGGGACCCTCTCTCCCCTTACCTCTTTTTACTGTGTGCAGAAGGATTGTCAAGTCCATTGATGCATGAGGAAGAAGCTGGAGGCATTGATGGGATTAGAGTGTGCAGAAATGCACCATTGGTGCCACACCTACTTTTTGCCAATGATTCTTTAATTCTCAAGAAGGCAGATTTGTTAAATGCAGCTTCCTTGCAACAAGTACTTGATACATATTGTGCAAAGTCAGGTCAGTTGGTGAGTAGAGCAAAATCTAGTATATTCTTTAGTCCCAATATTATTAATGTTGCTAGAACTTAAATATGTAATGAGCTCCATATAGATAAAGAAGCTTTATCTAATCGTTATCTAGGTCTTGCTGCCTTATTTGGAGCTGACCGTAGTGATTGCTTTAAGCACTTTCTCAACCGGATTCGAGAAAAGATTAATGGATGGAATGAGAAACACCTCTCGATTGGTGGAAAGGGAATTTTGTTGAAAGTTGTTGCACAATCTATCACTGTATATGCTATGTCAGTCTTCAAATTACCCAAGGGGCTATGCAAGTATATTATGGTCCTTATTGCAGGATGGTGGGGTGACGGTGAAGAAAATAAAAGAATACATTTGTATGCATGGTGGAAGCTATGTGTTCCAAAAAATATTGGTGGGATGGGATTTCGTGATCTGCATAGTTTCAACCTAGCGATGCTTGCAAAAAAAAGTTTGGCGACTTATGAATACCAGATTCTATTTGTGCCTAGATTTTGAAAGCAAAATATTACCCACATTGTGAGATCTCAAAGCAGGACCAAAGAATGGATCCTCCTTCACGTGGCAAAGCTTTGTTGCCGGCATCCAAACATCCAAACGAGGCTACATTTGGCGAATTGGAAACGGTGAGAGTGTTAATATTTGGACGGACCCTTGGGTCCCATCTAGTCCTAGCAGGATGATTATCACTCGATGAGGTCATCAACTATTAACAAAGGTTAGTGAACTCATTAACCCCATTACTGGCGGATGGGATGGGGAGTTGGTTACTGCTACCTTTGGTTTCATTGATGCATGTAGGATTATGCTAATCCCACTAAACATAGGTGTTGGTGATTTCGTTGCATGGAATTCAACACGAAATGGAATCTTCTCCGTCTGCACGGCCTACCATTTAGAATGGAACCACCAATTCGGAGGTAGATCAATATCTATGGCTGCTCCTGGACCATCTACTAATAATCCAGTTTGGAAGAAGCTGTGGGAATTGAAGATTCCCAAGAAAGTTCAGATTTTCTGTTGGAGGGCTCTTCGCGGAATCCTTCCATTAAAAAGCATCCTAACCAATCACCATATTGGCCATGAAGGTCATTGTCCCATTTGCAAAACAAGGAGCTGAAGATGTCAGACACCTCCTGTTCACTTGTGACAAGGTTGTTTATCTTTGGGAAAAACTAGGGCTTGTGAACCTAATTCAAGAAGCTCTTGTTATTGACCTTTCGGGGTCGGCTGTCCTTGAACATATTTTCAGATCTCCTTCTGCCTTGATGCATGGCACAGAATCAGTGGAGGTTGAAGCAATAGTTGCGGTAGTCTGCTGGTACCTTTGGTGGTTGAGGAGGCAAACTACACATTCAGAGAGGGTGCCCCTGTTTGGCCATTGGCCTGTTTCAGTTTTGGTAATAACCACAAATAATGCAAATCTAAACCGACAAAACATCCAAAGTAGTACCCCTAAATGGTCCAAACCGAATCTTGGCTATGTGAAGCTAAATGTTGACGCATATTTTTATGTTGATTTGGGCACAGGAGTGACGGCCGCCATCATTAGAGATGTGAATGGATCATTCATTGCAGCCAAGTGCGTCTATTACCCATATGCAGAAAATGCAGCAACAATGGAAGCTTTAGCCATGAGGGATGGACTACATCTTGCAAATTATATTGGAACTAATAAGGTCCAGGCATAATCCGATTCAATTGAAGTCATAAATTTTTGCAAAGGTCAAATACAATGGTGGGACTCGGCAGCAGCGATATATGCAGATTGTGTAGATACGCCAGTTCAAATTGGAACCGCTGATTTCAAACATTGTCCCAGAGCTAGCTTTAGTTTTCATAATAATATTTCTTGTGTTTGGGGTGATGAACCCCCTAGTTGCTTAATTGTATTTCTTGCAAATGATGTAAGTGTTTCATAATTTAATAAAGCTAGCTATGATGGCCTTTTTTTAAAAAAAAACAAATTTTAGCATGGAGTATTGGAGTGTGACCTCTTAAACCATCTCACACATGTATCATGTGGATCCTAGGTGGTACGAGCAAGGGCCCATGGCCCAAACCCATACAATTTTTTTACGAATTTATGAAATGCTCCCTTGATTTAAAAAAATAAAAATAAATCAGGAATATTAAAAATGTTCACAATTTTGCAAAATGTTCCTAATTTCTAAAAAGTATATGAATTTGAAACAGTTTATGGATTTGAAAAATTGTTGGGAGATTTAAAATTGTTCATGAAATGGAAAAGAGTACACAGATTTAAAGAAATCATCAATTTGGAACAATTTAAAAATTGTTTGAGATTTTCATCATAAAACTTAACGCAAAAGGTTCACAAATTTTAAAACTATTCATGAGTTTCAAAAAAGTTCACGAGTTTGAGAAAGTGTTTGTCGATTTGATTTTTTTACATAAATAAAAAATAAAAAAATAGAAAACAATTGAGAACCAAGATTTTTTTGTTTGAAAAAATCAGTTCATCAACAATTCTAGAACCTTCTCAAAACCAGTAAGAGACAAAAACCACTAATGGGCCGACCCAGATTGCATCATTGCGTGCCCTGAGGTGTGCATTTGCGTGGTATTTGCAATG
>NC_041392.1:555547273-555615519 GCF_002162155.2 Triticum dicoccoides | reverse complement strand
GCAGCGACGCGTCATATAGGAACTGCCCACTGATATGTCTTACTTCACGCGAGACGAAGCGAGCGCTTGTGTCAACCAGTGCCCATAATGGGGTGGCCCAGCAGGGACCACGGGCATTCGGCGTTTTATTCTTTCTTTCCTTGTATTTTCCTTTTTTATTTTGCTTATATTTCATAATATTCTACTTATATGTATAATAGAATCACTTTACATACATAATTGAAAAATGTTAAACACGCATTTGAAAATTGTTAAACTTATGTAGATAAAAATGTTTTGTCATGTATACAAAAAAATGTGCAAGAAATAATTTGACCATGTATTTAAAAAATGCTACTCAAGCTCTCATGGCAGCGGCTCTGCTTCTGAGCCTGAGGCTTAACGCTAGAGAGATTTCCATGCACCGAAGTTGAATACAGTACACCGAGGCGACTACGACATCACACAGATGATATCCGTTCAGATGCGGAAACTTCAGACCAGATTACAATAGATGAATTCCACCTTACACGAACATACGGTATTGACTCGGCGTACAGGATGTCAAAGTCCTTTCCAGTTACGATAATGAAGGCACATGCATGGTACTCTCACTGAGTGTGACATCTTAACAAAGCAAATTAGTATGGATTATTGGAATGTGACCTCTTAAACCATCTCACACACATATCGCGTGGATCCAAGGCTGGACGAGCAAGGGCCCAAGGCCCAAACCCATACATTTTTTATGAATTTATAAAATGTTCCCCAGATTTCAAAAAATATTCATGAATCTTAAAAATGTTCATGAATTTGCAAAATGTTCCCAATTTTTAAAAAGTACATGAATTTGAAAAACTTTATGGATTTCATTTTTTGGCAGATTTGAAAATTGTTCATGACTTCGAAAAAAGCTCACGGTTTTTAAAAATTGTTTGATACTTTCATAAAAGTTCATGCAAAAGGTTTACACACTTATAAGTTATCCGTGATTTTCTGAAAAGTTCACAAGTTTCAAAACATGCTCGTGGATTTGAAAAAAAAGGAAAAAGTTATGAAAAATAGAAAATAAAAATAAAAACGAAAGAAAACCAAGATAAGAAATATAGGAAAAAAAAATCAGTTCAGCAACGATTCTAGAACTTACCCAAAACCGGCAAGAGAAAAAACCCCTGCTAAATGGGCCGACCCATATTGCATAGTTGCGTTTCCTGAGGTGCGTATTTGCGCGGTATTTGCCCTGTTGCGCGACAAATAGGATCTGCCACACAGTAGATTGATCAAATTCTGAAGCACTTATGTATTTTACCCATGAATTGGCCATGGCCCATCGGCCGCGCCAGTCGCCGGCTTGATTATGGCGCGGGAGCACTACAACGCCCTCATGGCAGAGGTGGAACAGTAGCAAGCACCGACGCCGGTGTCGTAGTTCTGGATGTTGTAGGAGGAGCAGAGATACAACCTCAACCTCCTTGCGCGTCATCGGCTAGCGAAGCAGTAGATCGCCGGCGAGCAGGCCAACAAGCTCCCTGTCACGACCATGGCCGCAAAGAACCTGAGCTTCGTTGAGCCACAACGGGTGCTCTTCGAGTTAGTGTGCAGCGACCATGCCGCCCAGTGCGCTCGGTGGTGGCGCCACGTCTTGGCGGGGCAGGCGCTATTAGACTAATACAATGCCACTGTCAACAGTAGCGCGTCATTCGCGTCGCCATTCACACTAGGCCACAACGACTTCGAGATGGTTCTGTCCGGCTTGATCGTCGACCTCACCTCCACCAGCGAAGGATGACGACTTCCGACAGCCAACCGTCGGACGATGTGGAAGAGTAGGACGTGAGACACGGATGTGCCCATATCCGACGAGGAGCATAGAACATGGGAGCTGGATGCCCAAGTCCAGCGAAGCGTAGACTGGGCTAGTTTTACTTGTGTGGTACATAAAACAATCCAAATATTAATGAAAAACGGCGTGTCTACTTTAAATTCGTCCGGTTCTCATGACTTTCGTCCGCTTTTGTTCAATTTTCACTTGCAATGTGACCGGGCGTTGATGGGTTGGGTTGGGTGGCCTTCTCCTATATCCATGTACGTGGATAGTGGGTCCATTTTAAGGCACGGTGTTGGAGATGCCCTTAGAGGGCATATATGTTGTAAAAGAAGAGGATCACTGATGCAACATGTCTCAATTTGTTTTGGCATCAGTTGTTGAATCATAAATGAATGGTCACATCACTTTGTTTCTCCTTTAACCTTTTTCTTCTGTTCCACTCATCATCATCATCCTCTTTATGTTCCTCCACCCGCCCCGCCCGAGTCGCATGCCCCCATCCCCTCCCCTCCTCGCGGCTTACGGGTGTTGCCATAGATCGTCTCACCCTCCCCTCAACCGCCGCCCACCCTTGTGTTTGTCGCTGCCCAACCGTTCCTTTAAGCCATGTCCTCCATTTCTAGCACGGGTGATGTAGGGTAGAACCCTAATCGGCCGATCTTTCACGACAGGAGCGGATTCCGCGATGAACACGAAGAACACGAGGGGAAAATCACGAGGGGAACACAAGAGAACACTCAAACCAACAAGAATGATCACACATGCGCTAGATCCATGAACACAAAGGGAGATACAAGATCCAAAGTCAACAACGGTCGGTACAACGGTAGCCGGTCTTCTCCGAAAGGAGGTCTTGAGGTTCTTCCCGTAAAGGAGTCTTGAATCCGCTTGGGGGATCTTCTCTGTAGGAGGCGCAATCTCCGAGGAGAAGGTAACCAAGTGGATGAGCAAAGGTCTCACACGAAATATGAGCTAATCCTTTGCTAACCCTAGAAAGTAGGACGAGGAGGAGTATATATAGTCTAGGGGGTAGAAGGGGTACACGGGCCTCGGACCTTCACTGTGCGCAGACAGGGGAGGTCGGACGTCCGGGCGTCGGGCCGGATGTCCGGGCTTTCACGCGAGGCCGGATGTCCGGGCTGGGGAGGTCGGATGTCCGAGCTGGAGCGGCTGGTTTGTTGCTCTCGGGTTCGGAGGGGTCCGGATTTCTGGGTTGGGGCCCGGATATCCGAGGGCTCGGGAAGGGCCGGATGTCCGGGGCCTGTAGTTTCTGGCGGCTGAGCGGCTGTGGTGGGAGAAGCTCCAGGGGCCGGACGTCCGGGGTCGTGGCCGGATGTCCGGGGCCTGGGAGGTGTACTTGACTCCTTCCGTTGGTTCTCTTCATCCGTGAACTTGGGTACTTGTACATCTTCATGTGCATCTTCGGGAGGGTCCTCTTGGTACCTAATCATGCACAACAACTCGGACTTAGGTAGTAGCCATGTCTCATGCATAGAAAGTGGAAGTTCGGAGAGGAGTGAGTTCACCTTATCTTCGATAGCCTTGGCTCGGGCTCTTGTCATTGGTCCAAGTGGTGTCGTTGGAGGTGTAGGTGCGTCCACGGGGATGATCATGGGATGCTCCGCATCATCTCCCCTCCCTTGGGGAAGATCCGACCTTAGATTGAAATCCTCATCACCATGGTAGGGCGAGAGATCTTTGACGTTGAAGATGTCGCTCACGGAGTACTTGTCGCGTGGGAGGTCGATCTTGTAGGCGTTGTTGTTGTAGCGTTCAAGCACCTTGAAGGGTCCATCCGCTCGTGGTCGAAGTTTGGACTTGCGTTCGTTGGGGAAGCGGTCCTTGCGAAGGTGTAGCCACACAAGATCTCTAATGTTGAATACCATGGGGTGCTTGTTGATGTTGCGCTTGGTCGCAAGTCATTGTACTTGGCGCTCGATGGTTTGCCTTGTATCTTCATGCACCTTCTTGAGATGGTTCACGCGTGCACTTGCGTCCAAATTGATGTGCTCTTGTAGTGGTAGAGGAAGAATGTCCAATGGTGACAGTAGGTTGAATCCGTAGACGACCTCGAAGGGGGACTTGCCGGTTGTTGAGTGTTTTGCTCGATTGTAGGCGAACTCGGTGATAGGTAGACATTCCTCCCACTCCTTGCTGTTCTTCTTGATGAGTACTCAAAGTAGAGTGGAGAGTGTGCGGTTGGTCACCTCCGTTTGGCCATCGGTTTGAGGATGGTAAGCCGTGGAGAAGAGTAGCTTGATTCCGAGCTTGGCGCATAGGGTCTTCCAAAAGTAGCTTAGGAACTTGACGTCGCGGTCCGAGACAATCGTCTTTGGCATGCCGTGAAGACACAATATTTCCCTACAAAAGAGATTGGCTACTTGTGAAGCATCGTCTATCTTGTTGCAAGAAATGAAATGTGCCATCTTGGAGAAACGGTCCACAATGACAAATATCGAATCCTTTCCATTTCTAGTCCTAGGCAAGCCAAGTACAAAATCCATGCTAATATCTTCCCATGGTTGATATGGAATTGGGAGAGGCATGTAAAGGCCATGTGATTGAGCTTTGGACTTAGCTTTGCAACATGTAGAGCATCATTTTGTGAAGCGGTTGACATCGCGAAACATCTTGGGCCAATAGTAGTTCTTGGAGAGCGTAGCGAAAGACTTGTCGCGTCCAAAATGTCTAAGCCTCCTTCATGAGATTCCTGCAAAAGCAACAAACGAAGAGAAGACTCGGGGATGAAAAGCTTGTTAGCTCTCATAAGATATCCATCTTTGATGTAATAGCGTTCCCAAGATGTACGCGTCAAACATTTGACATAAGTAGTAGCAAAAGTAGGATCATGCTCATACAAGTATTTTATGTGCTCAAAGCCAATTACATTCAACTCAAGTTGAGTAACAAGCATGCATATGCGGGAAAGGGCATCCACCACAATATTTTCCTTACCCTTAATGTACTTGATGACATAAGGAAAAGACTCAATAAATTCACTCCATTTAGCATGACGCTTGTTCAACTTGGTTTGGCCCTTAAGGTATTTGAGTGTTTCATGATCGGTATGAATGATAAATTCATGAGGGCGAAGATAGTGTTCCCATTCATGCAAAACGCGGACTAAAGCATATAGATCTTTGTCATAGATGGGGTAATTGAGTTGCGCTCTGGAGAGTTTCTCACTAAAGTAAGCTATGGGGCGCTTCTCTTGCGTTAACACCCCTCCTATGCCATTACCGCTAGCATCGCAATGAATCTCAAAGGGTTTATCAAAGTTTGGTAATGCAAGCACGGGAGCATGAGTAAGAAAATTTCTAAGCTCATTGAAAGCGGTATCTTGGGATGGTCCCCAAACAAAAGGCGCATTCTTCTTGCTCAAAGCATGCAAAGGCGAAGCAATGGTGCTAAAATCTTTCACAAAGCGATGATAGAAAACCGCAAGGCCAAGAAAGCTACGCACTTGTTGCAAGTTGGTTGGTTGTGGCCAAGTCTTAATAGCATTGATCTTGGACTCATCTACATGAACACCCTTAGAAGATACAACAAAACCCAAGAAAACAAGCTTATCAATGCCAAAAATGCATTTCTCCATATTAGCATAGAGATGCTCTTTTCAAAGAGTTTGTAAAACGGTTCGGACATGGGTGACATGCTCTTTGAGAGACTTGCTAAAAACAAGGATATCATCGAAGTAGACCACAACAAACACACCAATGTAAGGGCGAAAGTCATGATTCATAAAACGCATAAAAGTACCCGGTGCTTCCGATAGACCCATAGGCATGACTAACCACTCATACAAGCCAAACTTGGTTTTGAAAGCGGTTTCCATTCATCACCCTCTTGTATGCGGATTTGATAGTAACCACTCTTAAGATCAATTTTTTAAAAGATAGTGGCACCGCTAAGTTCATCAAGCATATCATCAAGGCGTGGAATTGGATACCTATAACGAACGGTGATAGCATTGATAGGTCTACAATCGGAGCACATGCGAAAGCTACTGTCTCGTTTTGGCACAAGAATGATCGGTATGGCACAAGGGCTCAAACTTTCACGCACATGTCCATGGTCTATGAGATGCTTTACTTGCCTTTGTATTTCCTTGGTTTCTTCCGGGTTGACGCGGTAGGGAGCTTTGTTCGGAAGAGGTGCTCCGGGGATGAGGTCGATGTGGTGCTCGATGCCTCGTAGTGGAGGTAGTCCCGGAGGTAGCTCATCGGGGAAAACATCTTGAAATTCCTGCAAAAGAGAAGATAACACTAAAGGTAGAGTGTGAGAGATGTTAGTTTGTGTTTCATTGTCCTTGCATAAAAGGACGTAGTATAGTGTTGGGTTTCGTAGTAATTTCAAAAAATTTCCTACGCACACGCAAGATCATGGTGATGCATAGCAATGAGAGGGGGAGAGTGTGATCTACGTACCCTTGTAGATCGACAACGAAAGCGTTAACTTGGTTGATGTAGTCGTACGTCTCCACGGCCCGACCGATCAAGCACCGAAACTACGGCACCTCCGAGTTCTAGCACACATTCAGCTCAATGACGATCCACGGACTCCGATCCAGCAAAGTGCCGGGGAAGAGTTACGTCAGCACGACAGCGTGGTGACGATCTTGATGTACTACCGTCGCAGGGCTTCGCCTAAGCACCGCTACAATATTATCGAGGACTATGGTGGAAGGGGGCACCGCACACGGCTAAGAATATGATCACGTGGATCAACTTGTGTGTCTAGGGGTGCCCCCTGCCCCCGTATATAAAGGAGCAAGGGGAGGAGGCCGGCCGGCCCTATAGGCGCGCCAAGGAGGAGTCCTCCTCCTAGTAGGAGTAGGACTCCTACTAGGAGGGGGAAAGAAGTGGGGAGGGAGAGGGAAAGGGGGGCGCCGCCCCCCCTCTCCTAGTCCAATTCGGACCAGGGGGGAGGAGGCGCGCGACCCACCTTTGGCTGCCCCTCTCTCTCTCCACTAAGGCCCATATGGCCCATTACTTCTCCCGGGGGGGTTCCGGTAACCCTCCGGCTCTCCGGTTTTCTCCGAAATCACCCGGAACACTTCCGGTGTCCGAATATAGCCATCCAATATATCAATCTTTATGTCTCGACCATTTCGAGACTCCTCGTCATGTCCGTGATCACATCCGGGACTCCGAACTAACTTCGGTACATCAAAACTCATAAACTCATAATATAACTGTCATCGAAACCTTAAGCGTGCGGACCCTACGGGTTCGAGAACAATGTAGACATGACCGAGACACGTCTCCGGTCAATAACCAATAGCGGAACCTGGATGCTCATATTGGCTCCTACATATTCTACGAAGATCTTTATCGGTCAGACCGCATAACAACATACGTTGTTCCCTTTGTCATCGGTATGTTACTTGCCCGAGATTCGATCGTCGGTATCTCAATACCTAGTTCAATCTCGTTACCGGCAAGTCTCTTTACTCGTTTCGTAATACATCATCTCGCAACTAACTCATTAGTTGCCATGCTTGCAAGGCTTATGTGATGTGCATTACCGAGAGGGCCCAGAGATACCTCTCCGACAATCGGAGTGACAAATCCTAATCTCGAAATACGCCAACCCAACATGTACCTTTGGAGACACCTGTAGAGCACCTTTATAATCACCCATTTACGTTGTGACGTTTGGTAGCACACAAAGTGTTCCTCCGGCAAACGGGAGTTGCATAATCTCATAGTCATAGGAACATGTATAAGTCATGAAGAAAGCAATAGCAACATACTAAACAATCGGGTGCTAAGCTAATGGAATGGGTCATGTCAATCAGATCATTCACCTAATGATGTGATCCCGTTAATCAAATAACAACTCCTTGTTCATGGTTAGGAAACATAACCATCTTTGATTAACGAGCTAGTCAAGTAGAGGCATACTAGTGACACTCTGTTTGTCTATGTATTCACACATGTATTATGTTTCTGGTTAATACAATTCTAGCATGAATAATAAACATTTATCATGATATAAGGAAATAAATAATAACTTTATTATTGCCTCTAGGGCATATTTCCTTCAGTCTCCCACTTGCACTAGAGTCAATAATCTAGATTACACAGTAATGATTCTAACACCCATGGAGCCTTGGTGCTGATCATGTTTTGTTCGTGGAAGAGGCTTAGTCAATGGGTCTGCAACATTCAGATCCGTATGTATCTTGCAAATCTCTATGTCTCCCACCTGGACTAGATCCCGGATGGAATTGAAGCATCTCTTGATGTGCTTGGTTCTCTTGTGAAATCTGGATTCCTTTGCCAAGGCAATTGCACCAGTATTGTCACAAAAGATTTTCATTGGACCCGATGCACTAGGTATGACACCTAGATCGGATATGAACTCCTTCATCCAGACTCCTTCATTTGCTGCTTCCGAAGCAGCTATGTACTCCGCTTCACATGTAGATCTCGCTACAACGCTTTGTTTAGAACTGCACCAACTGACAGCTCCATCGTTTAATGTAAACACGTATCCGGTTTGCGATTTAGAATCGTCCGGACCAGTGTCAAAGCTTGCATCAACGTAACCTTTTACGATGAGCTCTTTGTCACCTCCATATATGAGAAACATATCCTTAGTCCTTTTCAGGTATTTCAGGATGTTCTTGACCGCTGTCCAGTGATCCACTCCTGGATCACCTTGGTACCTCCCTGCTAGACTTATAGCAAGGCACACATCAGATCTGGTACATAGCATTGCATACATGATAGAGCCTATGGCTGAAGCATAGGGAACATCTTTCATTTTCTCTCTATCTTCTGCAGTGGTCGGGCATTGAGTCTTACTCAACTTCACACCTTGTAACACATGCAAGAACCCTTTCTTTGCTTGATCCATTTTGAACTTCTTCAAAACTTTGTCAAGGTATGTGCTCTGTGAAAGTCCAATTAAGCGTCTTGATCTATCTCTATAGATCTTAATGCCTAATATGTAAGCAGCTTCATCGAGGTCTTTCATTGAAAAACTCTTATTCAAGTATCCCTTTATGCTATCCAGAAATTCTATATCATTTCCAATTAGTAATATGTCATCCACATATAATATCAGAAATGCTACAGAGCTCCCACTCACTTTCTTGTAAATACAGACTTCTCCAAAAGTCTGTATAAAACCAAATGCTTTGATCACACTATCAAAACGTTTATTCCAACTCCGAGAGGCTTGCACCAGTCCATAAATGGATCGCTGGAGCTTGCACACTTTGTTAGCTCCCTTTGGATCGACAAAACCTTCTAGTTGCATCATATACAACTCTTCTTCCAGAAATCCATTCAGGAATGCAGTTTTGACATCCATCTGCCAAATTTCATAATCATAAAATGCGGCAATTGCTAACATGATTCGGACAGACTTAAGCATCGCTACGGGTGAGAAGGTCTCATCGTAGTCAATCCCTTGAACTTGTCGAAAACCTTTTGCGACAAGTCTAGCTTTGTAGACAGTAATATTACCGTCAGCGTCAATCTTCTTCTTGAAGATCCATTTATTCTCAATTACTTGCCGATCATCGGGCAAGTCAACCAAAGTCCATACTTTGTTCTCATACATGGATCCCATCTTAGATTTCATGGCTTCAAGCCATTTTGCGGAATCTGGGCTCACCATCGCTTCTTCATAGTTCGTAGGTTCATCATGATCTTGTAGCATGACTTCCAAAACAGGATTACCGTACCACTCTGGTGCGGATCTCACTCTGGTTGATCTACGAGGTTCAGTAGTATCTTGTTCTGAAGTTTCATGATCATTATTATTAGCTTCCTCACTAACTGGTGTAGGTGTCACTGAAACAGTTTTCTGTGATGCACTACTTTCCAACAAGGGAGAAGGTACACTTACCTCGTCAAGTTCTACTTTCCTCCCACTCACTTCTTTCGAGAGAAACTCTTTCGCCAGAAAGTTTCCGAATTTAGCAACAAAAGTCTTGCCTTCGGATCTGTGATAGAAGGTGTATCCAATAGTTTCCTTTGGATATCCTATGAAGACACATTTCTCCGATTTGGGTTCGAGCTTATCAGGTTGAAGCTTTTTCACATAAGTATCGCAGCCCCAAACTTTCAGAAACGACAACTTTGGTTTCTTGCCAAACCACAGTTCATAAGGCGTCGTCTCAATGGATTTTGATGGTGCCCTATTTAACGTGAATGCTTCCGTCTCTAGAGCGTATCCCCAAAACGATAGCGGTAAATCAGTAAGAGACATCATAGATCGCACCATATCTAGTAAAGTACGATTACGACGTTCGGACACACCATTACGCTGTGGTGTTCTGGGTGGCGTGAGTTGCGAAACTATTCCACAATTTTTCAAATGTACACCAAACTCGTAACTCAAATATTCTCCTCCACGATCAGATCGTAGAAACTTTATTTTCTTGTTACGATGATTTTCAACTTCACTTTGAAATTCTTTGAACTTTTCAAACGTTTCAGACTTATGTTTCATTAAGTGGATATACCCATATCTGCTTAAGTCATCTGTGAAGGTGAGAAAATAACGATATCCGCCACGAGCCTTAATATTCATGGGACCACATACATCTGTATGTATGATTTCCAACAAATCTGTTGCTCTCTCCTGTTGGGGAACGTAGCAGAAATTCAAAAAATTTCCTACGTAACACCAAGATCTATCTATGGAGAGACCAGCAACGAGTAGAAAGGAGAGTGCATCTACATACCCTTGTAGATCGCTAAGCGGAAGCGTTCAAGTGAACGGGGTTGATGGAGTCGTACTCGTCGTGATTCAGATCACCGATGATCAAGTGCCGAACGGACGGCACCTCCGCGTTCAACACACGTACAGCCCGGTGACGTCTCCCACGCCTTGATCCAGCAAGGAGAGAGGGAGAGGTTGAGGAAGACTCCATCCAACAGCAGCACAATGGCGTGGTGGTGATGGAGGAGCGTGGCAATCCAGCAGGGCTTCGCCAAGCACCATGGGAGAAGAGGAGGAGGGAGAGGGGCAGGGCTGCACCAACGAGAGATCAAATCGCGTGTTATGGGCAGCCCCATGCCTCAATATATATAGGGGGGAAGGGGGCTGCGCCCCCTTTAGGGTTTTCCCACCCCCTAGGGGCGGCGGCCAGCCCTAGATGGGTTTTGGGGCGCGGCCAAGGAGGGGGGAGGAGTCCATCCTCCCCAAGGCACCTCGGAGGTGCCTTCCCCCTTGAGGACTCTTCCCTCTAGGGTTCCCTAGGCGCATGGGCCTCTTGGGGCTGGTGCCCTTGGCCCATGTAGGCCAAGGCGCACCCCCTACAGCCCATGTGGCCCCCCGGGGCAGGTGGCCCCACCCGGTGGGCCCCCGGGACCCTTCCGGTGGTCCCGGTACAATACCGATGACCCCGAAACTTGTCCCGATGGCCGAAACAGGACTTCCTATATATAAATCTTTACCTCCGGACCATTCCGGAACTCCTCGTGACGTCCGGGATCTCATCCGGGACTCCGAACAACATTCGGTAACCACATACAAGCTTCCTTTATAACCCTAGCGTCATCAAACCTTAAGTGTGTAGACCCTACGGGTTCGGGAGACATGCAGACATGACCGAGACGTTCTCCAGTCAATAACCAACAGCGGGATCTGGATACCCATGTTGGCTCCCACATGTTCCACGATGATCTCATCGGATGAACCACGATGTCAAGGACTCAATCGATCCCGTATTCAATTCCCTTTGTCTATCGGTATGTTACTTGCCCGAGACTCGATCGTCGGTATCCAATACCTTGTTCAATCTCGTTACCGGAAAGTCACTTTACTCGTTCCGTAACACATCATCCCGTGATCAACTCCTTGGTCACATTGCGCATATGATGATGTCCTACCGAGTGGGCCCAGAGATACCTCTCCGTTTACACGGAGTGACAAATCCCAGTCTCGATCCGTATAAAACAATAGATACTTTCGGAGATACCTGTAGTGCACCTTTATAGTCACCCAGTTACGTTGTGACGTTTGATACACCCAAAGCACTCCTACGGTATCCAGGAGTTACACGATCTCATGGTCAAAGGAAGAGATACTTGACATTGGCAAAGCTCTAGCAAATGAACTACACGATCTTTTGTGCTAGTCTTAGGATTGGGTCTTGTCCATCACATCATTCTCCTAATGATGTGATCCCGTTATCAACGACATACAATGTCCATAGCCAGGAAACCATGACTATCTGTTGATCACAACGAGCTAGTCAACTAGAGGCTCACTAGGGACATATTGTGGTCTATGTATTCACATGTGTATTACGATTTCCGGATAATACAGTTATAGCATGAATAAAAAACTATTATCATGAACAAAGAAATATAATAATAACTTATTTATTATTGCCTCTAGGGCATATTTCCAACAGTCTCCCACTTGCACTAGAGTCAATAATCTAGTTCACATCGCCATGTGATTAACACTCACAGGTCACATCGCCATGTGACTAATACCCAAGAGTTTACTAGAGTCAATAGTCTAGTTCACATCACTATGTGATTAACACTCAATGAGTTTTATGTTTGATCATGTTGCTTGTGAGAGAGGTTTTAGTCAACGGGTTTGAACCTTTCAGATCCGTGTGTGCTTTACAAATCTCTATGTCATCTCCTAGATGCAGCTACCACGCTCTATTTGGAGCTATTCCAAACAATTGTTCTACTTGGAGCTATTCTAAATTATTGCTCCATTATATGTATCCGGTTTCTGTACTCAGAGCTATCCGGATAGGTGTCAAGCTTGCATCGTCGTAACCTTTACGACGAACTCTTTTACCACCTCCATAATCGAGAAAATTCCTTAGTTCACTAGTTACTAAGGATAACTTTGACCGCTGTCCTGTGAGCCATTCTTGGATCACTCTTGTACCCCTTGACTGACTCATGGCAAGGCACACTTCAGGTGCGGTACACAGCATAGCATACTGAAGAGCCTACGTCTTAAGCATAGGGGACGACCTTCGTCCTTTCTCTCTATTCTGCCGTGGTCGAGCTTTAAGTCTTAACTTCGTACCTTACAACTCAGGCAAGAATTCCTTCTTTGACTGGTCCATCTTGAACACCTTCAAGATCATGTCAAGGTATGTGCTCATTTGAAAGTACCATTAAGCGTTTTGATCTATCCTTATAGATCTTGATGCTCAATGCTCAAGCAGCTTAATCCAGGCTTTCCATTGAAAAACACTTTCAAAATAACCCTATATGCTTTCCAGAAATTCTACGTCATTTCTGATCAACAATATGTCAACAACATATACTCATCAGAAATTCTATAGTGCTCCCACTCACTTCTTTGGAAATACAAGTTTCTCATAAACTTTGTACAAACCCAAAATCTTTGATCATCATCAAAGCATACATTCCAACTCCGAGATGCTTACTCCAGTCCTTAGAAGGATCGCTGGAGCTAGCATACCTTTTAGCATCCTCAGGATTGACAAAACTTTTCTGATTGTATTGCATACAACCTTTCCTTACGAAAACTAGTAAGGAAACTTGTCTTGACATCCATCTGCCAGATTTCATAAATGAAGCTAATGCTAACATGATTCCGACGGACTTATGCATCGCTACGGATGAGAAAATCTCATCGTAGTCAACTCCTTGAACTTGTGAAAAACTCTTTGCCACAAGTCGAGCTTCATGGATGGTGACATTTCCATCCACGTCCGTCTTCTTCTTAAAAGATCCATTTATCTCAATGGATTGCCGATCATCGGGCAAGTCCATCAAAGTCCATGCTTTGTTCTGATATATGGATACTATCTCGGATTTCATGGCTTCTAACCATTTGTCGGAATTCGGGCCCACCATCGCTTCTCCATAGCTCGTAGGTTCATTGTTGTCTAGCAACATGACCTTCAAGACAGGATCACCTTACCACTCCGAAGTAGTACGTGTCCTTGTCGTCCTACGAGGTTTGGTAGTGACTTGATCCGAAGTTTCATGATCAATATCATAAGCTTCCACTTCAATTGGTGTAGGTGCCACGGGAACAACTTCCTATGCCCTGCTACACACTGGTTGAAGTGATGGTTCAATAACCTCATCAAGTCTCCACCATCCTCCCACTCAACTCTTTCGAGAGAAACCTTTCCTCGAGAAAGGACCCGATTCTAGAAACAATTCATATTGCTTTCGGATCTGAATTAGGAGGTATACCCAACTGTTTTGGGTTTCCTATGAAGATGCATTTTGTCCGCTTTGGGTTCGAGCTTATCAAGCTGAAACTTTTTCACATAAGCGTCGCAGCCCCAAACCTTTAAGAAACGATAACTTAGGTTTCTCTAAACCATAATTCATACGGTGTCATCTCAACGGAATTACGTGGTGCCCTATTTAAAGTGAATGTGGTTGTCTCTAATGCCTAACCCATGAACGATAGTGGTAATTCGATAAGAGACATCATGGTACGCACCATATCCAATAGGGTGCAACTATGATGTTCGGACACACCATCACATTATGGTGTTCCAGGCGGTATTAATTGCGAAACAATTTCCACAATGTCTTAATTGTGTGCCAAAACTCGTAACTCAGATATTCATCTCTATGATCATATCATAGACATTTTATCCTCTTGTCACAATGATCTTCTACTTCACTCTGAAATTACTTGAACCATTCAATAATTCAGACTTGTGTTTCATCAAGTAAATATTCTCAACATCTACTCGAATCATCTGTGAAGTAAGAACATAACGATATTCACTGCATGCCTCAGCACTTATTGGACTGCACACATCAAAATGTGTTACTTCCAACAAGTTGCTATCTTGTTCCATCTTATTGAAACCGAGGCTTTTCAGTCATCTTGCCTATGTGGTATGATTTGCATATCTCAAGTGATTCAAAATCAAGTGAGTCCGAACGGTCCATTTGCATGGAGTTTCTTCATGCATATATACCAATAGACATGGTTCGCATGTCTCAAACTTTTCAAAAATGAGTGAGTCCAAAGATCCATCAACATGGAGCTTCTTCATGCGTTTTATACCATTATGACTTACATGGCAGTGCCACAAGTAAGTGGTACTATCATTACTATCTTATATCTTTTGGCATGAAAATGTGTATCCCTACGATCAAGATTCAATAAACCATTCCTTTAGGTGCAAGAGCACTTTATTCAGGTTTAATACTAATCTTGATGGTAGAGGGAGCGTGCGATGTTAGATCACATTAAACTTGGAAACACTTCCAACACATATCGTCAGCTCACCTTTAGCCAGTCTCCGTTTTATTCCGTAGCTTTTATTTCGAGTTACTAACACTTAGCAACCGAACCGGTATCTAATACCCTTGTGCTACTAGGAGTACTAGTAAAGTACACATTAACATAATGTATATCCAATATACTTCTATCGACCTTGCCAGCCTTCTCATCTACCAAGTATCTAGGGTAATCCTGCTCCAGTGGTTGTTCCCCTTATTACAGAAGCACTTAGTCTCGGGTTTGGGTTCAACCTCGGGTTTCTTCACTAGAGCAGCAGCTGAATTGCCGTTTCATGAAGTATCCCTTTGTTCCCTTGCCCTTCTTGAAACTAGTGGTTTCACCAACCATCAACAATTGATGCTCCTTCTTGATTTCTACTTTCGCGGTGTCAAACATCGCGAATACCTCAAGGATCATCATATCTATCCCTGATATGTTATAGTTCATCACGAAGCTCTAGCAGCTTGGTGGCAATGACTTTGGGGAAACATCACTATCTCATCTGGAAGATCAACTCCCACTCGATTCAAGTGATTGTTGTACTCAGACAATTTGAGCACAAGCTCAACGATTGAGCTTTTCTCCCTTAGTTTGCAGGTTAAGAAAATCGTCGGAGGTCTTATACCTCTTGACGTGGGCACGAGCCTGAAATCCCAATTTCAGCCCTCGAAACATCTCATATGTTCCGCGACGTTTCGAAAACGTCTTTGGTGCCTCTACTTAAACCATTTAACTGAACTATCACGTAGTTATCAAAACGTGTATGTTCGATGTTCGAAACATCCACAAACGACGTTTGGGGTTTAGCACACTGAGCAGTGCATTAAGGACATAAGCTTTCTACTGTCCGCATAATTGCTACTATCAACTTTCAACTATATTTTCTCTAGGAACATATCTAAACAGTGGAACTAAAGCGCGAGCTTACGACATAATTTGCAAAAGGTCTTTTGACTATGTTCAGGATAATTAAGTTCATCTTATGAACTCCCACTTAGATAGACATCCCTCTGGTCATCTAAGTGATCACATGATCCGAGTCAACTAGGCCGTGTCCGATCATCACGTGAGACGGACTAGTCATCATCGGTGAACATCTTCATGTTGATCGTATCTACCATACGACTCATGCTCGACCTTTCGGTCTCCGTGTTCCGAGGCCATGTCTGCACATGCTAGGCTCGTCAAGTTAACCCTAAGTGTTTTCGTTGTGTAAAACTGTCTTACACCCGTTGTATGTGAACGTAAGAATCCATCACACCCGATCATCACGTGGTGCTTAGAAGCGACGAACTGTAGCAACGGTGCACAGTTAGGGGAGAACACTTCTTGAAATTTTGTAAGGGATCATCTTATTTACTACCGTCGTCCTAAGCAAACAAGATGCATAAACATGATAAACATCACATGCAATCAAATAGTGACATGATATGGCCAATATCATTTTGCTCCTTTTGATCTTCATCTTCGGGGCTCCATGATCATCATCGTCACCGGCACGACACCATGATCTCCATCATCGTGTCTTCATGAAGTTGTCACGCCAACGACTACTTCTACTTCTATGACTAACGCTTTTAGAAATAAAGTAAAGTAGTTTACATGGCGTTTCTTCAATGACACGCAGGTCATACAATAAATAAAGACAACTCCTATGGCTCCTGCCGGTTGTCATACTCATCGACATGCAAGTCGTGAATCCTATTACAAGAACATGATCAATCTCATACATCACATATCATTCATCACATTCTTCTTGGCCATATCACATCACATAGCATACCCTGCAAAAACAAATTAGACGTCCTCTAATTGTTGTTGCATGTTTTACGTGGCTGCTATGGGTTTCTAGCAAGAACGTTTCTTACCTACGCAAGACCACAACGTGATATGCCAATTGCTATTTACCCTTCATAAGGACCCTTTTCATCGAATCTGTTCCGACTAAAGTGGGAGAGACTGGCACCCGCTAGCCACCTTATGCACCAAGTGCATGTCAATCGGTGGAACCTGTCTCACGTAAGAGTACGTGTAAGGTCGGTCCGGGCCGCTTCATCCCACAATACCGTCGAAACAAGATTGGACTAGTAACGGTAAGCATATTGAACAACATCAACGCCCACAACTACTTTGTGTTCTACTCGTGCAAAGAATCTACGCAATAGACCTAGCTCATGATGCCACTGTTGGGGAACGTAGCAGAAATTCAAAAAATTTCCTACGTAACACCAAGATCTATCTATGGAGAGACCAGCAACGAGTAGAAAGGAGAGTGCATCTACATACCCTTGTAGATCGCTAAGCGGAAGCGTTCAAGTGAACGGGGTTGATGGAGTCGTACTCGTCGTGATTCAGATCACCGATGATCAAGTGCCGAACGGACGGCACCTCCGCGTTCAACACACGTATAGCCCGGTGACGTCTCCCACGCCTTGATCCAGCAAGGAGAGAGGGAGAGGTTGAGGAAGACTCCATCCAACAGCAGCACAATGGCGTGGTGGTGATGGAGGAGCGTGGCAATCCAGCAGGGCTTCGCCAAGCACCATGGGAGAAGAGGAGGAGGGAGAGGGGCAGGGCTGCACCAACGAGAGATCAAATCGCGTGTTATGGGCAGCCCCATGCCTCAATATATATAGGGGGGAAGGGGGCTGCGCCCCCTTTAGGGTTTTCCCACCCCCTAGGGGCGGCGGCCAGCCCTAGATGGGTTTTGGGGCGCGGCCAAGGAGGGGGGAGGAGTCCATCCTCCCCAAGGCACCTCGGAGGTGCCTTCCCCCTTGAGGACTCTTCCCTCTAGGGTTCCCTAGGCGCATGGGCCTCTTGGGGCTGGTGCCCTTGGCCCATGTAGGCCAAGGCGCACCCCCTACAGCCCATGTGGCCCCCCGGGGCAGGTGGCCCCACCCGGTGGGCCCCCGGGACCCTTCCGGTGGTCCCGGTACAATACCGATGACCCCGAAACTTGTCCCGATGGCCGAAACAGGACTTCCTATATATAAATCTTTACCTCCGGACCATTCCGGAACTCCTCGTGACGTCCGGGATCTCATCCGGGACTCCGAACAACATTCGGTAACCACATACAAGCTTCCTTTATAACCCTAGCGTCATCAAACCTTAAGTGTGTAGACCCTACGGGTTCGGGAGACATGCAGACATGACCGAGACGTTCTCCGGTCAATAACCAACAGCGGGATCTGGATACCCATGTTGGCTCCCACATGTTCCACGATGATCTCATCGGATGAACCACGATGTCAAGGACTCAATCGATCCCGTATTCAATTCCCTTTGTCTATCGGTATGTTACTTGCCCGAGACTCGATCGTCGGTATCCAATACCTTGTTCAATCTCGTTACCGGCAAGTCACTTTACTCGTTCCGTAACACATCATCCCGTGATCAACTCCTTGGTCACATTGCGCATATGATGATGTCCTACCGAGTGGGCCCAGAGATACCTCTCCGTTTACACGGAGTGACAAATCCCAGTCTCGATCCGTATAAAACAATAGATACTTTCGGAGATACCTGTAGTGCACCTTTATAGTCACCCAGTTACATTGTGACGTTTGATACACCCAAAGCACTCCTACGGTATCCAGGAGTTACACGATCTCATGGTCAAAGGAAGAGATACTTGACATTGGCAAAGCTCTAGCAAATGAACTACACGATCTTTTGTGCTAGTCTTAGGATTGGGTCTTGTCCATCACATCATTCTCCTAATGATGTGATCCCGTTATCAACGACATCCAATGTCCATAGCCAGGAAACCATGACTATCTGTTGATCACAACGAGCTAGTCAACTAGAGGCTCACTAGGGACATATTGTGGTCTATGTATTCACACGTGTATTACGATTTCCGGATAATACAGTTATAGCATGAATAAAAAACTATTATCATGAACAAAGAAATATAATAATAACTTATTTATTATTGCCTCTAGGGCATATTTCCAACATCTCCATAGTACCGGAGAACGGTGTTTTAGTCATCTTGCCCATGAGGCACGGTTCGCAAGTACCAAGTGATTCATAATCAAGTGGTTCCAAAAGTCCATCAGTATGGAGTTTCTTCATGCTCTTTACACCGATATGACCTAAACGGCAGTGCCACAAATAAGTTGCACTATCATTATCAACTCTGCATCTTTTGGTTTCAACACTATGAATATGTGTGTCACTACTATCGAGATTCAACAAAAATAGACCACTCTTTAAGGGTGCATGACCATAAAAGATGTTACTCATATAAATAGAACAACCATTATTCTCAGATTTAAATGTATAACCGTCTCGCATCAAACAAGATCCAGATATAATGTTCATGCTTAACGCTGGCACCAAATAACAATTAGTTAGGTCTAATATTAATCCCGAAGGTAGATGTAGAGGTAGCGTGCCGACTGCGATCACATCGACTTTGGAACCGTTTCCCACGCGCATCGTCACCTCGTCCTTAGCCAATCTTCGCTTAATCAGTAGTCCCTGTTTCGAGTTGCAAATATTAGCAACAGAACCAGTATCAAATACCCAGGTGCTACTGCGAGCATTAGTAAGGTACACATCAATAACATGTATATCACATATACCTTTGTTCACCTTGCCATCCTTCTTATCCGCCAAATACTTGGGGTAGTTCCGCTTCCAGTGACCAGTCTGCTTGCAGTAGAAGCACTCAGTTTCAGGCTTAGGTCCAAGTTTGGGTTTCTTCTCTTGAGTAGCAACTTGCTTGCTGCTTTTTTTGAAGTTCCCCTTCTTCTTCCCTTTGCCCTTTTTCTTGAAACTAGTGGTCTTGTTGACCATCAACACTTGATGCTCCTTCTTGATTTCTACCTCCGTAGCTTTCAGCATTGCAAAGAGCTCGAAAATAGTCTTATTCATCCCTTGCATATTATAGTTCATCACGAAGCTCTTGTAGCTTGGTGGCAGTGATTGGAGAATTTTGTCAATGACGCAATCATCTGGAAGATTAACTCCCAATTGAATCAAGTGATTATTATACCCAGACATTTTGAGTATATGCTCACTGACAGAACTGTTCTCCTCCATCTTGTAGCTATAGAACTTATTGGAGACTTCATATCTCTCAATCCGGGCATTTGCTTGAAATATTAACTTCAACTCCTGGAACATCTCATATACTCCATGACGTTCAAAACATCGTTGAAGTCCCGATTCTAAGCCGTAAACATGGCACACTGAACTATCGAGTAGTCATTAGCTTTGCTCTGCCAGACGTTCATAACATCTGGTGTTGCTCCAGCAGCAGGCCTGGCACCTAGCGGTGCTTCCAGGATGTAATTCTTCTGTGCAGCAATGAGGATAATCCTCAAGTTACGGACCCAATCCGTGTAATTGCTACCATCATCTTTCAACTTTGCTTTCTCAAGGATCGCATTAAAATTCAACAGAACAACAGCGCGAGCCATCTATCTACAAACAAGCATAAACAAGCAAGATACTATTAGGTACTAAGTTTCATGATAAATTTAGGTTCAATTAATTTACTTAAAGAACTCCCACTTAGATAGACATCCCTCTAATCCTCTAAGTGATTACGTGATCCAAATCAACTAAACCATGTCCGATCATCACGTGAGATGGAGTAGTTTCATTGGTGAACATCACTATGTTGATCATATCTACTATATGATTCACGCTCGACCTTTCGGTCTCCGTGTTCCGAGGCCATATCTGTATATGCTTGGCTCGTCAAGTATAACCTGAGTATTCCGCGTGTGCAACTGTTTTGCACCCGTTGTATTTGAACGTAGAGCCTATCACACCCAATCATCACGTGGTGTCTCAGCACGAAGAACTTTCGCAACGGTGCATACTCAGGGAGAACACTTCTTGATAATTAGTGAGAGATCATCTTATAATGCTACCGTCAATCAAAGCAAGATAAGATGCATAAAAGATAAACATCACATGCAATCAATATAAGTGATATGATATGGCCATCATCATCTTGTGCTTTTGATCTCCATCTTCGAAGCACCGTCGTGATCACCATAGTCACCGGCGCGACACCTTGATCTCCATCGTAGCATCGTTGTCGCCTCACCAATCTTATGCTTCCACGACTGTCGCTACCGCTTAGTGATAAAGTAAAGCATTACAGCGCAATTGCATTGCATACAATAAAGCGACAACCATATGGCTCTTGCCAGTTGCTGATAACTCGGTTACAAAACATGATCATCTCATACAATAAAATTTAGCATCATGTCTTGACCATATCACATCACAACATACCCTGCAAAAATAAGTTAGACGTCCTCTACTTTGTTGTTGCAAGTTTTACGTGGCTGCTACGGGCTTAAACAAGAACCAATCTTACCTACGCATCAAACCCACAACGATAGTTTATCAAGTTGGTGTTGTTTTAACCTTCGCAAGGACCGAGCGTAGCCACACTCGGTTCAACTAAAGTTGGATAAACTGTCACCCGCAAGCCACCTATGTGCAAAGCACGTCGGGAGAACCGGTCTCGCGTAAGCGTACGCGTAATGTCGTTCCGGGCCGCTTCGTCCAACAATACCGCCGAACCAAAGTATGACATGCTGGTAAGCAGTATGACTTATATCGCCCACAACTCACTTGTGTTCTACTCGTGCTAATAACATCAACATATAAAACCTAGGCTCGGATGCCACTGTTGGGTTTCGTAGTAATTTCAAAAAAATTCGTACGCACACGCAAGATCATGGTGATGCATAGCAACGAGAGGGGGAGAGTGTGATCTACGTACCCTTGTAGATCGACAACGGAAGCGTTAACTTGGTTGATGTAGTCGTACGTCTCCACGGCCCGACCGATCAAGCACCGAAACTACGGCACCTCCGAGTTCTAGCACACGTTCAGCTCGATGACGATCCCCGGACTCCGATCCAGCAAAGTGTCGGGGAAGAGTTCCGTCAGCACGACGGCGTGGTGATGATCTTGATGTACTACCGTCGCAGGGCTTCGCCTAAGCACCGCTACAATATTATCGAGGACTATGGTGGAAGGGGGCACCGCACACGGCTAAGAATATGATCACGTGGATCAACTTGTGTGTCTAGGGGTGCCACCTGCCCCCGTATATAAAGGAGCAAGGGGAGGAGGCCAGCCGGCCCTATAGGCGCGCCAAGGAGGAGTCCTCCTCGTAGTAGGAGTAGGACTCCTACTAGGAGGGGGAAAGAAGTGGGGAGGGAGAGGGAAAGGGGGGCGCCGCCCCCCCTCTCCTAGTCCAATTCGGACCAGGGGGGAGGAGGCGCGCGGCCCAACTTTGGCTGCCCCTCTCTCTCTCCACTAAGGCCCATATGGCCCATTACTTCTCCCGGGGGGGTTCCGGTAACCCTCCGGCTCTCCGGTTTTCTCCGAAATCACCCGGAACACTTCCGGTGTCCGAATATAGCCGTCCAATATATCAATCTTTATGTCTCGACCATTTCGAGACTCCTCGTCATGTCCGTGATCACATCCGGGACTCCGAACTAACTTCGATACATCAAAACTCATAAACTCATAATATAACTGTCATCGAAACCTTAAGCGTGCGGACCCTACGGGTTCGAGAACAATGTAGACATGACCGAGACACGTCTCCGGTCAATAACCAATAGCGGAACCTGGATACTCATATTGGCTCCTATATATTCTACGAAGATCTTTATCGGTCAGACCGCATAACAACATACGTTGTTCCCTTTGTTATCGGTATGTTACTTGCCCGAGATTCGATCGTTGGTATCTCAATACCTAGTTTAATCTCGTTACCGGCAAGTCTCTTTACTCGTTCCGTAATACATCATCTCGCAACTAACTCATTAGTTGCCATGCTTGCAAGGCTTATGTGATGTGCATTACCGAAAGGGCCCAGAGATACCTCTCCGAAAATCGGAGGGACAAATCCTAATCTCGAAATACGCCAACCCAACATGTACCTTTGGAGACACATGTAGAGCACCTTTATAATCACCCATTTACGTTGTGACGTTTGGTAGCACACAAAGTGTTCCTCCGGCAAACAGGAGTTGCATAATCTCATAGTCATAGGAACATGTATAAGTCATGAAGAAAGCAATAGCAACATACTAAATGATCGGGTGCTAAGCTAATGGAATGGGTCATGTCAATCAGATCATTCACCTAATGATGTGATCCCGTTAATCAAATAACAACTTATTGTTCATGGTTAGGAAACATAACCATCTTTGATTAACGAGCTAGTCAAGTAAAGGCATACTAGTGACACTCTGTTTGTCTATGTATTCACACATGTATTATGTTTCCGGTCAATTCAATTCTAGCATGAATAATAAACATTTATCATGATATAAGGAAATAAATAATAACTTTATTATTGCCTCTAGGGCATATTTCCTTCATGTAGGACACTAGATGGGTTCTCACACACTCCTCTTATCTCACTTTTGGTGGCAAATAGAACTAAGTTCTTCTTGTCGCTCATCATGGAGGCGCTCGATTTTGGCTTGTGGCGCTCACTCTCTTTTTGGTGGCTCGCTCTCTCACTATGCTCTCCACGATGGGTGGCTTGCTTGTCGGCGACCACTTGGCTTGGAGACATGGGGCGAAGTATGTACTCCTTTCCCTTCATCTTGAAGATGTAGTGGTTCGTTCAGCCGTTGTGGATGACTCCTCTATCAAATTGCCATGGACGTCCAAGGAGGAGGTGTCAAACGGTCATTGGAACGACGTCACACTCCAAAGTGTCTTCATAGGCGCCAATTTTGAAGGAGACTTGTACTCGATGCTTGACTTGGATAGTGCCGGAGTCGCTAAGCCATTACACTTTGTATGGGCGTGGGTGCTTCGTCTTGGTAAATTGGAGCTCGAAGCAAAGTTCTTCACTTGCGAGATTATGACAACTCCCTCCATCGATGATGACCTTGACGGATCGACCATTGATGCCGGCCTTGGTATGAAAGATGTGGCATCGTTGGTCTTCTTCTTGGTGATGTTGGAGAGTCAAGACCTTGGAGACAACAAGAGCGGGACTTGAATCTTCATCGCAAAAGACTTGTTCCTCTTCATCGTTCACTTGCCGGTGCATGGCGACTTGCTCAAGAGCGTCCATTTCTCCTTCACTCATCGAGTCGTAGGTGCCGTCGTCATTGAGTATCATGGTCCGCTTGTTGGTGCATTCATAGGACTTGTGGCCTGGGCCTCCGCATGTGAAACATTTGAAGGAACTCATCTTGACGGTCTCATCGGTTGGAGTGGATGATGATGAAGCTCTCGGCTTGAAGTTTCTTGTAGTAGGAGGATGACTTGGAGTTGACGAAGCTTTCTTGGTACTCGACTTGTCGATGTTGCTTGTAGAAGGCTTGGTAGACGGTGTTGGAGTCGTTGAAGCATGGGTGTTGGAGAAGCCGTAGGACTTGTATGAGAACTTGGCATACTTGAAATCGTCTTGCACTTGACGTTCCGCTTTGGTAGCTTGATGCACTAGCTCGATGAGGTTCGAGTATGGTTGGAAGTCGGCGATCTTCTTGATAGGATGGTTGAGTCCATTCAAGAAACGTGCCATAGTTTGCTCATCATCTTCCGTGACGTTGGCTCTAATCATGGCAATCTCCATCTCCTTGTAGTATTCTTCAACGCTCTTGGTTCCTTGCTTGAGTAGTTGGAGTTTCTTGAAGAGGTCGCAGTTGTAGTAGGTAGGCACGAAGCGTGCTCTCATGACATCCTTCATTTGTGCCCAAGTAGTGATGGGTGTTTCACGTCTTGCCTCTCGGCGCTCGATAACTTGTTCCCACCAAATGAGGACATATTCTTGGAACTCAAGGGATGCCATTGCGATCTTCTTCTCTTCTTCATAGTTGTGCAAACAGAAGATTTTGTCGACCTTCAATGCCCATGAAAGGTACTCTTTGGGATCATTGCTTCCGTTGAACTTGGGCATTGTGAACTTGAGCTTGCCGTAGCATTGCTCTTCATTGTGTTGGGGTCGAGGATGATGATGCTCATGCTGTTGATGATTGTCAAGCTCGTGTTGCTCTTGGTGGGGAGGGTTGTGAACCTCATGTTGCTCTTGTCATGGAGGATTTCCATTGTCGTCATGCTCTTGATGAACTTGATGTTCTTGGCGAGCTTGTGGAGGAGCTTGTCGAGCTGGAGGAGGAACTTGAGGAACTTGACGATGCACGCGAGCTTGAAATCTTCGTTCTTGAATTTCTTCGCGAAGTGCTTCTTCATGTTCACGAGATTGTCGGCCTTGGTTGGCTACGGCCTGACTTGAATCTTGGAGGGCTTGTTGCGCCGCAAGTGCTTGAGCTTCACGGAGTTGTTGTTCTTGGCGTTGTGCCTCGGCATCTTGTGCATCTTGGTGTAGACGCGCGCGCTCTTCCTCTTCATGTTGGCGTTGTCTTTGCCGTTCTCGTGCTAGCGCAAAAGCCTCTTGGGTTTGACGTTGTCGGTGCTTTTGAGAGTCGGTGTTGCGTAGAGGATTGAGGCTTGCTTAACGATCATTGTGTGCGACACATCAAAGAGTGTTGGATGTCGGTGTACTTGAGCTGGAGAGGGTGAAGTCGGAATGTCGACTTGAGTGAGTCCTTCTTGATGAAGACGAAGTGGAAGAAGAGCGGTTGAGCAACAAAGTGCGAATCTCGTCCATTCTTGCGTCATTCTCTTGCTAGTGATCGTCGAGCTTGTGGCTGAAGTAGTCCCTTGTATGTTGCTCGGATAGTCGCAAGTCGGCGGCGAGGTCGCCGATGCGTGCACTCATTGCTTGTTGCTCTTGATGCAAAGAACGTTGTGCACCAAAGAGGTGGCTCTTGGTGACGTAGGAGTTCATGTCGTCGTCGTGCTCAATGAATATTGGATTGGTAGAGGTACTTGGCCTATCCATCATTCCAAGGAAAAGATGTGAGTGGTAGAAAGAGAAGATTGAATACCAAATATACCTTGACCGAAGTTGAAAGTGGATCAATGATCACTCCAATGTGGACAAGGAAATAGCACAATTGGTACCAATTCTTGCCGGTTTCTCACACCTACACAAGTAAAAGCTTATGGTGGAGCTTGGTTAGAATGGTGGCACAAAATTTAATGCAATTGTAAGTGAGCTTCAATAATGTTGAAAAAGATTCACAAGATTGCAATGCAACAAGTAGACCAAGCAATATAAGGTACACGGAAACACACACGCAAAAAGATAAGTGGGGTCGTGCAACCAAGGATGGGCCAAAATGTGGGATCCACAAAAATGCCTTTGTTGCACAACACTAGCGAGACGCTAGCACGATTGCACAATAGGCAGATACAAAGACTTGTGCACAACCTACTAAGCAAAAATGCAACGACTTCTATCCCAAATATGCTCTATGCAAGGTGTTTCGATGATATGATCCAAGATGATCTAATGTGACAATCTTAATGTTGTATGATGCTATCGTTCTTGCTTAAACGCTCTTTACTTATCTTTCCATTTTGCTTAAAAGCTTGTTTGGCTCTTTGATGTTTGAGCTCTTTTCTCATGCAATGCTTGACGAACCAAGATAGCAATTGTTTATGCGATGACAACCTTGTGACACAAGAGATGATACCAAGATATGCAACAATGATGTATGTATGCTATGGGAAGTATGATCACTAATGTGCACAAGTCTCGTTGCCGGCAATACTCAATGGCTAGTCTCGATGGGTAAGCAACGCAAAGGAGTAAGGCTATGATGGCTATCAATGTAATGGCAAGAGTGATATGTCATGATACCAAGACGAGGTTACCGTTTCTTTGGTCCTCATCCGTACGCAAGAACGGATGATCGTGATCGAATGAGTGTGACGAATATCGAGATGTCGTCGAGGTGGTCGTTGTTGATGACGCGCCCATGGCGAAGATGAGCGGCGGTGATGTTGATGTCGAACCGTACCTAAATAGCCGAAACACAAGTAAGACACGGTACCGCAACTCAAATTCTCAAAACAAAATTGGACCAAAATTGTCGGAGTTGGAAGTGGTAAGCGATGGTGGTGTATGTGGTATATGGTGGTGCTATGCGGAAGTGGTGGAGGTATGCGGAAGTATATGTGGGCACCGGAACAAAATTTGGCGAAATATGGGCGGTGGAGAGGAAGTGATGCTGCCAGGGGCCGGATGTCCGGGCTTGATGGCCGGATGTTCGGGGTGCTGGATGTCCGGGCTTGTCGGGCCGGATGTCCGGGCTTTGGATCCGTGGATGGATTCGAAGATCTTTGCGAGGAGAGGTCAAATCCGGGCAAAATTCAGAGAAATTTGTGGATGGAAATTGGGGAAAAGTGGATGGAAAGCTAGATCTACCTGCAACACACGAAATTCACGGATCAAATCCAACAAAACTTCATCACACCAACAAATCAAAATAAAATTGGGGCTATTTTTATGGGGAATTTTCGAATTAGGGACAAAATCAATAAAACCCAGGCTAGCAACACAACAGGGAGGCTTCGAAATCGTGATCAACGTGGCTCTAGATACCAAGATGATGTAGGGTAGAATCTTAATCGGCCGATCTTTCACGAAAGGAGCGGATCCCGCGATAAACACGAAGAACACGAGGAGGGAAACGAGGGGAAAATCACGAGGGGAACACAAGAGAACACTCAAACCAACAAGAATGATCACACTTGCGCTAGATCCATGAACACAAAGGGAGATACAAGATCCAAAGTCAACAACGGTCGGTACAACGGTAGCCGGTCTTCTCCGAAAGGAGGTCTTGAGGTTCTTCCCGTAAAGGGGTCTTCAATCCGCTTGGGGGATCTTCTCCGTAGGAGACGAAATCTCCGAGGAGAAGGTAACCAAGTGGATGAGCAAAGCTCTCACAAAAAAAATATAAGCTAATCCTTTGCTAACCCTAGAAAGTAGGACGAGGAGGAGTATATATAGTCTAGGGGGGTAGAAGAGGTACACGGGCCTCGGCCCTTCACTGTGCGCAGACAGGGGAGGCCGGACGTCCGGGCGTAGGGCCGGATGTCCGGGCTTTCACGCGAGGCCGGATGTCCGGGCTGGAGCGGCTGGTTTGTTGCTCTCGGATTCGAAGGGGTCTGGATTTCTAGGCTGGGGGCCGGATATCCAGGGGCTCGGGAAGGGCCGGATATCCGGACTGGCGAGGCCGAATGTTCGGGGCTTGTAGTTTCTGGCGGTTGAGCGGCTGTAGTGGGAGAAGCTCCAGGGGCCGGACGTCCGGGGTCGTGGCCGGATGTCCGGGGCCTGGGAGGTGTACTTGACTCCTTCCGTTGGTTCTCTTCATCCGTGAACTTGGGACTTGTACATCTTCATGTGCATCTTTGGGAGGGTCCTCTTGGTACTTAATCATGCACAACAAGTCGGACTTAGGTAGTAGCCATGTCTCATGCATAGAAAGTGGAAGTTCGGAGAGGAGTGAGTTCACCTTATCTTCGATAGCCTTGGCTCAGGCTCTTGTCATTAGTGTCATTGGTTCAAGTGGTATCGTTGGAGGTGTAGGTGCGTCCATGGGGATGATCGTGAGATGCTCCACATCAACGAGCAATGACCCCCCCCCCCCCTTCGCCTAGGATGTCACAGCTCGCTACCACTCGCAGCATCGTCCCCTTTCCGACGTTGTACTGGCTCGGCCTCGCCGGGGTCGAGCTCCTCGCCGGTGCTCACATGTCTCCCCCGCCTCCGGCTTCGTTTGAAAACCGGTTGGTGCGAATGCAATTTTCAGGTGCCTAAGAAATGACGGTCACGTAAAAAACTCTTAGATATCACGGAAAGAATCCTTCAGGCCGTAGTGTGAGTCTCCAAGCTTGCGAGCACCGGTTGCACCAGAAAGCTCGATGCGCAAGACACACTCTTAAGATTCTCGAGCCATGTGAGAAAAATGGAATCCTAGCTTAGAGTAAAAAACAATCATAGATGCCTGTCAAATTTTGCTTATATCGATTCTCCTTACATGAATAGAACTTGTATATGAGATATCATAACGGATTGTCAGGTTCCGGCGGTTAACCTGATTATTTTGATGCAGCATCTTAGATTGCCTATCAGCCTATATATAGACTCAAGGCATGTGTCGAAGAATCTTAAGCTGTACAACGGACCAATATGTATCTTAGAATGGCATACAGTATAGGAATACTAGATCGAAGGACAGATGATAGGGCATTAACAAAACCTAATCAACCCAATTGTTCCCGTCTGGTGTGCATGTGAGGTAGGGAAGTGATGATTTAGTAGCTATAGTAGATATCTCAGCAAGCTAACCCCCTCTCTAATTGCAGAATCTCACAACCGTTTCTTGGATGCTACTACATTATCTTTTTTTTTTTCAGGCTAGCTGTTGACCGGAAACACTATTACCCCCTCATTATTTTCTGATGCTAAAGAAAAATGGCTCTTGAGATGAAACAGAAAAACCAAGTGATATACTCCATAATTGTTTGCAGGTTGATTAGCTAGATAGGCGGTTAGCGGGTTAACAACGGAAGATCTCGGCTAGGGCTTGGCGAATAATTTTTTCGATCCGGTTGCAAGATGTTCCTGTACGTGTAGGTTTGATCATCGTTTGTGTTGTCGTGCGTATATACGCATATTGCTACTGATTGTGCACACCGCATCCATAACTGCTACTACTAGATGATGCATGAAATATGCTCTGAAATACGAATCTGCGGCCGGTCGCTAGCTGCGGCGCTGCCGGAAGAAGCTCACATGGTGTCTTGATCTCGACGGGATACAGTTATAACGGGCGGCAGGCGCCGGAGGCCGGTGGTTCGCGATCCTGTTAATTATATTATATAGGAGTACAATGTTCATGAAATCCATCGATGGTGGATGCAGATTCGCGCTTCACGCTCGATGGAGATATGTTAACCGTCGTCACTGTACATGCATACATGTATGCTCAAGAAGTGTCCTCGATCGCAATACGGTCGAGAGAGATGATGCTCCAAATCCGATCGAAGTCGACCTCGCCATTTAGTTTCTAGAAGCAGGAGTTAACGTGCTATAGTGATTGAGTTGAGTGCATTCATGTATCATAGTTAAGACAACCTTTTGTCTTTGTCACGCTCCATAGCATCTTATATAGTATATATAATATAATAATATAAAATAATGTTGGAGACAAACGAACAACGTGTCCAAGCTTAATTAAGTTGCCAAAGCTTTACACGGCAATACTAAAGAACAGTAGTGTTACACTTTCCTTTTTGAAAGAGGCAAAATGCTTGCTATTTTTATCGATTAAGGATACGCCACACTTTTTCTTTTTGACAATGCAAGGCAGAAGCTCTGTCGATTTCATCAAGATAGTAAATGGAAGAAATACAGAGTGATAAGGGAAACTAGGCCAAAACCCACAAAGCCCGGTAAAAGAACCGAGAGAAAATCAAAGAACAAAGTGCCAAAACAGAAAAAAGACACTAGAGTTTGGGGATAGGGACTAGAAGAGCACACCCACACAACATCAAGTAACATCGTCTGAGCCAGACACATGAGCACTAAGGCTCAAGACGACCAGGCGAAACTCAAGAGCAACCAAATACCACCACACACTCGAATAGACTCTACTAAACTGATCTTGGCCACCGCCTATACATCCAAATCTCAAGGACTACATTATTTTTTTGAGAATATCCTGCAAGGCCCGCCTTCGACTTCCCGGTGTCCCCAAAGCACACAACACCTCGATCGCTTGCGATGAGGGCAGGTTTTCTACATGTCCAGGTAGGCTTGCATCTTGAGCTCGACGCCCCCTACTTTGCTCACTTCTGGCAACTCACCAAAATCCAACAAGAACGTATGCTCCACGCGCTTGGCCGTCGGTATGTTGCATGCATTCTTCTTCTTTCCGAGACATCCACTATGTCGCTCTAAAGAGAGGCATCATCTTTCTCCAGTGGAAAGGGTGTCGGTGTCCCAAGCAAAGGGCGTGGAACCACACATGTGACCTTGTAGAGAAAATTCTCCACATAAATTGGTGGTGGGTGCAACAAATTGAATAACCGTGACAACATCACACACCCTCATACCGAGACTCCCTTAATGCCGGACTTATCGAGATTGCTCATCATGAACTTCAAAGTGGACCCAAGTGAATCATCCCAATTGAGCAGCAGAGGTGTAGGGGTCCACATTGGTGGTCGAGGAGGGATCCGGCTTGCCTGCTTCCTCCCCATGCTCCCATCCGTGCTCCCACTTCATCCTACGACTGTCTTTTTCTCTTTTTTCTTTCTAATCTAATCATCTTCCCCCCTGATTTTAAGGGGGTGGGGCCGAGTCTTATTTTGTTCCAATAAAATCATGCCACGTATGCGGGAGCACGGATGGGCGCACGCCGGGGAAGCGGACAAGTCTCATCCGTCGAGGAGTGGCCACTGGGGCCAGGTAGCAAATTCATAGCCTTGGAGCACACGGGGTCTACAAATTCTACTATCACCACCACCGTCTTTAATTCGATTTGAATAATCTCGCCTTTTCTTCATTTCAGCAATGCCATAATAGTCGCCAGAATAAGAAAGAAGCAAGCGGAATAGCTAGAAGCGCTCACTTCACTGCGCCCAATAATTCTTATTTACGGGAAAGCCAACAAAAATATCCGATTCGAACTTCGTAGAGCTGGTGTTGATGCTGTTTGTGTAGGGTCATCCCTCACTCCCGTCCTAAAGTGCTAAGAGGTTTTGTTTTAGGAAAAGACGCCGGTTTTACTGACACCTCAAATCGATGCTTATATTTCAACATGATGGATAGATTTTCTCCCCTATAGCTAGTAGGTTGATGGTCGCACACTCTGCACACATGTTTGGGCCTTGCTTGCGTGTCGATAACTCAAAAGAAGTGATCTAACGCCCGCTTCCCTACTAAACATACCAATTGTTGATGACCCACAAGTATAGGGGAACTATCGTAGCATTTTTAATAAGTAAGAGTATTGAACACAAGAGCATCAGAAGGAGTTGACAAGTAGTTTTCAGCAAGGTTTCACTATAAAAGTTGTATAGATAATTTGACAGGTTGTTTGATAGCAAGATAATTTATAAAAAGATAAATAGTAACAGAAGCAAGAGTGCAACAAGTAGCCCAATCCTTATCCTTATGTATGCTAAGGACAAGACGAGTCTGCAAGTCGATACAAAAACGACTGATAACCATAAGTGTAGAGGATCGAGACAGTTTTTGTTGAGAAGTATTTTACCCCAATATGTATTTAACTCTGGGAGTCAAAAATATTGATAAGTCTTTAGCAGCCGACGTGCCACTTTCAAACACAAATGTAACAAATACTTGGTAGGTAGAATCTAGTAGCATGATTGATGCTTAAATACTTGGAGTGGTCTATGGTGCAAGTAAAGTAGAGTAGTAGTAATTAGTACTCAAGAATTGCAAGTAATAAGTAATTAATGTGAGCCATACATGTAAATGGCACACATCAGGACTAAGATTGGGGCGTTGCATGGACGATATCACTCCTGGCATAGTACATCTATACGAGCAAACAATCCTCAGTTCAGATTTGTGTTCCATGTGTAGTTGAACATTCGGCAAAAAAAGATTCCCAACATCTATTACCCTACCCTCCCATGTCACTAGGATCATCATGAAATTAAAGGTAACGGTAACACTTCATGAACACATAAATTGTGAAGTTACATTCCTCCCCATTCATATCCCAGTCTGACACCATCGGGGCACCCCATTTGGAGTTATAGTAGCAGAAAATAACTTGCAGATATAACTGAAACACGTAATATCATGATAACATAAACAATTTAGATATGAAAGCATACTACATGTACCTTAATAATAAGCATTAAGCTTAGCATATTTGCATCAACAATATATCAAGAACAATATTTGGCGTAATTCAATTCTTATTCATCCCATGTGCCTACACATGATTACTCACACGTCAATGGAGAAAACAAGACAACGGTGATGGAGAAGGCATGGTGACGTTGGTGGTGGAAAAGAACCCTTTAAGGGGATGTAATCAGCCTATGGAAAACCCCTAAAACAAAAATCAGAGATGTTGGTTGTCTTGGTCATGAAAAATACGCAAAATTTTCTAGACTTTTAGAACTAGGGGACTATATAACCAAGAATAGGGGCAACTGCCCCCTTGTGGGTCCCATGCTACTAGGGGTGCGAGTCCCTCCTAGCCACATGGGGAGAGGGGTGTGGGCCTCACAGGTACCCAACAGGCACCCCGATCTATAGGGTCTTCATCAAATCCTCGATTTCCTCTGAATTTTTTTAAACAAAGTACGGACGTAAGCGCTCATATATACACACATACACTCACCCATATAAACGCACACATGCACAACCTACCCATGAGCACCTTCGAGAGACTAAGTCGACATATCATCTTGAGATTTTACGAATTGTTCATCCCCTAAAGTATTTTACCCGCCCCCACCCAGCGCAGAAAAGCCGAAAGTTTCCGACGTTTAGTCGATGACACACAGAGCCCACATGAAGGGATGACTACTTAGAGAAACTCCAATAGGGCGACCCGTTTTGTCCGCCCGCGTCCATTTGGGTCAGCGTGGACAAAAGTGGAGGCCCAACGCGCCGACCCAAATGCAAATCGCGTCCGCCTGGCGTCCGCACCGACCGATTTCCGACCCAAAATTGCGCCTAGAATGCGTCGGCGCGGACGCGAACCGGACGCGCCGCGCGTCTCCTCGCCGTCTGCCGCGACCCCACCTGTAGGCCACCCAACCGCCACCCGTCGTCTTATTAATGAAGACCACCGACAGAGGGCCCACTAGTCAGCCATGTAGAAGCGTCCTTTTTTAAGCACGCGTGCAGCGGGGGCCGGCCTCATCCACTTCCCCTGTCCACATCTGGCCCCACCACTCCCTTTTCTTCCTTGTCGGCGACCGCAAACCCTAGCGCGACCATGGGCCTCTTCGGCAGCAGCAAGGGCAAGGGCAAGGGCACCCCGGTGCCTCGTCCTCCCGTGTTCCCCCTCCCCCTCCTCCTCCGGTGGTGCCGCGTTTCCGCCCTGGTCGCCGGCGCCTGCACATCCCGGTGCACCAAGCGTAGTGGCACTGGGAGTACATGCAGCCGCTGTCGTACCCCAAAGTCACGTTGCCGCACCATTGACATCGGGATCCGCAGCGGATCCGGCCGGTGCCGGCGGTTTCGTGGAGCCAGCGGGCGCACGACGACGAGGTGCGCAGGCGCCGTGCGCAGCTCACGCCGGGGCAGTGTCGGCTGCCAGAGTACGTCGTTGACTCTCCCAACTGGGAGGCTTGGTTCGCCCTCGAACACAAGGAGCAACGACGTTTGGGTGTCGACGCCGTCCCGCCGCCGTTCCCACCGCCGCCCTCGCAGGTAGAGCCGGAGGATATGGAGGCGGAGTACCAAGCTGCCCTCGAGGAGGCCCTGCAGCACGCGCTGGAGGCTAGCCGCCTCAAGGAGGACGCACACTTGGATGGGCTGGAGCAAGCCCTTGCCATGTCGTCGGCGGGGGCTCCGTCCACACCCCGCTCTTCGTGCCGCCACCACCACCGTCGTCGCCCGTCCATCCCAAGCCGGAGCCGGAGCCGACGCGGAAGCGCTCCCCGCCTCCACCCACTTGGCCGGAAGAGGCCTACTCGTGGACGGGCCAGTACTGCGAGTGGGTGAGCGCGCCTCCCGTCCACTTCGCCGCAACGCCGACACAGGAGGCGGCCTACCTTGAGCGCTGGAAGAAGCACTGGTTCCGCCAGGAGCAGATGCGCTACGAGGCCATGCTCCAACGTGACGCGAAGGCGCTCCGGCTCGAGGAGGAGGAGGAGGAGGAGCACGCGCGGCTGGCTGCAATGCCGCCGCCCCAGCAGACGTCGAAGGAGGCTGCCCTGGCAGCGTACCAGGCGGCGTTCGGGTGGGCTAGCCCTGCTCCGGTCTTCATCGACCTCACCGACGACGGCGGCGTCGACGGCAAGGGAAAGGGCAAGGCCGACGACGTCTATGGCAGCGTGCGGGACGGCAGCAGGCGGGCGCAGACTTTCTTTAATGTTTAATTATATTTAAGTGGACTTTGGCCGGCGTTTGACCGGCCACTTATGTTTAACTATGTTTATTTCGTGCGAGTTGTTTTTTTTCACGCCGACACATTTGGGTCGGCCTTTCCGTTGGACGGTCAAGCCGACCCATTTTAAAATGCGTACGCGCACGTCCGCCTGGCCAATTCAAACGGATAAAAAACGGACAAAGCGCGCGTCCATTTGGATCGCCCCGTTGAAGTTGCTATTAGTCATTTTTTTTGCCTGGTTTTTTTTCCGAATTGACTGGGCATCATATGCTTTTCAGTCCGGTTCACAAAAGAGATTCGATTGTCAATGTATAGGAGACTATAATGCACGTTTCTTAATCCTAATCCTATTACGCGGAACGCGTGGCCGTCAGCGTCGGCGCCCTCTCGGCCGACATGCATATCGACAAAGTATCTCCCTAATCCGCTAAAGTACCACAGAACGGTGGGCAGGGGGACACGGGCCCTCCCCTCCAAATGATGCTTACCTACGCTTTGGCTTAGTTTAGTGGCGGTCAAATCGTGCATGATACCCTAAACCCCTCCCCTCGATCGACCTCGTCTCTCACGCCGGTGTGGTGTGGTGTGGGTGGCCTGCCTATTCTATTCACGTTGGCCTTTTTTTTCTTGGGCTTGGGAGCGGTTCGTGCATGGACAAGGCCATTTCCTCGTGCCCACTGTCTGGGGTTCCCACGGGTGGAGTACCTAGCTAGTAGCGCTTACTAAAATCCTAGCTGCTAGTTGGATTGGAAACTTCCAAGATGGCTTGCGCAAACAACAAAAGAAGAGGCCTATGGAGTAGGGGTTTGATTTTGCGGGAAGGTTCCAAAGGAAAGGCGCATTATTGATATTTTGGGAAGTGGTTTGTCTCGCATATCGGCTTCGTTCTCATTAATTTGATCGTGGATTTGATTGCTTGGGCGTTTTTGTTTTCCACGTACGATTAGACTTATAGCTTTGGTCGCGTATGACTTTACTATTTGTCTATTTTTTTTCTAAGTGTGCATTGATGTTGGTCGTGTGCATTTTAGGCTAGTCATAGTGAGGAGTAACTTAGAGTAGTAATATACATACTCCCTCCATCCGATGAAGAGTATACATCTAGGTTTAAAATTCGTCCACAAAAAAGTGTACTTCTATCTTCCCAATGCACTTTAAAGTAGAAAAAAATACTTCTCTCTCATCACACGGTAATCAAGACCAATAGCAATCTACACATGATCTTCTTAATTTCTACGTGAGTTAAATACGTTGGGGGTGCCTCAACTTGTCCTGCGCGATCAGTTTAGTGTCTAAAGTTGCAAAATACATAAAATAGGTGCTTGAACTTGTCCGGCCGTGCAAATACGGTGCCTCCATTCGTATCCAGACGTACCCCCAGCCGTGTGGCGTGTCAACGTGGTGGTGGCCGAGTTGTCGGTGGCCGGGAGTGTGGAAGTCGCTGGGTGACCCGAACATGAGGATATTTAAAGTAAAACTCAAATTTTCTTTAATCACATAGTAAAGCCCCATAAATTTACGGATTATATTGCACGCATAGGCTGTCCATCAGGGCATACTGTGCTTAGTAGATATAGATTAGGTCAAACTTTATATATTGCGTTGCTATGTAAAATGTAATTTTGGAGCACCGGCACATTGTGCCCATTTTTTCGAAGGTTGAAGAAACGGATTTTTACAGCTAAAAAACTTCTGACATTTTTTGTACATGCACACATAGAAGTGTAATATATCTGTGTTTTTTTCAAATCTGTATTTGTATGTGAGAGATACAAAAAAGACAAATACATGCAAAAAACAGCTAATTTTTGACAGGATTTTCGTCTTTTTTTGCAGGGTATAATATAACAAAAATTCAAACAAAACTTGAAAGTCACTTAGAGCACATGCATACATTTTAGTGTGAAATTTTTAAAAAAATTATGAAACTTTTAGCCAGTTTTTAAACTTTCAAGAAAAAACGTGCTCAGTGGCCACCATGTTCAAAAATTCCTCTCTGGTTGCTATGCACCTCTCAAACATGCTCAGTTGCTACTAATGTTGGCGCTCGTATGGGTCTGCAGACTTAATTTCCAGGTTCTTTATTTTTATTTTTCGTATTATATTTACCATTTGGAAAAGAAATGTAGGAACAAAATACAACTGCCATAAACTTAAAGAAAGTGTTAGTGCATTTGAAAAATGTTCAACATGTTTTTGGAAAATGTTTCACACGTATTAAAAAGTTATAATGCATTTCTGAAAAATGTTCGGCGTGCGTTAAAAAAGTTTACAACATGCATTTTTAAAGAGTTCAACGTGAGTTAAAAAATTATTGTGTAAATTATCCTTACATTTCTACAAACACAGTTTACATGTTTGATACTAGAATTTAATATTATTCCACAATAATTTTTCAATACAGTAGAATAGTTTACAAAATACAATGTCGTCAATTTGTTACTAATTGGGTATTTTAGAAATATAATGAAGATAAACAATAATTGTGTGTGTTTGTTTGTCCCGAATGAAGATTCATAAATTTAGACAATACTTTCTAATATCAGTTAAAATATTTAAATCCACATAAATTAAGTTCATGTCAACCTCTTTGAAGTACACAATAATGAAAATGGAAAAAGATTTAAAATATAAAATATTTGTATATTGATAATTGTATTTTTCATATGGGAAATTTTATGTGTTATGAGACTAAACAGGAACTTGGAAAAATAAAAAGAAGAAAATTGCAGAGTGATACATAGGTTGTATTTACACAGCTTTGTAGCTAAGAGTTTAATTCAAAGCATACTCCGGTCGGCTGGCCAAATCGTGCCGTTCTTGAACATGACGTGACAGGTTTGATACCCCTCCATGGAGATATGTTTTTCATGTTATTTATCGCTAGCATACAGTGTTTTTGATGGCTTTTTTATCGATTAAATAAAACGTGAGGGGGGAGTGTAAAAAAATCCCCACATGTGGGCCACCCAGCGCCTCTTAGACACCGACAGTTGGGCCACCGCCACGTTGGCACGCCACACGGGCTGGATGTACGTCCGGATACGAATGGAGGCACCGTATTTGCACGGTCTGACAAGTTCGAGCACCAGTTTCACGTATTTTGCAACTTTATGCACTAAACTGACCGTGCAGGACAAGTTGAAGCACCACCAGTGTATTTATCTCTTTCTACATGCACTTAGCTAATTGGAGGGTGGGTAATTAAAGAGAAGAGAGATAGTGGCTTGCACCTTTCCAATGCATTTTTTTACTCAACTCCATAATTTGTTCTAAAATTTCTAGATGTACACTCTTCACCGGACGGAGGAGTATGTTACTACTCTATGTTACCACCTCCATAGTGCGTAGTAACATATATGTTGTGTCATGCATCATTTCATTTATTAGGTTGTAGACTCATCTTTTTTTGATATGTGTGATGTTACAGTAACTAACTATGTTACCACATGCCTCTTTTTTTCCATTAATTACATGCCACATCATCTATTTTGTCTAGATAAGTGTGATGTTACCATCTATGCGGTGATCGGACATGTGCTTATTGTGTTTCTAGCCATTTGATGCTTTATTTTGAGTCAATAAAATTTACCCTTTATTAGAGTGAAAATCAACTTCATTTGCATTAATCGACTGAGCCGTTTTTCTAACGATAAGGCGATATATAGGTTACAGTAATACAAAGAGTATAGACATAGAGTTGAAATCAAGAAAGACTAATTGTATCCGAGCACATAAGCTCCTATAATTTTCAAAAAGTGAGTCCAAATATACAATAAATACCAAAGAAATCTTGGATATAGAGAATATAATGAACCATGCATCTGAAAAGTTCCGTGAAAAATCTACAGATTTGAAGTGTGCAAAGAACTAAACTAGAATTGAAAGCTAAAAATGCATCTTCAATTAGTTTTTTCGTTATCTTTGCATAGACCACAAGTACACAAGTTTGTATGAAACTTTAAATCTGTACAAGATCAATCATGCCCACGTATGAATAATTTTTTTTATTTGTGGAAGAATGGCAAATCCTATATATACCTAAATAGTTGATCCACACTATCTCAATTCTCTCAACATGCACACACGCCGCCTCGTCAAACTTACCACATCATTATCCCATTAATTGTTTCTCTTAAAATGCATGAGAAATGCTATTTATATTCTCTCTACATGCACACATATTAACTCTTCACACATGCCACCTCATCTATCAAACTAATTATATTTCTCTCAATATGCATGGAAAATACTACTTATATTTATTATATTCACAACTATATACTGATCAAATACGAAGTATCATATATATTTAAATTTCATCAAAAAAAATATTGCAAGAGATCATTGCAGCAACACGCGGGGCATCATCTAGTCTCTACCTAATAATAAAGGGAGGAGAGCTTCTGCCCGTCCGTCGTCACTTTTGCAGAAACCTCCTGCACTTCTTCCAAATCAACCCGCGGTACTATGTTAAGTGATAAAAACGGCTTTTTTCTTTTTTCACCCCCCCCCCGATCTTTTAGTTAATCAACCCGCGGTCCTATCTTAAGTCAAAGAAAAATGACTCACTTTTTTGGGAAACCCCCTGATCTTTTGGTAAATCAACCCGCCATCCATCTATTATTTTTTGAGCAGATTTAAATGATTTTTTTAAAAAATATCCATATTTTTTAAGTCACAACTCTAATTTAGGCATGTTATATAGAAATTGATTAGAAAAATATATACAATCTAAATATGATGCTATTTTTATCTATTAAATATTTTAAAAATGCGATTCAAATGCTTCTTTAAAATATTCATATCTTCTAAATTATAACTCCAATTTTGATATGTTATATATGAAAATTGATTAAAAAATGTAGAATCTAAATATGATGCTATTTTACATGTTAAACATTTTTAAATACTATTTAGGGGAGAACCTTAATCAATAGTGCATGATTCATCTTTCTCTCGTACCGGTGTAGATCCGGATTAGAAATCAACACCTCGGCAAAATCATTTTGGAGAAGAAAGAAATCATCTATAATCACGCATGCACGCCTCGGCAAAAACTCCTCGTGAAAAAGTAGATTTCTCATTTTATGTGAAGAGAAAGAAAGACACCTTAGAATTGACCGCATTCAAACTTGTTGTGATTGTGTGAGCACCGAGGCCACCATCGACAAGAGTGGGAAGAAGGATAGGCAGCAACATAGATGGGATGCACGTGGACCCATTGAGATCTTCAGTCGTGATTATTGTGTTAGGGACATGTGATTTTTTCCAGTTGCAACACACGGGCTTTTTTGCTAGTGTTTATCTATAATAGGAGCCGGCGACCCCGGACTCGTTTGCTAGTTGGGAGTTATCGTGTTGAACCCACACTAAATAGCTAGCTTAACATTTCTCAATAGTGTTTTCTTCATGAAAAAAAGTCATTTTGCAATAGTATATAGCCGGTTATCAGTTAACTTAAAGAGTAACGTCTCTTACATTAACTGGATTCCCTTCATGCTACTACTCAAATAAGGGTTTTTTCTTCTTAAAACTGAGAAAAATGTTAGTCAAATTTATAAGCCTTGTTGCCAATAAAAGAGACTCGACAACATCAACCACTACAGGTGGAAATGCACCCTGCTGCAATGCAAGAAATCTGCACCCACGGGAGACATGCACACTACACAAATAAAATTATGAGCATCTAGCCGACTAATAATTGTGTCTAAATATATATGCAAAAAGAATTATGGAAGCCGAAGAGTGAAGAAACGGGCAAGTCAGCAGCAGGTGGGCAAGTGGCGCACCTTTATAGGCAGCATCCGCGCGGCCACATCCCACCCATCCTCCTCCTCCTCATATCCTCCTTCTCTCCCACGGCACACCACGCCAGCGACCGACGACGCACCGCACAACCAACCAGCCGACGAGAGCCAGCTAGCGACCGCGCATCAACCGACAGACTCGCGCCAGCGATCGCCGGAGTCCGGCCGAAGCAGCCTGGGAGCTCAGCTCAAGCAGCGCGCGCAAGCAGATGTCGACGAGCTCGACCAACTCCGCCGAGTCCCCGGCCGTGTCCGGCCTCGACTACGAAGACACCGCCCTCACCCTCGCCCTCCCCGGCTCCTCCTCCGACGACCGCAAGCGCGCCCACCACGACGAGCACGACAAGCCGCCCTCCCCAAAGTACGCGGCCTTCTCTCTCCTGCCCTCCCCGCCTCTCGCACGTCGCACGGCGAGCTGGTCATGTGTACGTAGTCTTGTGTCTTGTGGATGGTTTCTGACCTGGTGCGTGCGATGATTGACTGACAGAGCGCGCGCTGTGGGGTGGCCTCCGGTGCGGGCTTACCGGCGCAACGCGCTGCGGGAGGAGGGCGCGTGCAAGCTCGTGAAGGTGGCCGTGGACGGCGCCCCCTACCTGCGCAAGGTGGACCTCGCCGCGCACGGCGGGTACGAGGTGCTGCTCCGCGCGCTCCACGGCATGTTCGCCCCGTGCCTCGCCGTCCGCGGCGAGGGCGAGCTCGGGAGCAGGCTCGTGGACGCGGCCACCGGCGCCGAGTACGTGCCCACCTACGAGGACAGGGACGGCGACTGGATGCTCGTTGGAGACGTCCCCTGGAAGTAAGCAAATCAATCCCCTAGCCATAGTTCTTGCAGATTTGAGGTTTCCGCGAACATATGTGCTAATCTGATTCAAATCTTGTCAATGCAGGATGTTCGTCGAGTCCTGCAAGCGGATCCGCCTCATGAAGAGCTCCGAGGCCGTCAACCTAGGTAAGGAACCAACAATCTAAGATCATGTCCTACAACTACCATCAGCATCTGATAAGTACCAAGTTACTAACGTCTCCTCTTAATTTATCTGATGATGCAGCTCCAAGACCATCTTCCCAATGATCACCAGGCACGGTTGAACTGCCTGGATTTGATTTCAGAAGGTGTGCAATGGAAGAGGCTTGGCTGATCAGGTCCTCCATGTACCTATACAGTAGGATATAAACATATACCAGTGATGTACTGTACTTGTCAAGTAGTTTTGTTCTTAGTTTCTTCCATGTTTCGATCGGCTTCTTCATGTTTGGCCATTGCCATAGGGAGGCCACGGCCTTGTGGTTGTCGGCAAGGGACATATCGCATCTGCACGGTACATGTTGGTGCTGTTGTTGTTAGACTCTTGTGCCTTGCTGCACTGTAAGGTCACGAGACAATACGAGTACAATCTCTGTCATTTCTTTCTGTCGCAACTTTAGCTGCCTGCCTCTGTTTGTGCCATCTTTCCCATCAATGCTGCTGCAGTAGTAGTAGTACGTGCTGTGTCTTGTTCTTTTGGTTGGGAACTCTGGTCTTGTTTTGGTCGACAGATGGTGATTGCTGTGGAAACCAGTGGCAGTGGGAATCTATGTGCTTGGACAATTTGGCACTCAAGGAAACAGCGCAGAAACTCAACTAACAGTGCAACTGAAAGGTCCAGTTGCTCGATCTGCTTAACTTGCGCCAGGTGCCCCTGTCGTAAGATTTTCTCCTTTTAATTTTGCGAAAATAATACAGATCTATTATCAAAGTTCACCGGAAGTACAAAACGCCTCAAAGGGCAGCTAGATGCACGCATGGTCCGGGGAAGGGTCCGATCACTTTTGGTGTATAGTACGCAACATTTCCCTACATTTTTGCAGGAGACTGTTTCCAAAACTCGAACCCGTCACCTCATGGTCACACGACAACAGCTTTACCGCTGCGCCAAGGTTCGCTTCTACAAAACACCTCAAACATAATAAAAATTACATCGAGATTCCGAGACCACCGAACGACCACTACCGCCATTAGAACGAGACGCCGACGTGCCGCTGTCGCCGCTCCTCTACCGGAGTCGGCTTGACCTTGCCGATGACAGCCAGAAAGTCTTCGTGCACGTGCCCCTTGATAACCCACAAGTATAGGGAATCACAACAGTTTTCAAGGGTAGAGTATTCAACCCAAATTTATAGATTCGACACAAATGGAGCCAAAGAATATTTGAAGAGATATTAGCAGCTGAGTTGTCAATTCAACCACACCTGGAGATTAATTATCTGCAGCAATATGATCAGTAGCAAAGTAGTTTGATAGTTTTGATAGTAGTGACAGTACCAACGGTAACAGAAACAGTGATAGCGGTAATTTGTAGCAAGTGTAACAGTGATGATATCAATAGTAACGCAGCAAGATCAATAAGGATAAATTCGTAGGCATTGGATCGGTGACTTGTTGGGTGATATTCATCATGAGACAGTTATAACCTAGGGCGATACGACACTAGCTCCAGTTCGTCGATATAATGTAGGCATGTATTCCGTAAATAGTCATACATGCTTTATTAAAAGAACTTGCATGACATCTTTTGTCCTACCCTCCTGTGGCAGTGGGGTCCATATTGGAAACTAAGGGATATTAAGGCCTCCTTTTAATAGAGAACCGGAACAAAGCATTAACACATAGTGAATACATGAACTCCTTAAACTACGTTCATCACCGGGAGTGGGCCCGGTTGTTGTCACTCCGGGGTTGCCGGATCATAACCGTTGTAGGTGACTATAACTTGCAAGATTGGATCTAAAACATTGATATAATAATGAATTCATAAACGGTTCAGATCTGAAATCATGGCACCCGGGCCCAAAATGACAAGCATTAAGCATGGTAAAGTCATAGCAACATCAATCTAAGAACATAGTGGATACTAGGGATCAAGCCCTACCAAAACTAACTCGATTATATGATGAATCTCATCCAACTCCTCACCGACCAGCGAGCCTACGAAGGAATTACTCACTTCCCGTGGGGAGCATCATGGAATTGGTGATGGAGATATGTTGGTGATGACGAAGATCAAAGATCCCCGTCTCCTGAGCCCAAACGGACTCCAGATCTGCCTCCCGAGGAAGAACAGGGCTTGGCGGCGGCTCCGTCTCGTGGGTCGTGATAATTCTTTCTTTCTAACTTTTTTCTGGAATAATGTGAACTTATAATATCAAGGGGTCATCAGCGGGGCCACCAGGTGGGTACAACCCACCTGGGCGTGCCAGGAGAGGGGGCGTGCCCTGGTGGGTTGTGCCCACCCAGGGGCCCCTCTCCGGTGGGTCTTGGCTTCAGAAATTCTTATTATTGGTATAAAAAAACCTCAAAAAGTTTCGTTCCATTCCAAGAACTTTTATTTCTGCACAAAAACAACACCATGATAGTTCTACTGAAAACAACGTCAGTCCGGGGTTAGTTTCATTCAAATCATGCAAATTAGAGTCCGAAACAAGAGGAAAAGCGTGAGAAAAAGTAGATACGTTGGAGACGTATCAACTCCCGAAGCTTAAACCTTTGCTTGTCCTCAAGCAATTCAGTTGATAAACTGAAAGTGAGAAAGAAAAACTTTTACGAACTCTTTTGCTCTTATTTGCATAAATAAGCTTAAACATCACACAGGTTTTCAGCGAACATTATAACTAACCATGTCAACAATAACTCTTAAAGATTATAATGATTCATATCAAGGACATAATCAGCTAGCGAGCAATAATAAGATATCTCAAACAACAACATGTTGTCAAAATAATCATGATATAATATAACAATAATGGTATCTCGCTAGCCCTTTCCGAAGTTCAAGCAGCGACTAAACATTGTAATTCATGGTAGAAAAGATCCAGTCATGATGCACCCAACATTAGCTATACACAATGCATAAATCATGACCGCTGTGCTCTACTCAGTTTCTGGCGCTTGTTTATAGAAGGTGATGACACAACATAAAAGTAAATAGAAAGTCCTTTCACAGAGGGAAGCAGGGATTTGCAGAGGTGCCAAAGCTCAGTTTTTGGAACAGAGATAAATGATATTTTGAGACATACACCCTTCTTATTCACTTCACGACCATCAGTTATCAACATCTTCCATGCTAAGCATGCTAGTGGCAGTCCCCAAGCGGAAAGTAAAGGTTTTGACTTCACTGAGAGTTTTTGTTTGATTATGTAAGAGATGAACTCTTTTTGTATTTTGCAGTTTGGGACTGGGCATCCCTATTACCGCCCATTTCCTCATGTGATGGTGAGTGAATAAACACTCGACCTGAGGATAACATGCTTAGCACGGAAGATATCAACCACCTCATGTCGTTCCATGAACGATCCAGGCACACAAACCAGATAACTTTTTAGAAGTTTTTACAGGTGACACATGCAAATTTACTTAGGACGACAGGGTAATACCGTATATAGGTAGGTATGGTGGACTCATCCAGAATAACTTTGGGTTCAAGGTTTTTGATGTACAAGCAGAATCCCCACTTAGTACAGGCGAAGGCTAGCAATTTTAAGATTGGGAAGCGGCCAACTAGAGAGCAACAACGATCATGACCAGGCATTATGCATAAGTAACATTGAACACTAGCATGAGTAGGATATGAACACCATGAACATAAACATTATAGAGGCTATGTTGGTTTTGATTCAACTACATGCATGAACATGTACCAAGTCAAGCCACTCGAACATTCAGAGGACGATACCATATCATCATACTACATCACAATCATTTTAACGCTATGTTGATATCCAAGATAAATCATTATTAACTCTCAGCTATTTATGCATGGCATGAGAAACTATAATATCTAATTGTCATTGCAAACATGTTTAATCATAACGGGCTGAAGCATGTGCACTAGGTTAAACATATTTACACAGACAAGACAAGTCGAGTTCATACCAGTTTCTCTTTGCCACGGCCAGCTCATCGAATATCGTCATTATTGCCTTTCAGTCGCACGACCAAATGATATGATAAAAATAATAGTGCAAGAGTGCCATGGACTAAGCTGGAATCTGCAAAACATTTTATTCAACAGGAGAAGACAAGGTAAAATGGGCTCTTATTAGTTCAACAGTTATTCATGTGAGAGCCACTCAACATTTTCATCGTGGTCTTCTCCTCGGTATAACTTGAATAAAAGAAAAGAATTTCAGAGAAATACACTGAAATATTTTTTGGAGTTTTTTGTTTTTTCTTCAACAAGCAAAAACAAGAAAAATTATTTACACGGGAAAGCTCCCAACAAGCAAAAGAAGAACAAGGAAATCTTTTTGGGTTTTCTTTTTAGTGCTACTACTAAGCATGCATAGAAAGTAAACTGGCTACAACTAAGTTTTTTGGTTTTTCTAAAGTTTTTCAAACACACAAGAAGAAAGCAAGAAAAATAAATCTAAGCATGGATGATACAATGAAAAAGTGTGAACACCGACAAATGGAATGATATGTGAACATGAATATAAAGTCGGTGAGAACACGTACTCCCCCAAGCTTAGGCTTTTGGCCTAACTTGGTAGGGAATCAGTAGCCTAGAGGGTAATATGGATCCTGAGGAGCAGGCATCCACTCATCCCACTGCTGAGGAGCGGGCATCCATTGATCCCACTATGGAGGTGCCTATGCAGCCTCTGCAGCAGCGTGAGCGTTCCAGTAGGCGAGGATGTCTGCAGGCATAATCCGGTATCCGCCCCTGGCAACAGAATCAAACAAAGCAGGTGCAGGAAAGGGGATAACATCACGAGTGTCAATGTTATAGACCAAGTTATAAGGAATGGCAATGTCATGATGATCATGTGCAAGAAAGTGATGGTGATCCATGGCTGCACGGTCTAGGTAAACTGTGGTTAGAGGGAAATCATGAGGGTGTATCTCAACCTCGAAGTGAGCCGCCAAGAGAGTAGCATAAATCCCACCGTGTATTTTGCCCTGAGATTTATTAAGGTGCAGGCGATGAGCCACGATAGCCCCCAAGCTATACGTGTTGTTGCCCTCAATGGCACGACGTAAAACAACAAGGTCTGGTGAACTAGTGCACCCACCTTCTGGTTATTTTTGCACCAAAAATTCTTAAATATTCAGGAAAAAATCATATAAAATTTTCAGGGCATTTTGAGAATTTTTATTTTTGGGTCATTTTTATTGCACGGGGAATTCAGAAAACAGACAAAACATGGAATTTTATTTTATTTAACTAATAAAAACAGAAAACAAAAGGTAGGGACAGAAAGTAGTGCTTACTAAATTCATCAACTTCATACCATTCAAAAATGACATTAATAAGGTTGATCAAGTCTTATTAAAAACCACTTTCGGTTAGCATGAAACCGAAGAACTTTCGTAAATCACTAAGTTACCTCAATGGGTATATGCATTTCCCCAACAATAAGCATTTCATATTTCTTTTTGACAATAGGTAGAGGTATTTGAAAACTTCCAATAGTGGTTGTCAGAGACTTTTCAATAACATTAATACCATTCACTTGAAATTGTTTCTTCAGAGAGTGCATCGTATGCTCATTACCATTGATATGAAAAGTGACCTTGCTTTTATTGCAAACAATAACAGCCCCTGCAGTATTCAAGAAGGGTCTACCAAGGATAATCGACATGTTGTCGTCCTTGGGCATCTCAAGTATAACAAAGTCAGTCAAAATAGTAAATTAGCAACAACAACAGGCACATCCTCACAGATACCGATAGTATGGCAGTTGATTTGTCATCCACTTGCAAATAAATTTCAGCAGCTGTGATTTTATTCAATTCAAGTCATTTATATAAAGAGAAAGGCACAACACTGACACCAACTCCTAAATCACACAAAGCAGTTTTCACATAATTCTTTTTGATAGAGCAAGGTATAGTTGGTATTCCCGGATCTCCAAGTTTCTTAGGTACTTCATCTTTAAAAGTATAATTAGCAAGCATAGTGGAGATTTCAGCTTCCGGTATTTTTCTCTTATTTGTGATGATGTCTTTCATATACTTTGCATAAGGAGGCATTTTCAAGATATCAGTCAAGCGAGTACGCAAAAAGACTGGCCTCAGCATTTCAGCAAAGCATTCAAATTCTTCATCATCATTCTTTTTAGTTGACTTGGGTGGAAAAGGGATAGGTTTTTGAACCCACGGTTCTCCTTCTTTACCGTGTTTTCTAGCAACAAAGTGTTGGAAATATGCCCTAGAGGCAATAATAAAAGTATTATTATTATATTTCTTTGTTCATGATAATTGTCTTTATTCATGCTATAACTGTATTATACGGAAATCGTAATACACGTGTGAATACATAGACCATAGTATGTCCCTAGTAAGCCTCTAGTTGACTAGCTCGTTGATCAACAGATAGTCATGGTTTCCTGGCTATGGACATTGGATGTCATTGATAACGGGATCACATCATTAGGAGAATGATGTGATGGACAAGACCCAATCCTAAGCATAGCTCAAGATCGTGTAGTTCGTTTGCTAGAGCTTTTCAAATGTCAAGTATCTTTTCCTTTGACCATGAGATCGTGTAACTCCCGGATACCGTAGGAGTGCTTTGGGTGTACCAAACGTCACAACGTAATTGGGTGACTATAAAGGTGCACTACAGGTACCTCCGAAAGTGTCTGTTGGGTTGACACGGATCGAGACTGGGATTTGTCACTCCGTATGACGGAGAGGTATCACTGGGCCCACTCGGTAATGCATCATCATAATGAGCTCAAAGTGACCAAGTGTCTGGTCACGGGATCATGCATTACGGTACGAGTAAAGTGACTTGCCGGTAACGAGATTGAACGAGGTATTGGGATACCGACGATCGAATCTCGGGCAAGTAACATACCGATTGACAAAGGGAATTGCATACAGGGTTGCTTGAATCCTTGACATCGTGGTTCATCCGATGAGATCATCGTGGAGTATGTGGGAGCCAACATGGGTATACATATCCCGCTGTTGGTTATTGACCGGAGAGTCGTCTCGGTCATGTCTGCATGTCTCCCGAACCCGTAGGGTCTACACACTTAAGGTTCGGTGATGCTAGGGTTGTAGGGATATGTATATGCAGTAACCCGAATGTTGTTCGGAGTCCCGGATGAGATCCCGGACGTTACGAGGAGTTCCGGAATGGTCCGGAGGTAAAGATTTATATATGGGAAGTCCTGTTTCGGCCATCGGGACGAGTTTCGGGGTCATCGGTATTGTACCGGGACCACCGGAAGGGTCCCGGGGGTCCACCGGGTGGGGCCACCCATCCCGGGGGGCCACATGGGCTGTAGGGGGTGCGCCTTGGCCTACATGGGCCAAGGGCACCAGCCCCAAGAGGCCCATGCGCCTAGGGTTTCAAGGGGTAAGAGTCCTAGGAGGGGAAGGCACCTCCTAGGTGCCTTGGGGGGGAGGGAAACCTCCCTTGGCCGCCGCCCCACCCTAGGAGATTGGATCTCCTAGGGCCGGCGCCCCCCCCTTGGCCCTCCTATATATAGTGGGGGAAGGAGGGCTTTTCATCCATGCCTTTGGTTGCCTCCCTCTCCCTCTCCAACACCTCCTTCTCCTCCATAGCGCTTGGCGAAGCCCTGCCGGAGTACTGCAGCTCCATCACCACCACGCCGTCGTGCTGCTGCTGGAGCCATCTTCCTCAACCTCTCCTTCCCCCTTGCTGGATCAAGAAGGAGGAGACATGGCTGTTCCGTACGTGTGTTGAACGCGGAGGTGCCGTCCGTTCGGTGCTAGGATCTTCGGTGATTCGAATCACGTCGAGTACGACTTCCTCATCCCCGTTCTTTGAACGCTTCCGCTCGCGATCTACAAGGTACGTAGATGCATCTAATCACTCATTGCTAGATGAACTCATAGATGGATCTTGGTGAAACCGTAGGAAAATTTTTGTTTTCTGCAACGTTCCCCAACAGTGGCATCATGAGCTAGGTCTATGCATAGTTCTTCTTGCGCGAGTAGAACACAATTTGTTGTGGGCGTAGATGTTGTCAACTTTCTTGCCGTTACTAGTCTTATCTTGCTTCAACGGTATTGTGGGATGAAGCGGCCCGGACCAACCTTACACGTACGCTAACGTGAGACCGGTTCCACCGACTAACATGCACAAGTTGCATAAGGTGGCTGGCGGGTGTTTGTCTCTCCTACTTTAGTTGGAGCGGATTCAATGAACAGGGTCCTTATGAAGGGTAAATAGAAGTTGACAAATCACGTTGTGGCTTTCACGTAGGTAAGAAAACGTTCTTGCTAGAACCCTACTTCAGCCACGTAAAACTTGCAACAACAATTAGAGGACGTCTAACTTGTTTTTGCAGCAAGTGCTTTGTGATATGATATGGCCAAAGTTGTGATGAATGATGAATGACATATATGTGATGTATGAGATGTTCGTGCTATTGTAATAGGAATCACGACTTGCATGTCGATGAGTATGACAACCGGCAGGAGCCATAGGAGTTGTCTTTATTTTGTATGACCTGCGTGTCATTGAGAAACGCCATGTAAATTACTTTACTTTATTGCTAAACGCGTTAGCCATAGTAATAGAAGTAATAGTTGGCGAGCAACTTCATGGAGACACAATGATGGAGATCATGATGATGGAGATCATGGTGTCATGCCGGTGACAAGATGATCATGGAGCCCCAAGATGGAATCAAAGGAGCTATGTGATATTGGCCATATCATGTCACGTTTATTATTTGATTGCATGTGATGTTTATCATGTTTTGCATCTTGTTTACTTAGAATGACGGTAGTAAATAAGATGATCCCTTACAACAATTTCAAGAAGTGTTCCCCCCTAACTGTGCACCGTTGCTAAAGTTCGTCGTTTCGAAGCACCACGTGATGATCGGGTGTGATAGATCCTTACGTTCACATACAACGGGTGTAAGACAGTTTTACACACGCAAAAACACTTAGGGTTGACTTGACGAGCCTAGCATGTGCATAGATATGGCCTCGGAACACAGAAGACCGAAAGGTCGAGCATGAGTCGTATAGAAGATACGATCAACATGAAGATGTTCACCGACGTTGACTAGTCCGTCTCACGTGATGATCGGACACGGCCTAGTTAACTCGGATCATGTTATACTTAGATGACTAGAAGAGGGATGTCTATCTAAGTGGGAGTTCATTGAATAATTTGATTAGATGAACTTAATTATCATGAACTTAGTCTAAAATCTTTACAATATGTCTTGTAGATCAAATGGCCAACGTAGTCCTCAACTTCAACGCGTTCCTAGTGAAAACCAAGCTGAAAGACGATGGCAGCAACTATACGGACTGGGTCCGGAACCTGAGGATCATCCTCATAGCTGCCAAGAAAGATTATGTCCTACAAGCACCGCTAGGTGATCCACCCGTCCCACAGAACCAAGACGTTATGAATTCTTGGCAGACACGTGCTGATGACTACTCCCTCGTTCAGTGCGGCATGCTTTACAGCTTAGAGCCGGGGCTCCAAAAGCGTTTTGAGAGACATGGAGCATATGAGATGTTCGAAGAGATAAAAATGGTTTTTCAAGCTCATGCCCGAATCGAGAGATATGAGGTCTCCGACAAGTTCTTCAGCTGTAAGATGGAGGAAAATAGTTCTATCAGTGAGCACATACTCACTATGTCTGGGTTACATAACTACTTGAATCAGCTGGGAGTTAATCTCCTGGATGACGCGGTCATTGACAGAATCCTCCAGTCGCTTCCACCGAGCTACAAGAGCTTTGTGATGAACTTCAATATGCAGGGGATGGAAAAGACCATTCCTGAAGTATTTGCTATGCTGAAATCAGCAGAGGTAGAAGTCAAGTAGGAACATCAAGTGTTGATGGTCAATAAAACCACTAAGTTCAAGAAGGGCAAGGGTAAAAAGAACTTCAAGAAGAACGTCAAGGAAGTTGCCGCGCCCGGCAAGCAAGCTGCCGGGAAGAAGTCAAAGAAAGGACCCAAGCCTGAGACGGAGTGCTTTTATTGCAAAGGGAAGGGTCACTGGAAACGGAACTGCCCCAAATACTTAGTGGACAAGAAGGCCGGCAACACCAAAGGTATATTTGATATACATGTAATTGATGTGTACCTTACCAGTACTCGTAGTAACTCCTGGGTATTTGATACCGGTGCCGTTGCTCATATTTGTAACTCACAGCAGGAGCTGCGGAATAAATGGAGACTGGCGAAGGACGAGGTGACGATGCGCGTCGGGAATGGTTCCAAGGTCGATGTGATCGCCGTCGGCATGCTACCTCTAAATTTACCTACGAGATTAGTTTTGAACCTCAATAATTGTTATTTAGTGCCAAGTTCGAGCATGAACATTATATCAGGATCTCGTTTAATTCGAGATGGCTACTCATTTAAATCCGAGAATAATGGTTGTTCTATTTATATGAGAGATATGTTTTATGGTCATGCTCCGATGGTGAATGGTTTATTCTTTATGAATCTCGAGCGTAATGCTACACATATTCATAGTGTAAGTACCAAAAGATGTAAGATTGATAATGATAGTCCCACATACTTGTGGCACTGCCGCCTTGGTCACATAGGTGTCAAACGCATGAAGAAGCTCCATGCTGATGGACTTTTAGAGTCTCTTGATTATGAATCATTTGACACGTGCGAACCATGCCTCATGGGTAAAATGACCAAGACTCCGTTCTCAGGAACAATGGAGCGAGCAACCAACTTATTGGAAATCATACATACTGATGTGTGCGGTCCAATGAGTGTTGAGGCTCGTGGTGGCTATCGTTATGTTCTCACCCTCACTGATGACTTGAGTAGATATGGGTATGTCTACTTAATGAAACACAAGTCTGAGACCTTTGAAAAGTTCAAGGAATTTCAGAGTGAGGTTGAAAATCAACGTGACAGGAAAATCAAGTTCCTGCGATCAGATCGTGGAGGAGAATACTTGAGTCACGAGTTTGGTACACACTTAAGAAAATGTGGAATAGTTTCACAACTCACGCCACCTGGAACACCTCAGCGTAATGGTGTGTCCGAACGTCGTAATCGCACTCTATTAGATATGGTGCGATCTATGATGTCTCTTGCCGATTTACCACTATCCTTTTGGGGCTATGCTTTAGAGACTGCCGCATTCACTTTAAATAGGGCACCATCGAAATCCGTTGAGACAACACTGTTTGAATTATGGTTTGGGAAGAAACCTAAGCTGTCGTTTCTAAAAGTTTGGGGATGCGATGCTTATGTCAGGAAACTTCAACCTGAAAAGCTCGAACCCAAATCGGAAAAATGCGTCTTCATAGGATACCCTAAAGAAACTATTGGGTATATCTTCTACCTCAGATCCGAAGGCAAGATCTTTGTTGCCAAGAATGGGTCCTTTCTAGAGAAAGAGTTTCTCTCGAAAGAAGTAAGTGGGAGGAAAGTAGAGCTTGATGAAGTATTACCTCTTGAACCGGAAAATGGCGCAACTCAAGAAAATGTTCCTGAGGTACCTGCACCGACTAGAGAGGAAGTTATTGATGATGATCAAGATACTTCTGATCAAGCTCCTACTGAAATTCAAAGGTCCACAAGGACACGTTCCGCACCAGAGTGGTACGGCAACCCTGTCTTGGAAATCATGTCGTTAGACAACGGTGAACCTTCGAACTATGAAGAAGCGATGGCGGGCCCGGATTCCGACAAATGGCTAGAAGCCATGAAATCCGAGATAGGATCCATGTATGAAAACGAAGTATGGACTTTGACTGACTTGCCCATTGAGCGGCGAGCCATAGAAAACAAATGGATTTTTAAGAATAAGACAGACGCGGATGGTAATGTGACCATCTATAAAGCTCGGCTTGTTGCTAAGGGTTATCGACAAGTTCAAGGGGTTGACTACGATGAGACTTTCTCACCGGTAGCGAAGCTGAAGTCCGTCCGAATCATGTTAGCAATTGCCGCATACTATGATTATGAGATATGGCAAATGGACGTCAAAACGGCATTCCTTAACGGTTATCTTAAGGAAGAACTGTATATGATGCAGCCGGAAGGTTTTGTCGACCCTGAGAATGCTAACAAGGTATGCAAGCTCCAGCGATCCATTTATGGGCTGGTGCAAGCATCTCGGAGTTGGAACATTCGCTTTGATGAGATGATCAAAGCGTTTGGGTTTATGCAGACTTATGGAGAAGCCTGCGTTTACAAGAAAGTGAGTGGGAGCTCCGTAGCATTTCTCATATTATATGTAGATGACATACTTTTGATGGGAAATGATATAGAACTTTTGGAGAGCATTAAGGCCTACTTGAATAAGAGTTTTTCAATGAAGGACCTTGGAGAAGCTGCTTATATATTAGGCATCAAGATCTATAGGGATAGATCGAGACGCCTCATAGGTCTTTCACAAAGCACATACCTTGATAAGATTTTGAAGAAGTTCAAAATGGATCAGTCCAAGAAAGGGTTCTTGCTTGTTTTGCAAGGTGTGAGATTGAGCTCGGCTCAATGCCTGACCACGGCAAAAGATAAAGAAGAGATGAGTGTCATCCCCTATGCTTCAGCCATAGGATCTATTATGTATGCCATGCTGTGTACCAGACCTGATGTAAACCTTGCCGTAAGTTTGGTAGGAAGGTACCAAAGTAATCCCGGCAAGGAACACTGGACAGCGGTCAAGAATATCCTGAAGTACCTGAAAAGGACAAAGGACATGTTTCTCGTTTATGGAGGTGACGAAGAGCTCGTCGTAAAGGGTTACGTCGACGCTAGCTTCGACACAGATCTGGATGACTCTAAGTCACAAACCAGATACGTGTATATGTTAAATGGTGGAGCAGTGAGCTGGTGCAGCTGCAAGCAGAGCGTCGTGGCGGGATCTACATGTGAAGCGGAGTACATGGCAGCCTCGGAGGCAGCACATGAAGCAATATGGGTGAAGGAGTTCATCACCGACTTAGGAGTCATACCCAATGCGTCGGGGCCAATCAAACTCTTCTGTGACAACACTGGAGCTATTGCACTTGCCAAGGAGCCCAGGTTTCACCAGAAGACCAGGCACATCAAGCGTTGCTTCAACTCATTCGTGAAAATGTTCAAGATGGAGACATAGAGATTTGTAAAGTATATACGGACCTGAATGTAGCAGATCCGTTGACTAAACCTCTCCCTAGGGTAAAACATGATCAACACCAGAATTCCATGGGTGTTCGATTCATAACAATGCAACTAGATTATTGACTCTAGTGCAAGTGGGAGACTGTTGGAAATATGCCCTAGAGGCAATAATAAAAGTATTAATATTATATTTCTTTGTTCATGATAATTGTCTTTATTCATGCTATAACTGTATTATCCGGAAATCGTAATACACATGTGAATACATAGACCATAGTATGTCCCTAGTAAGCCTCTAGTTGACTAGCTCGTTAATCAACAGATAGTCATGGTTTCCTGGCTATGGACATTGGATGTCATTGATAACGGGATCACATAATTACGAGAATGATGTGATGGACAAGACCCAATCCTAAGCATAGCGCAAGATCGTGTAGTTCGTTTGCTAGAGCTTTTCAAATGTCAAGTATCTTTTCCTTTGACCATGAGATCGTGTAACTCCCGGATACCGTAGGAGTGCTTTGGGTGTACCAAACGTCACAACGTAACTGGGTGACTATAAAGGTGCACTACAGGTATCTCTAAAAGTGTCTGTTGGGTTGACACGGATCGAGACTGGGATTTGTCACTTCGTATGACGGAGAGGTATCACTGGGCCCACTCGGTAATGCATCATCATAATGAGCTCAAAGTGACCAAGTGTCTGGTCACGGGATCATGCATTACGGTACGAGTAAAGTGACTTGCCGGTAACGAGATTGAACGAGGTATTGGGATACCGACGATCGAATCTCGGGCAAGTAACATACCGATTGACAAAGGGAATTGCATACGGGGTTGCTTGAATCCTTGACATCGTGGTTCATCCGATGAGATCATCATGGAGCATGTGGGAGCCAACATGGGTATCCAGATCCCGCTGTTGGTTATTGACCGGAGAGTCGTCTCGGTCATGTCTGCATGTCTCCCGAACCCGTAGGGTCTACACACTTAAGGTTCGGTGACGCTAGGGTTGTAGGGATATGTATATGCAGTAACCCGAATGTTGTTCGGAGTCCCGGATGAGATCCCGGACGTTACGAGGAGTTCCGGAATGGTCCGGAGGTAAAGATTTATATATGGGAAGTCCTGTTTCGGCCATCGGGACGAGTTTCGGGGTCATCGGTATTGTACCGGGACCACCGGAAGGGTCCCGGGGGTCCACCGGGTGGGGCCACCCATCCCGGGGGGCCACATGGGCTGTAGGGGGTGCGCCTTGGCCTACATGGGCCAAGGGCACCAGCCCCAAGAGGCCCATGTGCCTAGGGTTTCAAGGGGTAAGAGTCCTAGGAGGGGAAGGCACCTCCTAGGTGCCTTGGGGGGGAGGGAAACCTCCCTTGGCCGCCGCCCCACCCTAGGAGATTGGATCTCCTAGGGCCGGCACCCCCCTTGGCCCTCCTATATATAGTGGGGGAAGGAGGGCTTTTCATCCACGCCTTTGGTTGCCTCCCTCTCCCTCTCCAACACCTCCTCCTCCTCCATAGCGCTTGGCGAAGCCCTGCCGGAGTACTGCAGCTCCATCACCACCACGCCGTCGTGCTGCTGCTGGAGCCATCTTCCTCAACCTCTCCTTCCCCCTTGCTGGATAAAGAAGGAGGAGACGTGGCTGTTCCGTACATGTGTTGAACGCGGAGGTGCCATCCGTTCGGTGCTAGGATCTTCGGTGATTCGAATCACGTCGAGTACGACTTCCTCATCCCCGTTCTTTGAACGCTTCCGCTCGCGATCTACAAGGTACGTAGATGCATATAATCACTCGTTGCTAGATGAACTCATAGATGGATCTTGGTGAAACCGTAGGAAATTTTTTGTTTTCTGCAACGTTCCCCAACACAAAGTCTCTTCTGTCATATCTTTTATTTTTAGCTTGTGGGTTATCAAGATCAACAGGTGGTTCTATCTCAACATCATTATCTGGTTCTTTATCATTAGTTGGTTGAGAGTCGTCATGAACCTCATCATTATCTTTTCCATAATCATTAGGTGAGTGTTCATTACCAGATTGGGTTTCAGCATCAGAGATAGAAGTTTCATTTTCATTATCAGGAGGCTTTTCTATTTCAGGTTCACTAGTAGTGTGCAAAGTCCTATCATTTTTGTTTTTCTTCCTAGAAGGACTAGGTGCACTAGTGTTAGCTCTTTGTGAATCTTGTTCAATTATTTTAGGGTGTCCCTCAGGATAAAGTGGTTCCTGAGTCATTTTACCTCATCTAGTTGCAACTCTAACAGCAAAGTCATGCATATTATGATTCATTTCATCAAGCAATTCTCTTTGAGATTTAGCAACTTCTTCTAACTGAGTTTGAACCATAGAAGCATGTTTTCCAACACCTCTAACATCATTTGATATTCTAAATAACAAGTCACTCAAGCAAGCAATCACCCCAGAATTATATTTCAATTGTTTCATAACATTTGCATTGAAGTGATCTTGTTTCCTAATATAGTTTTCAAACTCATAAAGGCATTGACTAGGATGTATATTGTGAGGATTATCATTTTCATTAAACTTCATAAGAGAATTTACCCCTACCACCTTAGGCATTGGTTGTGTATTAAGCCCATGTATTTCTTCAATAGAAGGTAAATTTTTAACATCCTCGGCTTTAATACCTTTTTCCTTCATAGGTTTCTTTGCCTCTTTCATATCTTCAGGACTGAGATATAATATACCCCTCTTCTTCGGAGTGGGTTTAGGCGGTGGTTCAGGAATAGTCCAATCATCATAATTTTTCAATATTTTATTCAATAATTCTTCAGCTTGAGCAATAGTTCATTCCCTGAAAACACAACCAGCACAACTATCTAGGAAGTCCCTAGAAGCATCGGTTAGTCCATTATAGAAGATATCAAGTATTTTATTTTTCTTAAGAGGATGATCAGGCAAAGCATTAAGTAACTGGCAAAGCCTCCCCCAAGCTTTTGGGAGACTCTCTTATTTAGTTTGCACAAAGCTAAATATTTTCTGTAAGGCAGCTTGTTTCATATGAGCAGGAAAATATTTTTCAGAGAAGTAATAAACCATATCCTGGGGACTGCACACACAACCAGGAGCAAGAGTATTATACCAAGCTTTGGCATCACCCTTTAATGAGAAAGGAAATAATTTGAGAATAAAGTGATAACGAATTTCCTCATCATGTGTAAAAAGGGTGGCTATGTCATTAAACTTAGTAAGATGTGCCACAACAGTTTTAGTTTCATAACCATCGAAAGGATCAGATTCAACCAGAGTAATTAACTCTGGGTCGACAAAGAATTCATAATCCTTATCATCAATACAAATAGGTGAAGTAGGAAACTTAGGATCACATTTCATTCTAGCATTCAGAGTTTTTTCTTTATACTCGTGTAGTAATTTCTCTAGATCATCTCTATCATTGCAAGCAAGAGTATCTCTAGTTGCTTCTTCACTCATAACATAACCTTAGTACCTTAGGCAATTCATATCTAGGAAGGCTAGTCCTAGTAGGTGTTTCAGGAGATTCAGTTTCAAGCTCATCATCATATTCAACAACATCATGTTGTATAACTCTAGCAATTTGTCTATCAAGAAATTCACCAAGTGGCACATCATCATTATCAAGGAAGGTACTAGCATCATCATAAGCATCATTCATATTAGAAGTGGCATCATCAATAACTTGCGATATATCAGGATTAATAGCATGTGGTGGTGTTGCAAGTTTATTCATAATAGAAGGTGAATCTAAGGCAGAACTGGATGGCAGTTCCATACCTCCCCTCGTCTTTGAGGGATAAATCTTAGTCTTTGGATCCTTCAGATTATTCATAGTGATAATATGATAATAATCCCAAGTGACTCAACAAATATAGCTATGCTCCCCGGCAACGGTGCTAGAAAGAGGTCTTGATAACCCACAAGTATAGGGGATCGCAACAGTTTTTGAGGGTAGAGTATTCAACCCAAATTTATAGATTCGACATAAGGGGAGCCAAAGAATATTTGAAGGTATTAGCAACTGAGTTGTCAATTCAACCACACCCGAAGATTAATTATCTGCAGCAATATGATCAGTAGCAAAGTAGTTTGATAGTTTTGACAGTAATGATAGTAGCAACGGTAACAGTAACAGTGATAGCATTAATTTGTAGCAAGTGTAACAGTGATGATAGCAATAGTAACGCAGCAAGATCAATAAGGATAAATTCATAGGCATTGGATTGGTGACTTGTTGGATGATATTCATCATGAGACAGTTATAACCTAGGGCGATATGGCACTAGCTCCAGTTCATCGATATAATGTAGGCATGTATTCCGTAACTAGTCATATGTGCTTTATTAAAAGAACTTGCATGACATCTTTTGTCCTACCCTCCCATGGCAGCGGGGTCCATATTGGAAACTAAGGGATATTAAGGCCTCCTTTTAATAGAGATCCGGAGCAAAGCATTAACACATGGTGAATACATGAACTCCTCAAACTACAGTCATCACCGGGAGTGGGCCTGGTTTTTGTCACTCTGGGGTTGCCTGATCATAACCATAGTAGGTGACTATAACTTGCAAGATCAGATCTAAAACATGGATATAATGATGAATTCATAAATGGTTCAGATCTGAAATCATGGCACCCAGGCCCAAAGTGACAAGCATTAAGCATGGCAAAGTCATAGCAACATCAATCTAAGAACATAGTGGATACTAGGGATCAAGCCCTAACAAAACTAACTCGATTACATGATGAATCTCATCCAACTCCTCACCGACCAGCGAGCCTATGAAGGAATCACTCACTCCCAGTTGGGAGCATCATGAAATTGACGATGGAGATAGGTTGGTGATGACGAAGATCGAAGATCATATCCCCCTCCCCGGAGCCCCAAACGGACTTCAGATCTGCCCTCCCGAGGAAGAACAGGGCTTGGCGGCGGCTCTGTCTCGTGGATCGTGATAATTCTTTCTCTCTGATTTTTTTGGAATAATGTGAATTTTTAGTATTAGGGGGGGTCATCAGCAGGGCCACCAGGTGGGTACAACGCACCAGGAGAGGGGGCGCGCCCTGGTGGGTTAAATATTGCCATGAAAACTATGGTCATAATGTCTATGTCAAAGAATTTATTGAAAAAATGACCAGTGCTTCGAAAGAAAATAATGATATGCATGAATGTATAGATAATTATGATTCTGATGATTTGATTGAAATATCCCTTGATGAACATGATGCTTGCTATTCTTGTGGCCATGATGCCAATATTTATGAAGATGAGTCTGCTATAGTTCCTTATGTTAAACATGAGATCGTTGCTATTGCACCCATACTTGATAGTTCCTTCGATGAAAAGCATGATTGCAAGGATGTTATCATAAATTATCTTAATGTCAATTGTGTCAATGTTATGCAAAACCTCAAGCTTGGGGATGCTAGTTTTGCTATGACTACTATTTGTTGCAATGATCATGATTGGGGTGATACTTATTTTGATCTTGAAAATTTATTTAAGCCCCATGATGTATATGAGATTGATAATGGTGTTTGAAATATTATTGAAAGTGGGTTTGGAAGATTGTCAACTTTAGATCCCACATATTTGGAGAATGTTCAATCTTATGAAATTTTTGATAAAAGTGGGTTTGGAGAGGTCATGACTTTAGTTAATGTTAATCCCACTATTTTGGAAGAGTGTCAACTTTGCATGCATGTGGATCGTGTTGAAAATATTTTATGTGATAGCTATTTTGTTGAATTTTTTTATGATCCCACATGTAATTATTATGAGAGAGGAAAATACGATTGTAGAAAATTTCATGTTACTAAATTACCTCTCGTTATGTTGAGATTGCTATTGTTTCTTTCCGCTTCCTTGCATATGCTAGTCTTTGCTTGTCTTGGTAATTCGTTTGCTTATATGATGCCTATGCATAGGAATTATGTTAGACTTATATGTGATTTTCATATGCTTCATGATGCTCCCTTCGTGTTTCAATTGCTATCTTTCATGTGAGCATCATTAAAATTATAGATGCCTAGCTAGGGGCATTAAAGATAGCGCTTGTTGGGAGGCAACCTAATTTTATTTTTGTTTCTTGCTTTTTGGTTCTATTTAGTAATAAACAATTAATATAGCCTCTGTTTAGATGTGGGTTTATGATTTTAATTAGTGTTTGTGTCAAGTAGAACCTTTGGGAAGACTTGGGGAAAGTCTTTGCGATCTTGCTGTAAAAAACAGAAACTTTAGCACTCACGAGATTAGCTGCCATTTTTTACTGGAGAGCGCGATTAGGTTAATTCTTTTTGAAGATGATTAATAGATAAACTCCTCACGTCCATAAATTTATTTTAGAATTTTTGGGGTTACATAAGTATTCGAAACCTACATATTACTACATGCTGTTCTGTTTTTGACAGATTCTGTTTTTCGTGTGTTGTTTCCTTATTTTGATGAATCTATGGCTAGTATTTGAGTGTATGAACCATAGAGAAGTTGGAATACAGTAGGTTTAATACCAATATAAATAATGAATGAGTTCATTACAGTACCTTAAGTGGTGGTTTGTTTTCTTTTACTAAGGGAGCTCATGAGATTTTCTGTTTAAGTTTTGTGTTGTGAAGTTTTCAAGTTTTGGGTAAAGATTTGATGGATTATGGAACAAGGAGTGGCAAGAGCCTAAGCTTGGGGATGCCCAAGGCACCCCAAGGTAAAATTTAAGGACAAACAAAAGCCTAAGCTTGGGGATGCCCCGGAAGGCATCCCCTCTTTCGTCTTCCTCTATCGGTAGCTTTACTTGAGGCTATATTTTTATTCGCCACATGATATGTGTTTTGCTTGGAGCGTCTTGTATGAGTTTAGTATTTGCCTTTTAGTTTACCCCAATCATACTTGCTGTACACACCTTTTGGGAGAGACACACATGAATCGGAATTTATTAGAATACTCTATGTGCTTCACTTATATCTTTTGAGCTAGATAATTTTGCTCTAGTGCTTCGCTTATATCTTTTAGAGCACGACGGTGGTTCTATTTTATAGAAATTATTGATCTCTCATGCTTCACTTATATTATTTTGAGAGTCCTTTAGAACAGCATGGTAATTTTCTTTGGTTATGAATTTAGTCCTAATGTGATAGGCATCCAAGATCGGTATAATAAAAACTTTCATAAAAAGTGCATTGTGTACTAGGAGAAGTTTGATACTTGATAATTGTTTTGAGATATAAAGGTGGTAATATTAGAGTGTGCTAGTTGAGTAGTTGTGAATTTAAGAAATACTTGTGTTGAAGTTTGTAAGTCCCGTAGCATGCACGTATGGTGACCGTTGTGTAACAAATTTGAAACATGAGGTGTTATTTGATTGTCTTCCTTATGAGTGGCGGTCGGGGACGAGCGATGGTCCTTTCCTACCAATCTATCCCCCTAGGAGCATGCGCACAATGCTTGGTTTTTGATGACTTGTAGATTTTTACAATAAGTATGTGAGTTCTTTATGACTAATGTTGAGTCCATGGATTATACGCACTCTCACCCTTCCATCATTGCTAGCCTCTTTGGTACCGTGCATTGCCCTTTCTCATCTTGAGAGTTGGTGCTAACTTCACCGGTGCATCCAAACCCCGTGATATGATATGCTCTGTCACACATAAACCTCCTTATATCATCCTCAAAATAGCCACCATACCTACCTATTATGGCATTTCCATAGCCATTCCGAGATATATTGCCATGCAACTTTCCACCGTTCCTTTATCATGACACACATCATAATTGTCATATTTCCTTGCATGATCATGTAGTTGACATCGTATTTGTGGCAAAGCCACCGTTCATAATTTTTCATACATGTCACTCTTGATTCATTGCCCTCCCCGGTACACCACCGGAGACATTCATATAGAGTCATACTTTGTTCTAGTATCGAGTTGTAATCATTGAGTTGTAAATAAATAGAAGTGTGATGATCATCATTAATAGAGAATTGTCCCAAAAAAGGCCAAAAAGGCCCAAAAAAAGAAATAAAAAAGAAATAAAAAGGGGCAATGCTACTATCCTTTTTTCCACACTTGTGCTTCAATGTAGCACCATGATCTTTATGATAGAGAGTCTCTTGTTTTGTCACTTTCATATACTAGTGGGAATTTTTCATTATAGAAGTTGGTTTGTATATTCCAACAATGGGCTTCCTCAAATGCCCTATGTCTTCCTGATCAAGCAAGTTGGCTGCACACCCACTTAGTTTCTTTTGTTGAGCTTTCATACATTTATAGCTCTAGTGCATCTGTTGCATGGCAATCCCTACTCCTTGCATTGACATCAATTGATGGGCATCTCCCTAGCCCATTGATTAGCCGCGTCGATGTGATACTTTCTATTTTTTATCTTCTCCACATAACCCCCATCATCATATTCTATTCCACCCATAGTGCTATATCCATGGCTCACGCTCATGTATTGCATGAAAGTTGAAAAAAGTTTGAGATTACTAAAGTGTGAAACAATTGATTGGCTTGTCATCGGGGTTGTGCATGATGAGAGCATTCTTGTGTGACGAAAATGGAGCATGACCAAACTATATGATTTTGTAGGGATGAACTGTGACGTCTCCGATTTGATCATGCACTAATCATACACACAAACGTGTACGATCAAGATCAGGGACTCACGGGAAGATATCACAACACAACTCTACAAATAAAATAAGTCATACAAGCATCATATTACAAGCCAGGGGCCTCGAGGGCTTGAATACAAGAGCTCGATCATAGACGAGTCAGCGGAAGCAACAATATCTGAGTACAGACATAAGTTAAACAAGTTTGCCTTAAGAAGGCTAGCACAAACTGGGATACAAATCGAAAGAGGCGCATGCCTCCTGCCTGGGATCCTCCTGAACTACTCCTGGTCGTCGTTAGCGGGTTGCACGTAGTAGTAGGGACCTCCAGTGTAGTAGGAGTCGTCATCGACGGTGGCGTCTGGCTCCTGGGCTCCATTGTCTGGTCGCAGCAATCGGGTATAGAAAGGGGGAAAAGAGGGAGCAAAGCAACCGTGAGTACTCATCCAAAGTACTCGCAAGCAAGGAGATACACTACATATGTATGCATTGGTATCAAATGGAAAGAGGGTACCATATGTGGACTGAACTGTAGAATGCTGGAATAAGAGGGGGATAGCTAGTCCTATCAAAGACTATGCTTCTGGTAACCTCCATCTTGCAGCTGAGGAAGAGAGTAGATGGTAAGTCCACCAAGTAGCATCGCATAGCATAATCCTAACCAACGATCCTCCCCTCGTCGCCCTGTGAGAGAGCGATCACCGGTTGTATCTGGCACTTGGAATGGTGTGTTTTATTAAGTATCCGGTTCTAGTTGTTATAAGGTCAAGGTACATCTCCAAGTCGTCGTGTTACCGAAGATCACGACTATTCGAATAGATTAACTTCCCTGCAGGGGTGCACCACATTCCCCAACACGCTCGATCCCCTTTGTCTGGACACACTTTTCTGGGTCATGCCTGACCTCGGAAGATCAACACGTCGCAACCCTACCTAGGCATAACAGAGAGGTCAGCACGCCGGTCTAAATCCTATGGCGCAGGTGTCTGGGCCCATCGCCGATTGCACACCTGCATGTTGCGAACGCGGCCGGCAAGTAGACCTAGCCTCCCTTATACAAGAGCAGGAGTTCCAGTCCAACCCGGCGCGTGCCGCTCAGTCGCTGACATCACGAAGGCTTCGGCTGATACCACGACGTCGAGTGCCCATAACTGTTCCCGCGTAGTTGGTAGTGTGTATAGGCCAGTAACCAGACTCAGATCAAATACCAAGATCTCGTTAAGCGTGTTATTTTGAAATAACCACGGACGCCGACCAGGGCCAGGCCCACCTCTCTCCTAGGTGGTCTCCACCTACCCCGTCACTCCGCCACAAAGATCCACTCAGAGGGCCGTCGGGACAAACGTCCTTTCGGACCCAATCCGTGAATCACTCACGGGTACTCTTCGAGCTGACCCGTCTTTAGTCACCACAAGTATCATGTATAAAGTATATAGTATATACCCGTGATCACCTCCCGAGTGATCACGGCCCGATAGTATAGCATGGCAGACGGACAAGAATGTAGGGCCACTGATGATAAACTAGCATCCTATACTAAGCATTAGGATTGCAGGTAAAGGTAACAACAGTAGTAGCAAGGACAGGCTATGCATCAGGATAGGATTAACAAAAAGCAGTAGCATGCTATATGATACGTCTCCAACGTATCTATAATTTTTGATTGCTCCATGCTATATTATCTACTGTTTTGGGCAATATTGGGCTTTATTTTCCACTTTTATATTATTTTTGGGACTAACCTATTAACCGGAGGCCCAGCCCAGATTTGCTGTTTTATGCCTATTTCAGTGTTTCGAAGAAAAGGAATATCAAACGAAGTCGAAACGGAACGAAATCAACTGGAGAAGTTATTTTTGGAAGGAAAGCAACCCATGGAATTTGGAGTGCACGTCAGGGGAGACACGGGCTGTCCACAAGGGTGGGGGGGGTGCGCCCACCCCCCTAGGGCGCGCCCCTGCCTCATGGGGCCCCCGTGGCTCCTCCGACGTACTTCCTGCACCCATATATATCGTCGTACCCTAAAACTTCCAGAACACACAATAGATCGGAAGTTCCGCCGCCAGAAGCCTCCGTAGCCACCGAAAACCAATCTAGACCCGTTCCGGCACCCTGCCGGAGGGGGCAATCCTTCTCCGGTGGCCATCTTCATCATGCCGGTGCTCTCCATGACGAGGAGGGAGTAGTTCTCCCTTGGGGCTGAGGGTATGTACCAGTAGCTATGTGTTTGATCTCTCTCTCTCTCTCTCTCTCTCGTGTTTTTGAGATGATACGATCTTGATGTATCGCGAGCTTTGCTATTATGTTTGGATCCTATGATGTTTCTTCCCCCCTCTACTCTCTTGTAATGAATTGAGTTTCCCCTTTGAAGTAATCTTATCGGATTGAGTCTTTAAAGATTTGAGAACACTTGATGTATGTCTTGCCGTGTGTATCTATGGTGACAATGGGATGCCACTTGATTCACTTGATGTATGTTTTGGTGATCAACTTGCGGGTTCTGCCCATGAACCTATGCATAGGGGTTGGCACACGTTTTCGTCGTGATTCTCCGGTAGAACTTTGGGGCACTCTTTGAGGTCCTTTGTGTTGGTTGAATAGATGAATCTGAGATTGTGTGATGCATATCGTATAATCATACCCACAGATACTTGAGGTGACATTGGAGTATCTAGGTGACATTAGGGTTTTCGTTGATTTGTGTCTTAAGGTGTTATTCTAGTACGAACTCTAGGGCTGTTTGTGTCACTTATAGGAATAGCCCAACGGATTGATTGGAAAGAATAACTTTGAGGTGGTTTCATACCTACCATAATCTCTTCGTTCATTCTCCGCTATTAGTGACTTTGGAGTGACTCTTTGTTGCATGTTGAGGGATAGTTATGTGATCCAATTATGCTATTATTGTTGAGGGAACTTACACTAGCGAAAGTATGAACCCTAGGCCTTGTTTCAACACATTGCAATACCGTTTGCGCTCACTTTTATCATTAGTTACCTTGCTGTTTTTATAATTTCAGATTACAACTACCTTTATCTACCATCCATATACCACTTGTATCACCATCTCTTCGCCGAACTAGTGCACCTATACAATTTACCATTGTATTGGGTGTGTTGGGGACACAAGAGACTCTTTGTTATTTGGTTGCAGGGTTGCTTGAGAGAGACCATCTTCATCCTACGCCTCCTACGGATTGATAAACCTTAGGTCATCCACTTGAGGGAAATTTTCTACTGTCCTACAAACCTCCGCACTTGGAGGCCCAACAACGTCTACAAGAAGAAGGTTGTGTAGTAGACATCAAGCTCTTTTCTGGCGTTGTTGCCGGGGAGGTTAGCGCTTGAAGGTATATCTTTAGATCTTGCAATCGAGTCTTTTAGTTTCTTGTTTTATCACTAGTTTAGTTTATAAAAGAAAACTATAAAAAAATGGAATTGAGTTTCTCTCATACGCTTCACCTTTTTAATATTTTTCGTTAGTATGATGGAAAGGAAAATTGTGACGCCCGGATAATTAGGCTACAGTGAACCTCTGCTAATGATGCCACGCCACCTCGATTACTATTGCTAATCTCGCGTTAGTTCGAAATCGGTTCGGTTTAAAAATTCAAAATCTAGCAAACAATAAAAGTTTTCAAATATTAAAACTAAAATATTCGGAGTGGACCAATTTTTTCCATATTAAATATTGGTGAAGATGCCACACTTTTGTAAAGTATTTTAGTTGCACTATAGTATGTGAAACAGCAGCAAAACAATTATTTAAATGCTTTTAAATACTAAACAAATGTTAATCTAGTTTATATAATCACCAAACTTTTTGGAGTAGTTGGCCTATGTTATTATGGTAATTTAGTGGGGTTATATTTTTTTGTAAAGCTGTTTTGTTAACTAAAATAAATAAAAACAGAAAACTAACAAAAATAAAAAAGGAAACACCCCCCACTGGGCTTCGGCCCAGCAGGCCTTTGGGCCACCCACCCGGCCGGACCATCTCCTCTCCTTAACTCCCTCCCCACTCCACCGGACCCCCACTTCCCCCGCAAAAATATCTCCCCCCTCTCCCCCGACTGGATCGGGATCGAGGGAGGAGACCTCCGTTGCTGCCGCCCAACGCCACCATCACCGCCTCCGCCGCCCCGCCGCCGCCACGGCCCGCCACCTCGACACGCCGGACCACGTCACCGACCGTTGCCGCGCAAAGCCTCCCTCGCCGAACCGCCTCCTCGACCCCGCCCCGCCTCTCCACCAATAGCTCCCTCTAGCCTTGCCGCCACCCCTCCTCTTCAACGCCGGTGAGGGCCTTGCCCTCCTCTTTCCCTTCCTCTGCTCCGTGCCGGCCGCGACGCTCGCTCCCTGCACCGGCACTGCACGTCTCTGCCCGCGCCCGCGAGCTCGCTTGCGCTCGTTGCGCTCGCCGCGGCCTTGCACCGTGGTCGCCATGCCCGACTGCGCCCCTCGCGCATCCGGGCCGCGCCCGACCGTGCGCATGCACACGCGCACCCCCCCGTCGCCCCATTGCTCCCCCCGCGCACCTCGTCCAGCCGGTCCGTCGCTGCACCACCGCGGGCGACCGCACCTGCCCACGCCCTCCTCCCCGCGCATCGCGTTCGTCACCGCAGCCATAGCCGGCCAGGCTCGTCCATGAGCACGGCCTCGTGCTCCTCGCCTCCCGCGCCCCCGCTCGATTCGCCTACTGCTGCTACTAACCACCACCGGCCGCCCTCCATTCCTCCCGC
>NC_041392.1:555530025-555546841 GCF_002162155.2 Triticum dicoccoides | reverse complement strand
GCTACTGGTGGCACCGTAGCCACCCCGTGCTGCCCACTCGCCACCGCGCCGGCCCCTACTGCCCCGCGAAGCCACTCCGTCCGAAGCCCACGCCCCCGCCGCTGCTTCCCGCAGCGGCGGCCGCCCCCGCTCCGTCCCCCTGGCCTCGCCTGCCTAGCGCCGCGCCGCCGGCGCCCCGCGGCTGTCGCTGCTCACCAACGCACTCCGGCGCCCGTGCCCCTCGTCGCGGCTGCGGCTAGCCGTGCCGGTGCCATCCCTTGCCGCGGCCTCGCTCGCCGTTTGACCCACTCGGGTCCGCCTCCTCGGGTACACGCCCGTGACCGCTACGCCCGTTTAGCCTCATGGGCTACTGACCACAGGGGCCCACAGCCCCTGTTTTGTAAAAAAAGATATTAAAACATAAGTAAATATAAAAACATTTAAATAATTAATTAATTAGGTAATTAATTATCTTAATTAACCTTGCTTAATTAGCCTAATGAACTAGTTTAGTTATTTTAAATCTGTTAATTAGTTAGGTCAATGACAGACGGGCCCCACTGCCCTGTTTGACCAGTCAACGGTCTGTGTTGACCGCTGACGTCATGATGGTGTTATGCTGGTGCAATAACTCCGTTTCAGCTTTAATAATAAATTTAGAAATTGTTTAAATCTTTGATAAATCACAGAAAATAATCCGTAGGTCGGATGAAAAAGTTTTATACATGAAAGTTGCTCAGAACGACGAGACGAATCCGAATACGCTGCCCGTTTGTCAGCCACACGTCCCTAGCGTAGCGAACATGCAACTTTCCCTCTCCGGTCCGTCTGTCCAAAAACGTGGAACACCGGGAATACTTTCCCGGATGTTTTCCCCCTTTGCCGGTATCACTTAACCCTGCGTTAGGTCACCTCTAGCACCGCGTATTGCCATGTTATGCTTTGTGATGCTTTGATTGCTCTGTTATTTATTGTGTTCCCCTCCGTTACTTCTTTCTGGTAGACCCCAAGACCGATGTCGGTACCCCCTGTGATTGACTACACCGACATCGAACCCTTCTTGCCAGAGCAACCAGGCAAGCAAACCCTCCTTGAGCATTCCGATATCGCCCATTTCTTTCCCTCTCATGCTTGCATTAGAACTGCTACTGCTTTATGTATGATACTACTCTAATGCATAGTCTGTTTTTGTTACCTGCTTTCATACCTTACCTGCTTATCCTAAACTTCTTAGTATAGGTTGGTTAGAGATCCATCAGTGACCCTACCTTGTCCCGGTTGCCCCGCTTTATGTTCGACGACTCGATCAACATGATCGACGTCCAGGCCCCGACACCGCACATCACTTTCCCCTTTTGTTGCTCGACTCTGCAGAGTTACCATCGAGTGTTGAGGGTGGAACCTCATACATCACTCTTGATGAGATCTCTGTAGTCCAGCTATCCGGTCGTGGTCATCAAGGGTGATTCCCTGCTTAACCACTTCCATTACAGCTCTGTCATGCACCCCCTCAAGTGTGAACCTCAAGGGTGGATCCTCTTACGTTCACCTTGATGATAACATCGAGTGGAATTCACCGGGGGTGATTCCTCGGGTTTTGCCCTTGGTGTTAGACACACAATTACTATGGTTACTATGACTTTACAACTGAACCATGTTACTAAAGACGGGTAGGCCCTGAGGGGTACCTGCACGAGCTTAATAGCGAGTGATGTGGAGTCGGGTTGACCTGGAAGGTGCCCGCGAGATACTTACGAGGCATGGCCGGGCATTCTTATCCCTTGTCGCAAGTACTCGAGACGGGGCGACGGGGTCACATCGATTGTGAATCTCTGCTCGTTACCGCGCGTTCCTAATCACTACGATTTGGATATTTGATCTGAGGGGCCTCTGGCCTGATAGCACTAACCAACACGTGGGCATAGTATGGGCGTTCTGCGTCGTATACATCAGCCGAAGCTTAATAGACGTCAGCGACTGAGCGGCGCGCGCCAGGTTGAACTGGTAAGCTCCTACCTTTTTAGGGAGGTAGCCAGGTCTGCTCACCGGCCGCCCTCGCAACGTGCAGGAGTTCCCGGGGAGATGGCCCATGACCCCTGGGGGCATAGGTTTAGTCCGGCGTGCTGGCCTCTCTATTAAGCCTAGGTCGGGTTGCGGCGTATTGTTTGGCCGAGGCCGGGCATGACCCAGGAAAGTGTGTCCGGCCGGAGTTAATCGAGCATGGTGGGTAAGTTGGTGCAGCCCTGTAGGGAAGAAAACATCTATCGATAGCCTGTCCTACGGTAACGGACACTTGGAGTTGTATCCCGATCGATACAACTAGAACTGGATACTTGTGATGAGAACTAGATGGTGATGAGAATTGGATTGTGATGATAACGGGATAGTATGGCTCTGGTATTGCTTTCTCGCAGGGAGTCAGGAAAGGATCTCTGGCCGAGGTTGATAACACTACTACTACTTTACTTTATGCTACTCTACTCCCTCCTGTTGCTGCAAGATGGTGGTTTCCAGAAGATGTTAGTCTTCGATAGGACTAGGCCTTCTCTCTATTCTGGCATTTCTGCAGCCCAGTCCACATATACAACCCATTCCTTTAATACAGATGCATACTTAGTTTAGATCTGATGTAAGTCTTGCGAGTACTTTGGATGAGTACTCACGGTTGCTTTGCTACTTCTTTTTCCCCCATACCTGATTGTTGCGACCAGATGACGGATCCCAGGAGCCAGACGACGCCACTGATGACTACTGCTACCCCGAGGGTGCCTACTACTACGTGACGACCGCTGATGACTTGGAGTAGTTAGGTGGCTCCCAGGCAGGAGGCCTTGCCTTTTCGATCGATGTTGCTTTTGTGCTAGCCTTCTTAAGGCAATCCTGTTTAACTCATGTCTGTACTCAGATATTGTTGCTTCCGCTGACTCTTGTGTTTTCGAGCTTATATATTCGAGCCCTCGAGGCCCCTGGCTTGTAATATAAAGCCTGTATTATTTTAATTTGTGTCTAGAGTTGTGTTGTGATATCTTCCCGTGAGTCCTTGTTCTTGAGCGTACGCATTTGCGTGTATGATTAGTGTACGATTGAATTGAGAGCGTCACAAGTTGGTATCAGAGCCGACTGCCTGTAGGATCCCCCTTTCCAACTCCTTGGCCGAAGTTGAGTCTAGTCACTGAAAAACTTTTACTAACATTGGATGTGTGTCTTACGGGCCCACGTCGCCATATTGGTGGTATTAGAATCTTTTACTCCTCGCCTATACTCTGGGACCCTAATCTCTCTTCTATTCGGGTTAAATGGTTTTACTAACTCGAACATTAGGATCTCGTGATCACATCCGCCCGGAGAGCCCCTTATTTCAGATGATCGCCTGCTGCATCAGAAGATTCCGAAGATACTCAACGATTTTCTCTCGAGACTTTGTGCCTGTTGCCTTTGCAATTCCCTACCACCGAAATATCCTTATGGATAACTACACACACTTACCAATCTTACATTCTATCCCATTGATCTTGTTATTACAAGATGCCCTGAACTGCTCTCCTTTTCCGAGAATCCCTGAGCTTACTGCCTTGCAGTTCCTTGTCATCTGAATACCCCTACGGATAACCTTGTGCACCTATCGAGTATCCGCTCATCCTCAGTTGACTCATGTACTTCACAAAAGTCTTCGTAATACCATTCGTTTTTGTGAAAATCCTCAACAGCCTATTGTTCTAGAATTTCTTGCTTGCTTGCATTGTGGGTAATACCATAAGTCTAGTAATCTTATTGTTATCCTTTGTCATTATCATTTTGAGTCCGTTGATACAATATGTTGCGAATGCTCGCAATCCTCAATCAGATCCTAGAATTCATCCTTCCGGCACAGACGTCATTTTAACATGTGCTGAATCTGGATCAATCAAATCGCCATCGATTGTACCCCTAAGGCTATTCTACCTATCCATCCCTAATCAGAGCATTGCTTCTGATCCCTTGTCTTGGAATTTTTAATCCCTCTTGCAATTGAGCTTTGAGTTAGTCAGTTGTTTCTATAATCTGATCTCCTTGCATTCTTTCTTCCTCTGGTTAAATATTGATGCTCACACCAGATCCCTTGTGGACCACCAGACCCCCTTTTTCGGATTTTATCCGACAACGTCCTTCATATTCAATAAGCTTGTGAGCCTTTCCTCGGATACATAATGCTTTTGGTAAATTGTATCCTCCGCTTTCTCAAGCATGCTCTACTACCGAGCTTGTGTTATTATTCTTGAAATTTATGATATATGTTCCTAAGATGCCCCGATGGGTTGAACCTATGCCTTACCTAATCTGTGTGAACTCAAAAGTTATGCGGGTTATACTCTACTGGCTTTTCGTCAGATAAGATTTCAATACAACAACTTCATCAAGAGCGAGAAGTAAAATGAAAGTTTATGCATTATAGAAGTGGGAGTCGACCCTGAACCTTTGTGTTCATGCCCACGGACACAGTGTGGAACTTATCATGAAAGCTTCTTGCAAGGATATTTAATCATTTGAATATTCTTCCGGTATCGTAAATTGGATTCCTTGTAGTTATGGTCCCGACCATATTTCTTCCTTGATCCCATTTACTGGGTAAGTTACAATTACTTATCCTCTGCAAAACAATTCCCCCGTCCAACCTCTACTCCGACTTACCTTCTGGCATTACACCTAGTACTTCATACTGGGAAGCTTTATACCCCATCACTTCATTCCTAGCCTGATCGGCTATATTTTTATCGTGTCAACTTTTAACTGTGCTACTTAGTCCTTATGCCCGGAGCAACTTCCGACGATGAGCTAAGCTTACGTCGATCTTCCTCATCTTATCATTTCACCTTGAACAACAAGCTTAATTTCGAGTTTGTGTTGTATCCATGGTTCCAATAACCTTTCGCTTCATCATTCCTTTGATTGGATGTCATCGCCGATCGATTACCTCTTCATGAAATATCTCGACAAATGTGTCATGATCATCATCAACATTCTGAGCTTTTCCAGGATATCAATCGAATTCATGATGAGAAATACAATCCTTCCCCTAGATGATTTATGTTATCATCGACAACATTCTTGCCTTCCCCAACACAAACTTGTTCATATAATTTTGGAATTACATCCTTTTTGGCATGTAGATGGATTGTGGCTGAGCCCGTCGACCACACCCCCATCTTTTCCCTGCTAAAATTGTATGACTTATTTTCTAAGTTGTTTCCGATGGATCCTTGGTGTATCCAAAGATTGACCTTTGCTTGAAACCATGTCAATGCTATCTCGAAGCATGTCTGTGGTAATCCAATCTCCAATAAGAACATTTGAAGCACGATACTAAATCTTCTTTATCAATTATCCAAACACCGTTGTATGGGTAATGTCATGAAATTTCTTTCCCCTTACCTAAGTGGTTTTATACTTCTATCCTGTCATGGATACCATGCTCTACTTGTCCTTGGGAAGGATATACCCCTGAAGTATGTGTTTGAACACATTTTCCTTTCCATTGTTTTGTTTATTCTGACAATTACTTTTTCCTTTCAATTGGTTTGTTTAAACCTTATTGTGATCTATATTATATAAGCAGTAATATTTCCCTGCTTATGTAAGCACCTCAATGTACAACTCTGTCAGTAAAGACACTGTTATTATTGCTGTTGACATTCCGGTAACCACCGATGGACGAGAACTTTGCCTAATGGCCCGCCTCATTCAATGAGCAGGATAATGGTTCTCTTCGTCCCTCGCCCTAGTACCGACATTGTTACCGACATAGTTGACAGGCTGCCCTCTAACATGCCTTGCTATCATGACCGTGCAAGATGTCATCGCTCCTTCTATTTTAACCCACATGGTGGACCCATAACCCACAGTTCCACAGGATCAGAACCTGACTCTCCTGTATATCCTATATTCCGAAGTATCAATTGCTCTTGGCTTTGTGTGTTGTCACGAGCCACCGTTCGAGAGTTAATCTATTCCCGATGCTCTGAACCCCCCTTCTCACACTCTGTTCAGGTATCGATCGTTTGTCCATTCACTTGAAACTGCCCATTGTACCTTCATATTTTGCTCTCGATGTTTTCTTAAGTTTCAACTCGAGAGACACTTCTGCCACATTCCCTGATTTGTTCACCAGATAATTAACCCTATAAGGGTCAGTTGTTTCGAAGTTACTCTTTACTTTCGCACTTAAATCTCGGGACGAGATTTCTTGTAGTGGAGGAGAATTGTGACGCCTGGATAATTAGGCTACAGTGAACCTCTGCTAATGATGCCACGCCACCTCAATTACTGTTGCTAATCTCGCGTTAGTTCGAAACCGGTTCGGTTTAAAAATTCAAAATCTAGCAAACAATAAAAGTTTTCAAATATTAAAACTAAAATGTTTGGAGTGGGCCAAATTTTCCATATTAAATATTGGTGAAGAAGCCACACTTTTGTAAAGTATTTTAGTTGCACTATAGTATGTGAAACAGCAGCAAAACAATTTAAATGATTTTAAATACTAAACAAATGTTAATCTAGTTTATATAATCACCAAACTTTTTGGAGTAGGTGGCCTATGTTATTATGCTAATTTAGGAGTAGGGATTATATTTTTTGTAAAGCTGTTTTGTTAACTAAAATAAATAAAAACAGAAAACTATAAAAAATAAAAAAAGGAAACACCCTCCCAGTGGGCTTCAGCCCAGCAGGCCTTTGGGCCACCCACCCGGCCGGCCCATCTCCTCTCCTTAACTCCTTCCCCACTCCACCAGACCCCCACTTCCCCTGCAAAAATATCTCCACCCTCTCCCCCGACTGGATCGGGATCGAGGGAGGAGACCTCCGTTGCTGCCGCCCGACGCCACCATCACCGCCTCCGGCGCCCCGCCACCGCCACGGCCCGCCACCTCAACACGTCAGCCACGTCACCGGACCGCTGCCGCGCAAAGCCTCCCTCGCCGGACCGCCTCCTCAACCCCGCCCCGCCTCTCCATCAACAGCTCCCTCGAGCCTCGCTGCCACCCCTCCTCTTCAACGCCGGTGAGGGCCTTGCCCTCCCCTTCCCTTCCTCTGCTCTGTGCTGGCCGCGAAGCTCGCTTCCTGCGTCGGCACTGCACGTCTCCGCCCGCGCCCGCGAGCTCGCTTGCGCTCGTTGTGCTCGCCGCGGCCCTGCACCGTGGTCGCCATGCCCGACTGCGCCCTCCAGGCGCCCCTCGCGCGTCCGGTCCGCGCCCGGCCACCGCGCGCATGCACACGCGCACCCCCCGTCGCCCCATTGCTCCCCTCGTGCACCCCGTCCGGCCGGTCCGTCGCCGCACCACCGCGGGCGACCGCACCTCCCCGCGCATCGCGTTCGTCACCGCAGCCATAGCCGGCCAGGCTCGTCCATGAGCACGACCTCGTGCTCCTCGCCTCCTGCGCCCCCGCTTGCTTTGCCTACTTCTGCTACTAACCACCGCCGGCCGCCCTCCCTTCCTCCCGCGGCCGCGCCACCGCGTCCGCCCGTGTCGCTGCGCCTCCCTGTTTGCCCTGCAGCTGCGTGCTACTGGTGGCACCATAGCCACCCCGCACCGCCCACTCGCCACCGCGCCGGCCCCCGCTGCCCCACGACGCCACTCCGTCTGAAGCCCACGCCCCCGCCGCTGCTTCCCGCTGCGGCGGCCGCCCCCGCTCCGTCCCCCTGGCCTCGCCTGCCTAGCGCCGCCGTCGTCGCCCCGCGGCTGCCGCTGCTCACCAACGCACTCTGGCGCCCGTGCCCCTCGTCGCGGCTGCGACTAGCCGCGCCAGCGCCGTCCCTTGTCGCGGCCTCGCTCGCCATTTGACCCGCTCAGGTCCGCCTCCTCGGGCACACGCCCGCGACCGCTATGCCCGTTTAGCCTCATGGGCCACTGATCACAGGGGCCCACAGCCCCTGTTTTGTAAAAAAAGATATTAAAAAAATAAGTAAATATAAAAACATTTAAATAATTAATTAATTAATTAGGTAATTAATTATCTTAATTAACCTTACTTAATTAGCCTAATGAACTAGTTTAGTTATTTTAAATCTGTTAATTAGTTAGGTTAATGACAGACGGGCCCCATTGCCCTGTTTGACCAGTCAACGGTCTGTGTTAAACGCTGACGTCATGATGGTGTCATGCCGGTGCAATAACTCCGTTTTAGCTTTAATAATAAATTCAAAAATTGTTTAAATCTTTGATAAATCACAGAAAATAATCCGTAGCTCGGATGAAAAAGTTTTATACATGAAAGTTGCTCAGAACGACGAGACGAATCCGAATACGCTGCCCATTTGTCAGCCACACGTTCCTAGCATAGCGAACATGCAACTTTCCCTTTCCGGTCCGTATGTCCGAAAACGTGGAACACCGGGACTACTTTCCCGGATGTTTTCCCCCCTTCGCTGGTATCACTTATCCCTGCGTTAGGTCACCTCTAGCACCGCGTATTGCCATGTTATGCTTTGTGATGCTTTGATTGCTCATTTATGTATTGTGTTCCCCTCCGTTACTTCTTTCCGGTAGACCCCAAGACCGATGTCGCTTCCCCCTGTGATCGACTACACCGACGTCGAACCCTTCTTGCCAGAGCAACCAGGCAAGCAAACCCTCCTTGAGCATTCCGATATCGCCCATTTCTTTCCCTCTCATGCTTGCATTAGAACTGCTACTGCTTTATGTATGATCATACTCTGATGCATAGTCTGTTTTTGTTACCTGCTTTCATACCTTACCTGCTTATCCTAAACTGCTTAGTATAGGTTGGTTAGAGATCCATCAGTGACCCTACCTTGTCCCAGTTGCCCCGCTTTATGTTCGATGACACGATCAACGTGATCGACGTCCAGGCCTCGACACCGCACGTCACTTTCCCCTTTTGTTGCTCGACTCTGCAGAGTTACCATCGAGTGTCAAGGGTGGAACCTCATACATCACTCCTGATGAGATCTCTCTAGTCTAGCTATCCGGTCGTGGTCATCGAGGGTGATTTCCTCCTTAACCACTTTCGTTACGGCTCTGTCGTGCAACCCCTCAAGTGTGATCCTCGAGGGTGGATCCTCTTACGTTCACCTTGATGATAACATCGAGTGGAATTCACCGGGGGTGATTCCTCGGGTTTCCCCCTTGGTGTTAGACACACAATTACTATGGTTACTATGACTTTACAACTGAACCATGTTACTAAAGATGGGTAGGCCTTGAAGGGTACCCGCGCGAGCTTAATAGCGAGTGATGTGGAGTCGGGTTGACCTGGAAGGTGCCCGCGGGATACTTACGAGGCGTGGCCGGGCATTCTTAGCCCTTGTCGCAAGTACTCGAGACGGGGCGACGGGGTCACATCGATCGTGAGTCTCTGCTTGTTACCGCGCGTTCCTAATCCACTATGATTTGGATATCTGATCTGAGGGGCCTCTGGCCTGATAGCACTAACCTTCACGTGGGCATAGTATGGGCGTTCTGTGTCGTATACATCAGCCGAAGCTTAATAGATGTCAGCGACTGAGCGGTGCGCGACGGGTTGGACTGGTAAGCTCCTGCCTTTTTAGGGAGGTAGCTAGGTCTGCTCACCGGCCGCCCTCGCAATGTGCAGGAGTTCCCGGGGAGATGGCCCATGACCCCTGGGGGCATAGGTCTAGTCCAGCGTGCTGGCCTCTCTATTAAGCCTAGGTCAGGTTGCAGCATATTGTTTGGCCGAGGCCGGGCATGACCCAGGAAAGTGTGTCCAGCCAGAGTTAATCGAGCGTGGTGGGTAAGTTGGTGCACCCCTGCAGGGAAGAAAACATCTATCGATAGCCTGTCGTACGGCAACAAACACTTGGAGTTGTATCCCGATCGATACAACTAGAACTGGATACTTGTGATGAGAACTGGATGGTGATGAGAATTGTATTGTGATGATAACTGGATAGTATGGCTCTGGGATTGCTTTCTCGCAGGGAGTCGAGAAAGGATCTCTGGCCGAGGTTGATAACACTACTACTACTTTACTTTATGCTACTCTACTCCCTCCTGTTGCTGCAAGATGGTGGTTTCCAGAAGATGTTAGTCTTCGATAGGACTAGGCCTTCTCTCTATTCTGGCATTTATGCAGCCCAGTCCACATACACAACCCATTCCTTTGATACAGATGCATACTTAGTTTAGATCTAATCTAAGTCTTGCGAGTACTTTGGATATGTACTCACGGTTGCTTTGCTACTTCTTTTTCCCCCATACCCGATTGTTGCGACCAGATGACGGATCCTAGGAGCCAGACGACGCCACTGATGACTACTGCTACCCCGAGGGTGCCTACTACTACGTGACGACCGCTAACGACTTGGAGTAGTTAGGAGGCTCCCAGGCAAGAGGCCTTGCCTTTTCGATCGATTTTGCTTTTGTGCTAGCCTTCTTAAGGAAATTCTGTTTAACTCGTGTCTGTACTCAGATATTGTTGCTTCCGCTGACTCTTGTGTTTTCGAGCTTATATATTCGAGCCCTCGAGGCCCCTGGCTTGTAATATAAAGCTTGTATTATTTTAATTTGTGTCTAGAGTTGTGTTGTGATATCTTCCCGTGAGTCCTTGATCTTGATCGTACACATTTGCGTGTATGATTAGTGTACAATTGAATCGAGGGCGTCACAAGTTGTGCTCATATGCTAGAAGAACAATTACATAGAATGCTTGGCATAAAATATGTGAATGATGAGCATGATTGTGATGTTGTTAGTACGAATTCTTTGAATATCCATGACACTAATGATGATTGCGCTAGTTATGATGAAAATGTCTCCTATAAACATGTCAATTTTTGTGGAGTGCATTGGGTTTGTAAGTACACACCAAATAGGGAAGATAGATATTGCAAGAGGCATAAGTACTTAGAAACTAAATTGTTGCAAGAAAGTCTTGATGATTGTGCTGAAAAATTCAATATTTTTCGCGCCCCTTGTGAACTTTGCAATGAACATGGTCATTTAAAGCTCCAATGCTATTTGTTTCATGATCAAGTCGTGTCCAAACATTATGATAATTTGATTACCCTTGAGCATCATAAAGAGCTTAGCCTTCTCTTGGGTTATGAAGAAATGAAATGTATAACTGAGGTATTCCAAAATTTAATCTTGATAGAGTTCTTCATTTTGATCTAGAGGAAATTTATATGTATTGTGCGGTGAATTGTATTGAAAATCCTTATATTGACAACTACATAAAGAAAAGAAAACAAATAGAAGATGAAGAGAATACTAATGAAAGGGAAGAGACCTCCCAATACCCTCCTATTATTTCTTATGATGAATCAGGTAACGAGGAAGAGCCTCCTATTCAACCAATCTCATTAATAAGGAGCTCCAAAAAGAGGATTGAACCCACACATGATGTGGTGAAGAAGAAGAAAAGAAAAAGGAAGAGAGGTAGAAAGATATCTCTTCCAAATAATGCTGCTACTATTACTATTGTGCCTCATGAAAATATAATTGCGGAAGATAATGATACTTCTTATGATCTTGAAAATCTTTTTGGCACTTGCTTGGAAGAATATGATAATTGCTATACTATTGGTGCTATTCATACAATTAATGATGAGAGTGATTATGCTTATGATATGAAAAGGCCCAAGCTTGGGGATACTATGTTTGATGAAGATGATGTTTTTGAGAATATATTTGCTGCAATTAATGTTTGTCCCAAGCTTGGGGATGCTATGTTTATTAATGATGATATTTTTAGTCTTCCAAGTTTTTATGTGCAAAGTTGTTATGATAAGAACAAAGTTGCTATTTATGATGATTATTGTGATGAAATTTATGCTATAAAGAGTAGTGATGATTATAAAACTTTTCATGATTATGATTACCCTTTCTCTGAACATTACTCTTTTAATGTGGAAACAATTGATGGTATTCAAGTCTCTTATGATACTCCCACTATTCCGACTGAGAAGAAATTTGCTTATGTGGAGAGTAGTAAAAATTCTATGCTTGTAGATCATGAAAAGAATGCTTTAGGTGCTAGTTATATTGTTGAATTCATTCATGATGCTACTGAAAATTATTATGATGGAGGAACATATGCTTGTAGGAATTGCAATAATATCAAGTTTCCTCTCTATGTGCGTAAAGTTTTGAAGTTATGCTTGTTTTACCTTCCTATGCAAGTTGATTCTTGTTTCCATAAGTTGTTTGCTCACAAAATCCCTATGCATAGGAAGTGGGTTAGACTTAAATGTGCTAGTCATATTCTTCATGATGTTCTCTTTATGTTACGATTCTTATCTTTTATATGAGCACCATTGAAATCATCGTGCCTAGCTAGGGGCGTTAAACGATAGCGCTTGTTGGGAGGCAACCCACTTTTATTTTTATTCCTTGATTTTTGCTCCTGTTTAGTAATAAATAATTCATCTAGACTCTGTTTAGATGTTGTTTTATGCTTTTAATTAGTGTTTGTGCCAATTAGAACCTTTGGGAAGACTTGGGGAAAGTCTTGTTGATCATGCTGTCAAAAATAGAAACTTTAGCGCTCGCGAGAATTGCTGCCAGAATTATACGTTTGATCCATATTACTACAGACTGTTCTATTTTTGACAGATTCTGTTTTCGATGTTTTGTTTGCTTATTTTGATGAATCTATGGCTAGTAAAATAGTTTATAAACCATAGAGAAGTTGGAATACAGTAGGTTTAACACCAATATAAATAAATAATTAGTTCATTACAGTACCTTTAAGTGGTGATTTATTTTCTTATACTAACGGAGCTTACGGGTTTTCTACTTTAAGTTTTGTGTTGTGAAGTTTTCAAGTTTTGGGTAAGGATTCGATGGACTATGGAACAAGGAGTGGTAAGAGCCTAAGCTTGGGGATGCCCAAGGCACCCCAAGGTAATATTCAAGGACAACCAAGAGCCTAAGCTTGGGGATGCCCCGGAAGGTATCCCCTCCTTCGTCTTCGTTCATCGGTAACTTTACTTGGAGCTATATTTTAATTCGCCACATGATATGTGTTTTGCTTGGAGCGTCAATTTATTTTGCTTTGCTTGCTGTTTGAATAGAATACCAAGATATGAAATTATTAAATGTTAGAGAGTCTTCACATAGTTGCATAGTTATTCGACTACTCATTGATCTTCACTTATATCTTTCGGAGTAGTTTGTCATTTGCTCTAGTGCTTCACTTATATCTTTTAGAGCATGGTGGTAGTTCTATTTTGAAGAAATAGATGAACTCTCATGCTTCACTTATATCATTCTGAGAGTCTTAAATAGCATGGTAATATGCTTAAAATCCTAATATTCTATGTATTCAAGAATAATAAAACTTTCTTATGAGTGTGTTGAATACTATGAGAAGTTTGATGCTTGATAATTGTTTTGAGATATGAGGATGGTGATATTAGAGTCATGCTAGTTGAGTGGTTATGAATTTGAGAAATACTTGTGTTGAAGTTTGTGATTCCCGTAGCATGCACGTATGGTGAACCGTTATGTGATGAAGTCGGAGCATGATTTATTTATTAATTGTCTTCCTTATGAGTGGCGGTTGGGGACGAGCGATGGTCTTTTCCTACCAATCTATCCCCCTAGGAGCATGCACGTAGTACTTTGTTTTGATAACTAATAGATTCTTGCAATAAGTTGATGTGAGACTATCTTCTCCCTTTTTGTCCTCTCCACAACCACCATTCTATTCCAACTATAGTGCTATGTCCATGGCTCACGCTCATGTATTGCGTGAAGATTGAAAAATTTTGAGAACATCAAAAGTATGAAACAATTGCTTGGCTTGTCATCGGGGTTGTGCATGATCTAAATATTTTGTGTGGTGAAGATAGAGCATAGCCAGACTATATGATTTTGTAGGGATAACTTTCTTTGGCCATGTTACTTTGAGAAGACATGATTGCTTAGTTAGTATGCTTGAAGTATTATTATTTCTATGTCAATATGAACTTTTGTCTTGAATCTTATGGATCTGAATATTCATATCACAAGTAAGAAGAATTACATTGAAATTATGCCAACTAGCATTCCACATCAAAAATTATCTTTTTATCATTTACCTACTCAAGGACGAGGAGGAATTAAGCTTGGGGATGCTTGATACGTCTCCAACGTATCTATATTTTTTGATTGCTCCATGCTATATTATCTACTATTTTGGGCAATATTGGGCTTTATTTTCCACTTTTATATTATTTTTGGGACTAACCTATTAACCGGAGGCCCAGCCCAGATTTGCTGTTTTATGCCTGTTTAAGTGTTTCGAAGAAAAGGAATATCGAACGAAGTCGAAACGGAACGAAATCAACTGGAGAAGTTATTTTTGGAAGGAAACAATCCAGGGAACTTGGAGTGCATGTTAGGGGAGACACGGGCTGCCCACGAGGGTGGGGGGCGCGCCCCCTGCCTCGTGGGCCCCCCGTGGTTCCTCCGACGCACTTCCTGCACCCATATATATCCTCGCACCCTAAAACTTCCAGAACGCACAATAGATCGGGAGTTCCACCGCCAGAAGCCTCCGTAGCCACCGAAAACCAATCTAGACCCGTTCCGGCACCCTGCCGGAGGGGGCAATCCTTCTCCGGTGGCCATCTTCATCATGCCGGCGCTCTCCATGACGAGGAGGGAGTAGTTCTCCCTCGGGGCTGAGGGTATGTACCAGTAGCTATGTGTTTGATCTCTCTCTCTCTCTCTCTCTCTCTCTCTCTCATGTTCTTGAGATGATACGATCTTGATGTATCGCGAGCTTTGCTATTATATTTGGATCCTATGATGTTTCTTCCCCCTCTACTCTCTTGTAATGAATGAGTTTCCCCTTTGAAGTAATCTTATCGGATTGAGTCTTTAAAGATTTGAGAACACTTGATGTATGTCTTGCCATGCGTATCTGTGGTGACAATGGGATGCCACGTGATTCACTTGATGTATGTTTTGGTGATCAACTTGCGGGTTCCGCCCATGAACCTATGCATAGGGGTTGGCACACGTTTTCATCGTGATTCTCTGGTAGAACTTTGGGGCACTCTTTGAGGTCCTTTGTGTTGGTTGAATAGATGAATCTGAGATTGTGTGATGCATATCGTATAATCATACCCAAGGATACTTGAGGTGACATTGGAGTATCTAGGTGACATTAGGGTTTTGGTTGATTTGTGTCTTAAGGTGTTATTCTAGTACGAACTCTAGGGTTGTTTGTGTCACTTATAGGAATAGCCCAACGGATTGATTGGAAAGAATAACTTTGAGGTGGTTTCATACCCTACCATAATCTCTTCGTTCGTTCTCCGCTATTAGTGACTTTGGAGTGACTCTTTGTTGCATGTTGAGGGATAGTTATGTGATCCAATTATGCTATTATTGTTGAGGGAACTTACACTAGCGAAAGTATGAACCCTAGGCCTTGTTTCAACACATTGCAATACCGTTTACGCTCACTTTTATCATTAGTTACCTTGCTGTTTTTATAATTTCAGATTACAAATACCTTTATCTACCATCCATATACCACTTGTATCACCATCTCTTCGCCGGACTAGTGCACCTATACAATTTACCATTGTATTGGGTGTGTTGGGGACACAAGAGACTCTTTGTTATTTGGTTGCAGGGTTGCTTGAGAGAGACCATCTTCATCCTACGCCACCTACGGATTGATAAACCTTAGGTCATCCACTTGAGGGAAATTTGCTACTGTCCTACAAACCTCTGCACTTGGAGGCCCAACAACATCTATAAGAAGAAGGTTGTGTAGTACACATCACTATACTACTCTAATGCAAGCAGTATAGAGAAGAGTATGCGATATCTAGTGATCAAGGGGGGGGGGGGCTTGCCTGGTTGCTCTGGCAAGAGAGAGGGGTCGTCAACACTGTAGTCGTACTGGGTAGCAGCGGCGTCGGTCTCGGTGTCTAGCGAGAGAAGAGGGGGAAGAAACAATAAATATAATGCAAACAAATGCATGATGATACATGACATGACAAGTAACGGGGCTAGGGGCGCCCTAACGCGGTATGAGGTGGTACCGGTGAAGGGGGAAACATCCGGGAAAATATCCCCGGTGTTTCGCGTTTTCGGACAAATGAATCGAAGAGGGAAAGTTGCGTGTTCGCTATGCTAGGGATGCGTGGCGGACGGACCGACTGCGTATTCAGATTCATCTCGTCGTTCTGAGCAACTTTCATGTACAAAGTTTTTCCATCCGAGCTACGGTTTATTTTATATTAATTTTAAAAGATTTAAATCATTTTTAGGATTTATTTAATTATTTAAATCAACATTAGCCAGAATAGTGTTTGCTGACGCCAGCATGACGTCATCATTGACCTGGTCAACCTCACAGGTGGGTCCCGCATGTCATACACTACTTAGTTTAATTAGGGTTTAGCTAACTAATTACTGTTTAATTAAATTAACTTATTAATTAGATTAATTAAATGGGATTAATTAACTTAATTAATTCATCAATTAATTAATTAATTATTTAATTTAATTAATTCTATTAATTCATTTTTATTTTATTTTCTTTTTTTATAAAAATGTTCTGGGGCGGGGCCCCCATGTCATAGGCACAGGGGGCCTTAGCGGTTTAGCGGGCACGAGGGCGACAGGCTTCTGGCATGGTTGCGGGCCCGATGTTAATGGGCGACCCCGGGCGGCGCCGTCGGCGCGCCGAGTGGCACCAGGCAAGGACGAGCGAGCGGCGGCGGCGGCTAGCCAGGAGGGATGCGGATCGAGGCGCGCGGGCGTCGGGCGCATGCCCAGGCCAGGGGGCAAGCCGCAGTGGCCTAGGGCAGAGACGAGCGAGGCGAGAGGCGTGCGCGGGGAGGGGGTTGCGATGCGCGGGCGCGGCCGGGGCCGTG
>NC_041392.1:555512575-555529662 GCF_002162155.2 Triticum dicoccoides | reverse complement strand
CGGGCCATGATGTCCAACATGGCAGGGGGAAGAGGAGGAAAGGGAGCATGGGGAGGTGCCCACATCGGGGAAGTAGGGTAAATGGCAACGGGGCGCGAGGTGGGGGATGATAACCCACAAGTATATGGGATCGCAACAGTTTTCGATAAGTAAGAGTATCGAACCCAACGAGGAGCTAAAGGTAGAACAAATATTCCCTCAAGTTCTATCGACCACCGATACAACTCTACGCATGCTTGACGTTCGCTTTACCTAGAACAAGTATGAAACTAGAAGTACTTTGTAGGTGTTGTTGGATAGGTTTGCAAGATAATAAAGAGTACGTAAATAAAAAGTAGGGTCTGTTTATATAAAGAAACAATAAAATAAATATAGCGAGTGTGGAAAAGTGGTGGTAGGAGTTGCGGAATTGCCCCTAAGCAATTAACTACTTTACTAGACCGATAGCAAGTATTATGTGGGAGAGGCCATTGCTAGCTTTCATCACTGACTTGGAATTCTATGCACTTATGATTGGAACTATTAGCAAGCAATCCGCAACTACTAATGTTCATTAAGGTAAAACCCAACCATAGCATTAAGATATATTGGTCCCCCTTCAATCCCGTGTGCATCAATTTCTATGCTAGGTTGAAGCTTCTGTCACTCTTGCCCTCCAATACATAGTCCTATCAACATACAACTAACCCTATGGTGTGATCCACACGCGCTCTCATATGATGGGCACCAAAGGATAGCAACATAACCACAAGCAAATTAAATCAATCATAGCAATTCATCAACCACCGATAGGACAACGAAAATCTACTCAGACATCATAGGATGGCAACACATCATTGGATAACAATATGAAGCATAAAGCACCATGTTCAAGTAGAGGGTACAACGGGTTGCGGGAGAGTGGACCGCTGTAGATAGAGGGGAGGAAGGTGATGGAGATGTTGGTGAAGATGGCGGAGGTGTTGGTGTAGATCGCGGTGATGATGATGATGGCCACGACAGCGTTCTGGCGCCACCGGAAGAGAAGGGGAGAGGGGGGCCCTTCGTCTTCTTCTTCCTTGACCTCCTCCCTAGATGGGAGAAGGGTTTCCCCTCTGGTCCTTGGCCTCCATGGCATGGGAGGGGCGAGAGCCCCTCCGAGATTGGATCTGTCTTTGTGTCTCTCTCTGTTTCTGCGTTCCCAGATTCTTCCCTCTCACCGTTTCTTATATTCCCGGAGATCCATAACTCCGATTGGGCTGAAATTTTGACACAATCTCTATCCGGAAATTAGCTTTCTTGCGGCAAAAGAAGGGCATCAACCGCCTTACGGGTGGCCCACGAGGGTCAGGGGCGCGCCTGGGGGGGCAGGCGCGCCCTCCTGCCTCGTGGCCACCTCGGGCACCGTCTCGCGTGGATTTTTCTTCCCAAAAATCATATATATTCCAAAAAAATCTTTGTCAATTTTTATTCCGTTTGGACTCCGTTTGACATGGATATTCTGTGAAACAAAAAACATGCAACAAACAGGAACTGGCACTGGGCACTGGATCAATATGTTAGTCCCAAAAGTATAAAAAGTTGCCAAAAGTATATGAAAGTTGTAGAATATTGGCATGGAACAATCAAAAATTATAGATATGACGAAGACGTATCAGCATCCCCAAGCTTAATTCCTACTCGTCCTCGAGTAGGTAAATGATAAAAAAAGATAATTTTTGATGTGGAATGCTACCTAGCATAATCTTGATCATATGTCTAATCATGGCATGAATATTAAGATACGAGTGATTCAAAGCAATAGTCTATCATTTGACATAAAAACAATAATACTTCAAGCCTACTAATAAAGCAATCATGTCTTTTCAAAATAACATGGCCAAAGAAAGTTATCCCTACAAAATCATATAGTCTGGCTATGCTCCATCTTCTCCACACGAAATATTCACATCATGCACAACCCCGATGACAAGCCAAGCAATTGTTTCATACTTTTGACGTTCTCAAACCTTTTCAACTTTCACGCAATACATGACCGTGAGCCATGGACATAGCACTATAGGTGGAATAGAATATGATGGTGGAGAAGACAAAAAGGAGAAGATAGTCTCACATCAACTAGGTGTATCAACGGGCTATGGAGATGCCCATCAATAGATATCAATGTGAGTGAGTAGGGATTGCCATGCAATGGATGCACTAGAGCTATAAGTCTAAGAAAGCTCCAACTGATACTAACTGGGTGTGCATCCAACTTGCTTGCTCATGAGGACCTCGGGCATTTGAGGAAGCCCATCATTGGAATATACAAGCCAGGTTCTATAATGAAAATTCCCACTAGTATATGAAAGTGATAACTCAAGAGACTCTCGATATGAAGGACATGGTGCTACTTTGAAGCACAAGTGTGGCAAAAGGATAGTAACATTGCCACTTCTCTCTTTTTCTCTCATTTTTTTGTAGGCTTCTTTGGCCTCTCTCTCTCTTTTTTTTTGGGGGGGGGCTTCTTTGGCCACTTTTATTTTGATAACCTCACATGGGACAATGTTCTAATAATGATGATCATCACACTTTTATTTACTTACAACTCAATATTACAACTCGATATCTAGAACAAGGATATGACTCTATATGAATGCCTCCGGCGGTGTACCGGGATGTGCAATGATCTAGCGTAGCAATGACATCAAAAACGGACAAGCCATGAAAACATCATGCTAGCTATCTTACGATCATGCAAAGCAATATGACAATGAATGCTCAAGTCATGTGTATGATGATGATGAAAGTTGCATGGCAATATATCTCGGAATGGCTATGGAAATGCCATGATAGGTAGGTATGGTGGCTGTTTTGAGGAAGGTATATGGTGGGTTTATGGTACCGGCGAAAGTTGTGCGGTACTAGAGAGGCTAGCAATGATGGAAGGGTGAGAGTGCGTATAATCCATGGACTCAACATTAGTCATAAAGAACTCACATACTTATTGCAAAAATCTATTAGTCATCGAAACAAAGTACTACGTGCATGCTCCTAGGGGGATAGATTGGTAGGAAAATACCATCTCTCGTCCCCGAGCGCCACTCATAAGGAAGACAATCAATAAATAAATCATGCTCCGACTTCATCACATAACGGTTCACCATACGTGCATGCTACGGGAATCACAAACTTCAACACAAGTATTTCTACAATCCACAACTACCCACTAGCATGACTCTAATATCACCATCTTTATATCGCAAAACTATTGCAAGGAATCAAACATATCATATTCAGTGATTTACAAGTTTTATGTAGGATTTTAGACTAACCATGTGAATGACCAATTCCTGTCATCTCTCTAAATAGATATAAGTGAAGCAAGAGAGTTTAATTCTTTCTACAAAAGATATGGCCGTGCTCTAACAAATCTAAGTGAAGCAAAAGAGCATTCTACAAATGGCGGTTTTCTATGTGAAGAGAAACAGGCAATCCAAACTTCAAATGATATAAGTGAAGCACATGAAGCATTCTATAAAGCCATACTCAAAAGATATAAGTGAAGTGCATAGAGCATTCTATAAATCAACCAAGGACTATATCATACCAGCATGGTGCATAAAATAAAAATAAAAACTAAATGCAAAAGACGCTCCAAGATTGCACATATCGCACGAACGAAACGAATCAAAAAACATACTGATACTTGTTGAAGAAAGAGGGGATGCCTTCCGGGGCGTCCCCAAGCTTAGACGCTTGAGTCACCTTGAATATTTACTTGGGGTGCCTCGGGCATCCCCAAGATTGAGCTCTTGCCTCTCTTCCTTCTTCACACATCGAGACCTTCTCGATCATCGAACACTTCATCCACACAAAACTTCAACAGAAAACTCGGTAAGATCCGTTAGTATAATAAAGCAAATCACTACTCTAAGTACTGTTTCAAACCAATTCATATTTTGTTTTTGCATTGTGTCTACTGTAATATAACTTTTTCATGGCTTAATCCACTAATATAAATTGATAGTTTCATCAAAACAAGCAAACTATGCATCAAAAACAGAATCTGTCTAAAACAGAACAGTCTGTAATAATCTGAACATTCACCATACTTCTGTTACTTGAAAAATTCTACCAAAATTAGGAAAAATAAACAATTTGTATAGGAAGACAGTGCAAAAAGAATCAGAACCATTTGACGTTCGAGAAAAAAAATGTAAAATCACGCACTATAGCCAAAGTTGCAGTCCTGCACCGTACAAACCATCAAGCAAATGTAAACATCCTAAAGGCAAACCTTGGCACATTATTTTTATAATACAATGGAATTGTACATGGGGATAATTATTTTTATTGAAAAGTTTCTGTAATCAAGATTCACAAAGTTTCCGTGAGCATGAACAAAGTTCAAGGCTAGCTCCCACTTCAACAATGCTTGTCTTTCTCACTTTCGTTTCCTTTTTGAAAAAGTTTTGGGTTCCCCTCTTTATTTTTGTTGTTTTTAAACTATATGAAAGCACTCAAAAGAAATAAATGACTCCCTAAAACTTCCGGGTTGTCTCCCTGGCAGCGCTTTCTTTAAGCCATTAAGCTAGGCATATAGTGCTCAAGTAATGAATCCACCCGGATCCCAAGGTATATCAAAGCCAATTTTAATTAACAATGATTTATAATTTAGTAGTGAGCACAAAGTAACATATATCATGCAATAACGAAGTCTAACTCTCTTCCTATGCATCGGCATGTCATAAAAGAACAATTCATGCACACAAAGTAAAGGCCAATGCATAGTATAAACAGTTTCTTGCAATTTTATCATATTGGAAACATAGAGAGGTGGAGATATAGTTCCTCTCTCATAATAATTGCAAGTAGGAGCAGCAAGCACATGCATATTATATTAATCAAAATCATCATGTGCAACGGTAAAAGGCAACCCCTCAATATAATCCTTAATAAGTGCAAACTTCTCCGATATAGTGTAGTCGGGAGAATTCAAAAAGATAATAGGACTATCATGCGTGGGTGCAATAGCAACAATTTCATGTTTAACATAAGGAACTATAGCAAGTTCATCTCCATAAGCATAATTCATATTGGCATCTTGGCCACAAGCATAGCAAGCATCATCAAAAAGGGATATTTCAAAAGAATCGACTGGATCATAACAATTATCATAATATTCATCCTTCGATAAGCATGAAGGGGAATTAAACAATGTATGAGTTGAAGAGTTACTCCCATTAGAAGGTGGGCATGGGTGATCAATCCGCTCTTCCTCCTTTTGTTCTTCATTCTCCTCCTCATCTTTTTCATCCAATGAGCTCACAGTTTCATCAACTTCTTCTTCCATATATTCCTGCAAAATATTAGTCTCTTCTTGGACAGCGGAGACTTTCTCAATAAGTGCATTAATATCATAATTGCATTCATAATTCTCATCACAATATTTAAGGATAGCTAAATTTTCAGGTCTATAAATCGAATCATCAAAATCTTCAAACTCTTTAAACATAGATTCAATTTCATAAGCACCCATAAAAGCAACAAATTCTTCTATTTGTTCCACATCATAGTAATCATATATACCTCTAGCATAATAAGCTAAGGTTTTATTATCATTAAATTTGCATAAAAAGGGAAGGTGTGGAGCCTTCATCTTAGAGCAACAAGTATAATCATATCTCAAGCATAGTTGCCTAGCATACCAATTCAATATATGAATTTGATCCCATAATAGTTTCCCTTTTTGTGTCAAGCAGTAATCCCTAAAGTATTCACGTTGATCCAACGTTACCCCCATTACATAATTGAATGGGGTTTTCTCAGGATTATTAAAGTAGTACATAATATTTTTCACATAACCAGCATCGAGGGTTTTAGGAGGTTCCCCATCTCCATGAGTAGCAAGTACACCTAATTTGTTTTGGTATTTCGAGTTCCATATCCATAACTAAAGATAAAGAACAACTAAGAACAACAAATAAAAATTACTTAGTGATAAAGCAAACAAGCACACGCGAGAATATTCACCCCACGCTATTGCTCCCCGGCAACGGCGCCGGTAAAAGGTCTTGATAACCCACAAGTATATGGGATCGCAAGAGTTTTTGATAAGTAAGAGTGTCGAACCCAACAAGGAGCTAAAGGTAGAACAAATATCACCTCAAGTTCTATCGACCACCGATACAACTCTACGCACACTTGAGGTTCGCTTTACCTAGAACAAGTATGAAACTAGAAGTACTTTGTAGGTGTTGTTGGATAGGTTTGCAAGATAATAAAGAGTACGTAAATAAAAACTAGGGGCTGTTTAGATAAAGAAACAATAAAGTAAATATAGTGAGTGTGGAAAAGTGGTGGTAGGAGTTGCGGAATTGCCCGTAAGCAATTGACTACTTTACTAGACCGATAGCAAGTATTATGTGGGAGAGGCCACTGCTAGGATGTCATCCCTGACTTGGAATTCTATGCACTTATGATTGGAACTATTAGCAAGCAATCCGCAACTACTAACGTTCATTAAGGTAAAACCCAACCATAGCATTAAGATATATTGGCCCCCCTTCAATCCTGTATGCATCAATTTCTATGCTAGGTTGAAGCTTCTGTCACTCTTGCCCTCCAATACATAGTCCTATCAACATACAACTAACCCTATGGTGTGATCCATGCATGCTCTCATATGATGGGCACCAAAGGACAACAACATAACCACAAGCAAATTAAATCAATCATAGCAATTCATCAACCACCGATAGGACAACGAAAATCTACTCAGACATCATAGGATGGCAACACATCATTGGATAATAATATGAAGCATAAAACACCATGTTCAAGTAGAGGGTACAACGGGTTGCGGGACAGTGGACCGCTGTAGATAGAGGTGGGGAAGGTGATGGAGATGTTGGTGAAGATGGCAGAGGTGTTGGTGTAGATCGCGATGATGATGATGATGGCCACGACAGCGTTCCGGCGCCACCGGAAGATAAGGGGAGAGGGGGCCCCTTCATCTTCTTTTTCCTTGACCTCCTCCCTAGATGGGAGAAGGGTTTCCCCTCTGGTCCTTGGCCTCCGTGGCATGGGAGGGGCGAGAGCCCCTCCGAGATTGGATCTGTCTTTGTGTCTCTCTCTGTTTCTGCGTTCCCAGATTCTTCCCTTTCACCGTTTCTTATATTCCCGGAGATCCATAACTCTGATTGAGCTAAAATTTTGACAGGATCTCTATCCGGAAATTAGCTTTCTTGCAGCAAAAGAAGGGCATCAACCGCCTTACGGGTGGCCCATGAGGGTCAAGGGCGCGCCTGGGGGGCGCCCTCCTGCCTCGTGGCCACCTCGGGCACCGTCTCGTGTGGATTTTTCTTCCCAAGAATCATATATATTCCAAAAAAATCTCCGTCAACTTTTATTCCGTTTGGACTCCGTTTGATATGGATATTCTACGAAACAAAAAACATGCAACAAACAGGAACTGGCACTGGGCACTGGATCAATATGTTAGTCCCAAAAATAGTATAAAAAGTTGCCAAAAGTATATGAAAGTTGTAGAATATTGGCATGGAACAATAAAAAATTATAGATACGACGGAGACGTATCAGGGGACGGGGACGGCGGCGACGTGGAGGAGGTAGTCCAGCGAGGAGGGGCTCCGGCAAGGAAACTCCAAGCGCGGGGCGACGTTGATATCCTCCCTCGATCCCGATCCAGTCGGGGGAGAGGGGGGAGATATTTTTGCGGGGGGAGTGGGGTGTGTCGGTGGGGGTCTGGGTAGTGGGGGGTTTATGGAGGGGAGTGGCCGGTTGGGCCGGCATGGTTGGCCCTTTGCCCAGTTGGGCTGGCTAGCTGGGCCACAGATGGCCAGGGGGGGCTTTCTCCCTTTTTCTTTTTTTTGTTTTTGTTTTTTTTGTTTTTTATCTATTTTCTCTTCTGTTTTAATTCATTTTAAAATACTTAGGCATTTTATAAAAATGTGTTTATTACACCATAATTACATATGCAAATTATGGCACCGCCCGAACATTTTTGTTTTAACTTTTGAAAACTTTTATTATTTAACTTTATAATTTGAATTTGAATCAGTTTTGAACTAACCCAAGATTAACTACAGTGACAGAGGTGATGTGGCATCGTTAACGTGGGATTACTATAGCATGATTATCCGAGCGTTACAAAACTCCTCCACTACAAGAAATCTCATCCCGAGATTTAGGAGGTAGAAGGAAATAATGCGGGGTATTCATCACGCAGGCGGTCCTCGCGTTCCCAAGTGGCTTCATCTTCAGAGTGATGCGACCATTGAACCTTGAGGAACTTGATCGCTTTCTGGCATGTGTGGCGTTCAGCTTGGTCGAGAATGCGGACCGGATGCTCTTTATAGGAGAGGTCATGTTGCAATTCGAGCACTTCATGATCCACTACTCGGATTGGATCCTTGAAGAAACGGCGGAGTTGTGACACGTGGAACACATCGTGAACCTGTGAAAGGTTCGGCGGAAGTTGTAGTTGATATGCCACTTTTCCACGCCTTTTGAGAATAGTGAATGGGCCAATATAGCAAGGATCTAGCTTGCCCTTGATCCCGAAGAGGTGAGCACCCTTCATTGGTGTAACTCGAAGATAAGCCTTTTCGCCAGGTTGATAGACCATGTCCTTGTGATGACGGTCATACTGACTCTTCTGACGTGACTGAGCTGTCTTGAGATTCTCACGAATAATGCAGACTTGTTCTTCGGCCTGTTGGATAATATCTGGACCGAAGAGTGGACGTTCCCTAGTTTCTGACCAGATCAGAGGGGTCCGACACTTTCGTCCATATAACACTTCGAAGGGGGACATCTTCAGACTAGCGTGATAGCTATTATTATAAGAGAACTCGGCATATGGAAGAGATTCCTCCCATTTCTTGCCAAAGGAAATTACACAAGCTCGAAGCATGTCTTCGAGAACTTGGCTGACATGCTCAACCTGTCCTTGCGACTGAAGATGAAACGTAGTACTGAATGACAGATGAGTTCCCATAGCTTCTTGGAAACTTTGCCAGAATCTTCAAGTAAACAAGCTGCCACGGTCTGAACTGATAACCAGTGGAATTCCATGAAGTGAAACAATTCTGGATATGTAGTGAGTTGCAAGTTGACTAGCAGTGATTGTTTCTTTGACCGCCAGAAAATGTGCAACTTTAGAAAGCCGGTCAATGACGACAAGAATAGCATCATTACCTTTCTGCGATTTGGGAAATCCAGTGACGAAGTCCATTTCAACACGGTCCCATTTCCATTTAGGAATAGAGATATGTTGCAGAGTTCCAGCGGGCCTTTGATGTTCTGCTTTGATACGACGGCAAACGTCACACTCAGCAACATAACGAGCAATGTCCTTCTTCATATTAGACCACTAGAATCTCTGACGAATATCCTAATATATCTTTGTACTACCAGGATGGATGGACAGAGGCGTATCATGAGCTTCTTTCATAACCTTTTTAGTCTGATCCAGGTTTTTCCTCGACCATGGTACCACTAGGCGGCCTTTGAAGTACAAGGCGCCATCATCGGTGATAGTGAAGGATGAGGGCTTTCCTTCTGCTAGATGGCGTTTAATCTTATGGACTTCAGAGTCATAACCTTGAATAGTCCTTATACCACCAACGAGATCTGGCACGACAACGAGGGCATTTAGAGAACCCTTAGTAACAACATGGAGATTCATCTTCTGAAACTCTGGGGGAGGGGTAGCGAGTGCTCCAGGAGGAACAATATGAAGGTTCAGCTTTCTAAATTCTTCGACAAGCGAGGGCTGGACTTTGTGAACCTGGAGGTGGTTGTAGTAAGACTGCGGCTCAAGGCATCAGCCATTACATTAGCCTTGCCGGGGGTATAGGATATACCCACGTCAAAGTCTGCAATAGTCTCCATCCATCTCTACTGACGGAGGTTCAGATCTGGCTGAGTAAACAGATACTTCAGACTTTGGTGGTCGGTGATGATCTTGCAACGATTACCGAGAAGGTAATGTCACCACTGCTTCAAAGCATGAATGATAGCAGCAAGCTCGAGATCGTGAACTAGGTAGTTTTCTTCATGAGGGCGCAGTTGACGAGAGGCATAAGCAATCACTCTGGGCTCTTGCATTAGGACATAGCCTAATCCTTGACGGGAAGCATCGCAGTAAATGACGAAGTCCTTCTTAGTATCAGGTGGAGCAAGCACTGGGGCAAAAGTCAACTTGTCTTTGAGTGCCTGGAAGCTTTCCTGACACTTGTCTATCCATTGGAACTTGACACCCTTATGCAACAGATTAGTCAGAGGCCTGGCAATCTTGGAGAAGTTCTCGACAAATCGACGGTAATAGCTGGCGAGACCGAGAAAACTTCAGACTTGCTTGACATTCTTCGGAGGAGTCCAATCGAGAATAGCCTGAACTCGTTCAGGGTTGAGGCAATACCATCCTTGGAGATGACGTGCCCAAGATAGGTTACTTCAGGGAGCCAAAATTCACACTTGGAATACTTAGCATACAGTTGATGCTCTCGAAGCTTTTCCAGCACAAGACAAAGATGTTCAGCATGTTCTTCTTTGTTCTTGGAAAATACCAGGATATCATCCAGATAAAACACGACGAAATTGTCGAGATAATCCATGAATATGTAGTTCATCAGGCAAGAGAAAGTGGCTGGAGCATTCGTTAAGCCGAATGACATGACGGTGTACTCGTATGATCCATACCGAGTCACGAAGGCGGTTTTTGGGATATCCTCTTCACGAACACGGATCTGGTGGTAATCCAACCTCAAGTCGAGTTTGGAGAACACTGACGAACCAGCCAGTTGATCATAAAGATCATTGATCCAAGGAAGAGGGTATTTATTCTGAATGGTAGCTTGGTTTATAGGATGGTAGTCTTGGACCAATCGGTTTGTCCCATCCTTCTTCTTAACAAAGAGAGAAGGTGCTTCCCAAGGAGAGCAACTAGGGAGAATGAACCCTTTGCTAAGAGATTTGTCGATTTCCTCCTTAAGCTCAGTGAGTTCATGTGGCGGCATCTTGTAGGGTCATTTGGCTATAGGGGTGGTGCCTGGTTTCAAGTCGATGATGAATTCGACAGCTCTAGCAGGGGGAATCCCTAGAAGTTCTTCCAGAAAGACGTCTTGGAATTCACAAACGATGGGAATGTTTTCAATGCCCTCGAGTGGTGCAGCGTTCAACGCATTCAAGGCATAAAGTCGTGCCTCGGCGTTCTGAACTAGATGAACCTGGTAAGCAATTATTTCATCAGAAGGGCGTAGCGGATGGACGGTCTTAGTAGCGCAAACTATAGAAGCAGTATGCGCTTTCAACCAATCCATTCCCAGAATGAGGTCAATGCTACAGGACTTCAGTATGATGGGAGAGGCAAGGAATTTCAGTCCTTCAATTTCAATGGGAACGTTGTGACTAACCATAGAGGTTTGACACTAGCCCGCAGGAGTGTGTACCACGATCGCAGTGTTCATCTCTTCGTATTTAATGCCATGCATGAATGCAAACTCAGCTGATATGAATGAATGTGATGCTCCTGTATCAAATAAAATAGATGCTGGTACTGAATTTACGAGGAGTGTACCCATCACGGTAGCAGGCTGGTCTAGAACTTCATTGAGATCAATGTGGCTGGCATGAACACGACCATAAGACCTGGCAGTGTTGTTGCGAGGCTGGTTGCTTCCATGGCCAGCTGCGGGAAGGGCCAGTTGATTCTGGTTCTGATTCTGATAGAAGTTCCTGGCAAGGTGACCAGGTTGGCCACACTTGTAGCACAGACCATTATTGGGAGTGGGAATAGGAGCTGGGGGTGGTGGAGCTCGAAGTCTTGGCTGCCTAGTTGGTGGGGGAGGCAGACGCAGTGCATCATAGGACTGCCTTGGAGCAGGTGCGGTTGGCTGGTACATGATGTTGGGAATTCATATCCTATGCTTCTGCGAGGACGAGCCTGAAGATGAGCCTGTGTCACGGTTGCACCTGTGAGAGCTCTGGTGTTCCTGCAGACCAGTTTCGACATTGATGGCCTTGTTCACCAAGGTGGCGAAATCAGCAAAGTCATACACTAGAAGTGCGAGCTTGATGTCAGCTTGAAGGCCATCACGGAACTTCTCCTATCTGCGTGCATTAGTTGCAATGTCTTCTTCAGCATAACGGGACAAGTCAAGAAACCCCCGTTGATAAGCTTCGACAGTTTTGTTTCCCTGGGTGAGGTTGCGGAACTCACGCTTCTTACAGTCCATGACTCCCTGAGGAATGAAGCAAGCACGGAAAGCAGCTTGGAAGTCTGGCCAGGTGATGATTGTTCCAACCGGCAGGGTACGCCTGTGGCTGTCCCACCATTGAGCGGCGGGTCCCTTCAAGAAGAAGGAAGCAAAGGTGACATAGCTGGCAGGGGCTACATCAGCAGATTCCATCTCATAGGTGATATCACGGAGCCAGTCATCAACATCCAGAGGCTGAGTTGAGCTGCGGTACACAGTTGGGTTGAGACGCATGAAACCCTGCAGAGTCACTTGGGTTGGTTGCTAGTTCATTTTGGGGCGAGGAAACTGAGCCACAATATTTTCCATGAACTGGGGATTCAGCTCAAATTGTTGCATCATCCCAGCCATGTACTCAGGCGGTGGTGGGGCATGGCCACCACGACCACGACCACCTGGTCTAACCATCCTACTAATATATAACAGGGGTAGTTCAGCATTGAGAATTTGCAAGGGCAAAAATCATTCATGATGAAACATGCATAATGAAAGGAACACGATAGATACTACATAGTAGTTGGCATATCTTACAAAAGAGATCATGCATAGAGTTCGGTACATAGAGTTCAGTACATAGGCTAAGAACATCATAGGCGGCACGCAGGCTCGCAGCGAATGTATCTAGCACTAACAAGCAAGCCTACATCAGTCCCAGGAGGAACTGTGGAGGTAGGTGTAGCCAGACAGCTGGTAGTGACGCGAAGGGAAGTCCTCCATGTGAGTAGCCTGGGGTCCGTGGATACTCTGGTGCAGAACCCGACGTGCAGGTGGCAGAAAAGGACCAAGTGCAGGAGAGTAGCCTCCCACATCTGGCCATCCAACGCCCTGGGGCATCACGGTCCTGGCAGGGTAGATCACAGAACGCGATAGATCACCAGATCGGCCAGAGGGGTACAACAGCGTCAGAGCACGGTATAGGTGCTGACGGGTGGTGTACAGCTCGTGGCGAAGAGCTTGGTTAGCTCTATCCAGCCCATCGGCATGCAGAACCTGGTTCTGATGGTAGAAGGGCTCTCGGGTGACAGTGGAGTAGGAAGTAGTGTAGAAGGGCCCTCCGCACCAACATCGGATGCGATGGCAATGTGCCTGAAAGGGGAGGTGTCCAACTCCCGATACTCTCCACGAAGACGTGTCAGAGTAGCATAAGCAGCATCGTGGACCGCCATGTCGATAGTCACTCCAACACCATGAGCAGTGTGCAACACGGTAGTGGAGTCATACTCCTAAGACTAGAGGTGGACGATGGCATGGTATTGCTCCTGGTTAAAGTCTTGGTACTCCTCGTAGATGCTGTACTTAGGGTGCCAGCGATAACCCAGATAGGTCATCATCTCAACCAACACAGTAGGTGATCCTGAGGCACCAATGGCCGTCGTGTGGCGCACGACCTGTCTCGTGGGTTCCATCTGAAAACAAAGATGTTTTCAAGGAGTCAAATGACAATGTGGATAATGTTCAAATACTACTCTAAAGAATAACTAGGGCTTATCCAACTTTGGGGTGAACGTGGTCACGGGATCCTAATGTTTGAGTTTGTAAAATCGTTTAACCCGAGTAGAAGAGAGTTCAGAGTCCCAGAGTAAGGATCGAGGAGTAAAAGATCCTAATACCACCCAGATGGTGACATGGGCCCGTAAGGCACATAACCATGTTAGTAAAAGTTTTTGCAATGTCTAGACTCAACTTCGGCCAAGGAGTGTGGAAGGGGGATTCCTATAGGCAGTCGGCTCTGATACCAACTTGTGACGCCCCCGATTTGATCGTACACTAATCATACATGTAAACATGTACGATCAAGATCAGGGACTCACGGGAAGATATCACAACACAACTCTACAAATAAAATAAGTCATACAAGCATCATATTACAAGCCAGGGGCCTCGAGGGCTCGAATACAAGAGCTCGACCATAGACGAGTCAGCGGAAGCAACAATATCTGAGTACAAACATAAGTTAAACAAGTTTGCCTTAAGAAGGCTAGCACAAACTGGGATACAGATTGAAAGAGGCGCAGGCCTCCTTCCTGGGATCCTCCTGAATTACTCCTGGTCGTCGTCAGCTGGCTGCACGTAGTAGTAGGCACCTCCAGTGTAGTAGGAGTCGTCGTCGACGGTGGCGTCTGGCTCCAGGGCTCCATCGTCTGGTCGCAGCAATCTGGTATAGAAAGGGGGAAAAGAGGGAGCAAAGCAACCGTGAGTACTCATCCAAAGTACTCGCAAGCAAGGAGCTACGCTACATATGTATGCATCGGTATCAAATGGAAAGAGGGTATCATATGTGGACTGAACTGCAGAATGCCGGAATAAGAGGGGGATAGCTAGTCCTATCGAAGGCTACGCTTCTGGTAACCTCCATCTTGCAGCAGAGGAAGAGAGTAGATGGTAAGTCCACCAAGTAGCATCGCATAGCATAATCCTAACCGATGATCCTCCCCTCGTCGCCCTGTGAGAGAGCGATTACCGGTTGTCTCTCGCACTTGGAAGGGTGTGTTTTATTAAGTATCCGGTTCTAGTTGTTATAAGGTCAAGGTACAACTCCAAGTCGTCCTGGTACCGAAGATCACGGCTATTTGAATAGATTAACTTCCCTGCAGGGGTGCACCACATTCCCCAACACGCTCGATCTCCTTTGTTAGTACACACTTTTCTAGGTCATGCCCGGCCTCGGAAGATCAACACGTCGCAGCCCTACCTAGGCACAACAGAGGGGTCAGCGCGCCGGTCTAAATCCTATGGCACAGTGGTCTGGGCCCATCGCCCATTGCACACCTGCACGTTGCGAATGCGGCCGGTGAACAGACCTAGCCTCCCTTATACAAGAGCAGGCGTTCCAGTCCAACCCGGCGCGCGCCGCTCAGTCACTGACGTCACGAAGGCTTTGGCTGATACCACGACGTCGAGTGCCCATAACTGTTCATGCGTAGTTGGTTAGTGCGTATAGGCCAGTAGCCAGACTCAGATCAAATACCAAGATCTCGTTAAGCGTGTTATTTTGAAATAACCACGGACACCGACCAGGTCCAGGACAACCTCTCTCCTAGGTGGTCTCCACCTACCCTGTCGCTCCGCCACAAAGATCCACTCAGAGGGCCGTCGGGACAAACGTCCTTTCAGACCCAATCCGTGAATCACTCGCGGGTACTCTTCGAGCCGGCCTGTCTTTAGTCACCACAAGTATCATGTATAAAGTATATAGTATATACCCGTGATCACCTCCCGAGTGATCACGGCCCGATAGTATAGCATGGCAGACGGACAAGAATGTAGGGCCACTGATGATAAACTACCATCCTATACTAAGCATTAGGATTGCAGGTAAAGATAACAACAATAGTAGCAAGGACAGACTATGCATCGGGATAGGATTAATGAAAAGCAGTAGCATGCTATAGTACTCTAATGCAAGCAGTATAGAGAAGAGTAAGCGATATCTGGTGATCAAGGGGGGGCTTGCCTGGTTGCTTTGGCAAGAGAGAGGGGTCGTCAACACTGTAGTCATACTAGGTAGCAGCAGCGTCGGTCTCGGTGTCTAGCGAGAGAAGAGGGGGAAGAAACAATAAATATAATGCAAACAAATGCATGACGATGCATGACATGACAAGTAGCGGTGCCAGGGGTGCCCTAACGCGGTATGAGGTGGTACCGGTGAAGGGGGGAAACATCCGGGAAAATATCCCCGGTGTTCCGCGTTTTCGGACAAATGAATCGGAGAGGGAAAGTTGTGTGTTCGCTATGCTAGGGATGCATGGCGGACGAACGGGCTTCGTATCCGGATTCGTCTCGTCATTCTGAGCAACTTCCGTGTACAAAGTTTATCTATCCGAGCTACGGTTTATTTAATATTAATTTTAAAAGATTTAAATCATATTTAGGATTTATTTAATTATTTAAATCAACATTATCCAGAATAGTGTTTGCTGACGTCATCATGACGTCAGCATTGACCTGGTCAACCTGACAGGTGGGTCCCGCATGTCATACACTGCTTAGTTTAATTAGGATTTAGCTAACTAATTAGTGTTTAATTAAATTAACTTATTAATTAGATTAATTAAACAGGATTGATTAACTTAATTAATTCACTAATTAATTTTATTAATTCATTTTTATTTTATTTTCTTTTTCTTTAAAAAAACGTTCTGGGGGCGGGGCCCCCATGTCGTAGGCACAGGGGGCCTTAGTGGTTTAGCGGGCAGGAGGGCGACGGGCTTCGGGCACGGTTGCAGGCATGGCGTTAACGGGCGACCCCGGGCGGTGTCGTCGGCGTGGCGAGCGGCACCAGGCAAGGACGAGCGAGCGGCGACAGCGGCTAGCCAGGAGGGATGCGGATCGGGGCGCGCGGGCGTCCGGCGCATGCCCAGGCCAGGGGGTAAGCCGCGGTGGCCTAGGGCAGAGACGAGCGAGGCGAGAGGCGTGCGCGAGGAGGGGGTCGCGATGCGCGGGCGCGGCCGGGGCCGTGGTGGCCACGAGCACGGCGCGGGCGGCGGAATGCGGGGCAGCGCAGGCGACGGCGATATGCGTAGTGGGGAGGCGAGAAGGCGAGCGCGAGGCCACAACGAGACAGGCAGCACGCGCAGCAGTGGGCGGCGGGCGCAGTCAAGTGGTGGGCCGCGACATGGGAAGACGAGTGCAGTCGGCACGGGGCTCAGGGGGAAGCAAGGGGGCGGCCACGCGCGCTTGCAGCAGCGACGCGAGGCGAGCGGGGCACGGGGCACGCGATCGGGCAAGACCACTGGCCGCGGCGAGGCAGCAAGGTTCGCGCCTGGGCGAGGTCAGGGGTGCGGAGCAGGCGGCGATGCGCGCCGGGGGCGGGCGAGGAGGCCAGGGAGCGTCTGGCACGGC
>NC_041392.1:555512034-555512565 GCF_002162155.2 Triticum dicoccoides | reverse complement strand
CAACGGCAGCAGCCACGCGTGGGTGCGGGCAGGCGCGCGTGAGGCGCAGGAGGCTGCGGTCGGGCGCAGGCGGTTGCGGAGCAGGCGGCGATGTGCGCCGCGGGCGGGTGAGGAGGGCAGGGAGCGTCGGCCAGGACACCCCGTGGGGTGCGCCGGGCGCGAGCGGGGGGTGCGCGAGCATGGCCAGGGCGCGGTCGGGCCACGATGTCCAACGGGGCAGGGGGAAGAGGAGGAAAGGGAGCATGGGGAGGCGCTCACAGGGCCGGTAGGGATTCGGGCAAAGGGGCGCGGGAAGGAAGGCGAGGACGACGGCAGCGGAGCGGGAGGTAGGCCGGCGAGGTGGTCCTGGTTGACGGCGAGGCGAGGTCGCGGCTTCAGGCGGGCTTGCGCGAGGAAGAGGAGGGGTGAGAAGGCAACGACAACGGCAGGCGACGGCGATCCAGGGCGGTGGCGTCGGTGTCGACGGGGTCAACGGGGTGGTCGCCCCGATCCCGATCTGGATCGGGGGAGTGAGGGGAGAGTGGGGGAGTG
>NC_041392.1:555473577-555512024 GCF_002162155.2 Triticum dicoccoides | reverse complement strand
GGGGCGGCGTTGATCTCCTCCCTCGATACCGATCCAGTCGGGGGAGAGGGGGCGATATTTTTGCGGGGGGAGTGGGGTGTGTCGGTGGGGGTCTGGGTAGTGGGGGTTTATGGAGGGGAGTGGCCGGTTGGGCCGGCCTGGTTGGCCCTTTGCCGAGTTGGGCTGGCCAGCTGGGCCACAGATGGCCCGGGGGGGGCTTTCTCCCTTGTTCTTTTTTTGTTTTTGTTTTTCTTTTTATCTATTTTCTGTTCTGTTTTAATTCATTTTAAAATACTTAGGCACTTTATAAAAATGTGTTTATTAGACCATAATTACATATGAAAATTATGGCACCGCCCGAACATTTTTGTTTTAACTTTTGAAAACTTTTATTACTTAACTTTATTTTAAATTTGAATTTGAATCGGTTTTGAACTAACCCGAGATTAACTACAGTGAGAAAGGTGACGTGGCATCGTTAATGTGGGATTACTGTAGCATGATTATCCAGGCGTTACATGAACTTTCTTTGGCCATGTTATTTTGAGAAGACATAATTGCTTAGTTAGTATGCTTGAAGTATTATTATTTTTATGTCAATATTAAACTTTTGTCTTAGATCTCTCGGATCTGAATCTTGAATCTCTCGGATCTTTTGGATGTGAACATTCATTCCACAATAACGAAAATTACATTGAGAATTATGCTAGGTAGCATTCCACATCAATTTTTTTGTTTTTATCATTTACCTACTCGAGGACGAGCAGAAATTAAGCTTGGGGATGCTTGATACGTCTCCAATGTATCTATAATTTTTGATTGTTCCATGCTATTATATTATCTGTTTTGGATGTTAATGGGCCTTATTTTACACTTTTATATTATTTTTGGACTAACCTACTAACCCAAGGCCCAGTGCAAATTGCTGTTTTTTGCCTGTTTCAGTGTTTCGCAGAAAAGGAATATCAAACCGAATGAAACCTTCGGGAGCCTGATTTTTGGAACAAACGTGATCCAGAGGACTTGGAATAGACGTCAAGCAACCAACAAAGTGGCCATGAGGCAGGGGGCGCGCCTACCCCCCAGGGCGCGCCCTCCCCCCACGTGGGCCCCTCGTGGCTCCACCGACGTACTTCTTCCTCCTATATATGTTCATATACCCCGAAAACATCCAGGAGCACCACGAAACCCTATTTCCACCGCCGCAACCTTCTGTACCCAAGAGATCCCATCTTGGGGCCTTTTCCGGAGCTCCGCCGGAGGGGGCATCGATCACGGAGGGCCTCTACATAAACTCCATGGCCCCTCCGATGATGTGTGAGTAGTTTACTTCAGACCTTCGGGTCCATATCTATTATCTAGATGGCTTCTTCTCTCTCTTTGAATCTCAATACAAAGTTCTCCTCGATCTTCTTGGAGATCTATTTGATGTAAATCTTTTTGCGGTGTGTTTTTCGAGATCTGATGAATTGTGGGTTTATGATCAAGTCTATCTGTGAACAATATTTGATTCTTCTCTGAAATCTTTTATGTATGATTGGTTATCTTTGCAAGTCTCTTCGAATTATCAGTTTGGTTTGGCCTACTAGATTGATCTTTCTGGCAATGGGAGAAGTGCTTAGCTTTGGGTTCAATCTTGCGGTGCTTGATCCCAGTGACAGAAAGGGAAATGACACATATTGTATTGTTGCCATCGAGGATAAAAAGATATCATTTATATCATATTTCTTGAGTTTATCCATCTTCATCATGTCATCTTACCTAATGCGTTACTCTGTTCTTATGAACTTAATACTCTAGATGCATGTTGGATAGCGGTCGATGTGTGGAGTAACAGTAGTAGATGCAGGCAGGAGTCAGTCTACTTGTCACAGACGTGATGCCTATATACATGATCATGCCTAGATATTCTCATAATTACTCGCTTTTCTATCAATTGCTCGACAATAATTTGTTCACCCACCGTAATAATTATGCTATCTTGAGAGAAGCCACTAGTGAAACCTATGGCCCCCGGGTCTATTCTCCATTATATTAATCTCCCATCAACAAGTTATTTCTGGCACCATTTATTTTGCAATCTTTACTTTCAATTGATACGTCCATTTTGCATCATGCTTTTATATCAATATTTATTGCACTATGGGCTGTTATTACACATTATGTCACAATACTTATGCCTATTCTCTCTTATTTTACAAGGTTTACATAAAGAGGGAGAATGCCGGTGATGTCTACTACACAACTTTCTTCTTGTAGACGTGGTTGGGCCTCCAAGTGCAGAGGTTTGTAGGACAGTAGCAAATTTCCCTCAAGTGGATGACCAAAGGTTTATCAATCCGTAGGAGGCGTAGGATGAAGATGGTCTCTCTCAAGCAACACTGCAACCAAATAACAAAGAGTCTCTTGTGTCCCCAACACACCCAATACAATGGTAAATTGTATAGGTGCACTAGTTCGGCAAAGAGATGGTGATACAAGTGGTATATGGATAGTAGATAAAGGTTTTTGTAATCTGAAAATATAAAAACAGCAAGGTAACTAATGATAAAAGTGAGCACAAACGGTACTGAAATGCTAGGAAACAAGGCCTAGGGTTCATACTTTCACTAGTGCAAGTCCTCTCAACAATAATAACATAATTGGATCACATAACTATCCCTCAACATGCAACAAAGAGTCACTCCAAAGTCACTAATAGCGGAGAACAAACGAAGAGATTATGGTAGGGTACGAAACCACCTCAAAGTTATTCTTTCCAATCAATCCGTTGGGCTATTCCTATAAGTGTCACAAACAGCCCTAGAGTTCGTACTAGAATAACACCTTAAGATACAAATCAACCAAAACCCTAATGTCACCTAGATACTCCAATGTCACCTCAAGTATCCATGGGTATGATTATACGATATGCATCACACAATCTCAGATTCATCTATTCAACCAACACATAGAAGCTCAAAGAGTGCCCCAAAGTTCCTACCGGAGAATCACAACGAAAACGTGTGCCAACCCCTATGCATAGGTTCATGGGCGGAACCCGCAAGTTGATCACCAAAACATACATCAAGTGAATCAATAGAATAACCCATTGTCACCATGGTTATCCCACGCAAGACATACATCAAGTGTTCTCAAATCCTTAAAGACTCAATCCGATAAGATAACTTCAAAGAGAAAACTCAATCCATTACAAGAGAGTAGAGGGGGAGAAACATCATAAGATCCAACTATAATAGCAAAGCTCGTGATACATGAAGATCGTACCACCTCAAGAACACGAGAGAGAGAGAGAGAGAGATCAAACACATAGCTACTGGTACATACCCTCAGCCCCGAGGGAGAACGACTCCATCCTCGTCATGGAGAGCACCGGGATGATGAAGATAGCCACCGGAGAGGGATTCCCTCTCCGGCAGGGTGCCAGAACGGGTCTAGATTGGTTTTCGGTGGCTATGGAGGCTTCTGGCGGTGGAACTCCCGATCTATTCTGCTCCCCGATCGTTTTAGGGTATATGGAGATATATAGGCGGAAGAAGTACGTCGGGGGAGCCACGAGGGGCCCACGAGGGTGGAGGGCGCGCCCAGGGGGGTGGGCGTGCCCCTGCCTCGTGGCTTCCTCGTTGCTTTCATAACGTGCACTCCAAGTCTCCCGGGTTGCTTTCCTTCCAAAAATAAGTTCCGTGAAGTTTCAGGTCAATTGGACTCCGTTTGATTTTCCTTTTCTGCGATACTCCAAAACAAGGAAAAAACAGAAACTGGCACTGGGCTCTGGGTTAATTGGTTAGTCCCAAAAATTACATAAAATAGCATATAAATGCATATAAAACATCCAAGGTTGATAATATAATAGCATGGAACAATAAAAAATTATAGATACGTTGGAGACGTATCAGCATCCCCAAGCTTAATTCCTGCTCGTCCTCGAGTAGGTAAATGATAAAAACAGAATTTTTGATGTGGAATGCTACCTAGCATATTTATCATGTATTTCTCTTTATTGTAGCAAGAATATTTAGATCCATAAGATTCAAGACAACAGTTTAATGTTGACATAAAAATAATAATATTTCAAGCATACTAACTAAGCAATTATGTCTTCTCAAAATAACATGGCCAAAGAAAGCTATCCCTACAAAATCATATAGTCTGGCTATGCTCTATCTTCACCACACAAAATATTTAAATCATGCTCAACCCCAATGGCAAGCCAAGCAATTGTTTCATACTTTTGATGTTCTCAAACTTTTTCAATCTTCACGCAATACATGAGCGTGAGCCATGGATATAACACTATAGGTGGAATGGAATGGTGGTTGTGGAGAAGACAAAAAGGGAGAAGATAGTCTCACATCAACTAGGCGTATCAATGGGCTATGGAGATGCCCATCAATAGATATCAATGTGAGTGAGTAGGGATTGCCATGCAACGGATGCACTAGAGCTATAAGTATATGAAAGCTCAACAAAAGAAACTAAGTGGGTGTGCATCCAACTTGCTTGCTCACGAAGACCAAGGGCATTTTGAGGAAGCCCATCATGGGAATATGCAAGCCAAGTTCTATAATGAAAAATTCCCACTAGTATATGGAAGTGATAACATAGGAGACTCTCTATTATGAAGATCATGGTGCTACTTTGAAGCACAAGTGTGGTAACATGATAGTAGCATTGCCCCTTCTCTCTTTTTCTCTCATTTTTTATTTTTTATTTGGGCCTTCTCCTTTTTTATGGCCTCTTTTCTCTTCTTTTTTTTATTTGGGCTTCTTTGGCCTCTTTTATTTTTTTATTTTCATCCGGAGTCTCATCCCGACTTGTGGGGGAATCATAGTCTCCATCATCCTTTCCTCACTGGGACAATGATCTAATAATGATGATCATCACACTTTTATTTACTTACAACTCAAGAATTACAACTCGATACTTAGAACAAGATATGACTCTATATGAATGCCTCCGGCGGTGTACCGGGATGTGCAATGATGCATGCGTGACATGTATGAAAGAATTATGAACGATGGCTTTGCCACAAATACGATGTCAACTACATGATCATGCATAGCAATATGACAATGATGGAGCGTGTCATAATAAACGGAACGGTGGAAAGTTGCATGGCAATATATCTCGGAATGGCTATGGAAATGCCATAATAGGTAGGTATGGTGGCTGTTTTGAGGAAGATATATGGTGGGTTTATGGTACCGGCGAAAGTTGTGCGGTATTAGAGAGGCTAGCAACGGTGGAAGGGTGAGAGTGCGTATAATCCATGGACTCAACATTAGTCATAAAGAACTCACATACTTATTGCAAAAATTTATTAGTTATTGAAACAAAGTACTACGCGCATGCTCCTAGGGGGATAGATTGGTAGGAAAAGACCATCGCTCATCCCCGACCGCCACTCATAAGGAATACAATCAATAAATAAATCATGCTCCGACTTCATCACATAACGGTTCACCATGCGTGCATGCTAGGGGAATCACAAACTTTAACACAAGTATCTCTCAAATTCACAACTACTCAACTAGCATGACTCTAATATTACCATCCTCATATCTCAAAACAATCATCAAGTATCAAACTTCTCATAGTATTCAATGCACTCTATATGAAAGTTTTTATTATATCCCTCTTGGATGCCCATCATATTAGGACTAGTTTCATAACCAAAGCAAACTACCATGCTGTTCTAAAGACTCTCAAAATGATATAAGTGAAGCATGGGATTTCATCTATTTCTTCAAAATAAAACCACCACCGTGATCTAAAAATATATAAGTGAAGCACTAGAGCAAATGCCAAACTACTCCGAAAGATATAAGTGAAGACCAATGAGTAGTCGAATAATTATGCAACTATGTGAAGACTCTCTAACATTAAAGAATTTCAGATCTTGGTATTTTATTCAAACAGCAAGAAAAACTAAATAAAATAAAATGACGCTCCAAGCAAAACACATATCATGTGGTAAATAAAAATATAGCACCAAGTAAAGTTACCGATGAACGAAGACGAAAGAGGGGATGCCTTCCGGGGCATCCCCAAGCTTAGCCTTTTAGTTGTCCTTGAATATTACCTTGGGGTGCCTTGGGCATCCCCAAGCTTAGGCTCTTGCCACTCCTTATTCCATAGTCCATCGAATCTTTACACAAAACTTGAAAACTTCACAACACAACTTAACAGAAAAACTCGTAAGCTCCGTTAGCGAAAGAAAACAAAACATCACTTCAAGGTACTGTAATGAACTCATTATTTATTTATATTGGTGTTAGAACTACTGTATTCCAACTTCTCTATGGTTTATAAACTATTTTACTAGCCATAGATTCATCAAAATAAGCAAACAACACACGAAAAACAGAATCTGGCAAAAACAGAACAGTCTGTAGTAATCTATAGCTAACACAAACTTCTAGAACCCCAAAAATTCTAAAATAAATTGCTGGACGTGAGGAATTTATGTATTAATCATATGAAAAAATAATTAACTAAATAGCACTCTCCAATAAAAAAGGGCATCAATTCTCGTGAGCGCTAAAGTTTCTGTTTTTACAGCAAGATCAACAAGACTTTCCCCAAGTCTTCCCAACGGTTCTACTTGGCACAAACACTAATTAAAACATAAAAACTCAGTAATAAAAGAGGCTAGATAAATTATTTATTACTAAATAGGAGAAAAAAGCAAGGAACAAAAATAAAGTTGGGTTGCCTCCCAACAAGCGCTATCGTTTAACACCCCTAGCTAGGGATGATGATTTCAATGATGCTCACATAAAAGATAAGAATTGTAACATAAAGAGAGCATCATGAAGAATATGACTAGCACATTTAAGTCTAACCCACTTCCTATGCATAGGGATTTTGTGAGCAAACAATTTGTGGGAACAATAATCAACTAGCATAGGAAGGTAAAACAAGCATAACTTCAAGATTTTCAACACATAGAGAGGAAACTTGATATTATTGCAATTCCTACAAGCATATGTTCCTCCATCATAATAATTTTAAGTAGCATCATGAATAAATTCAACAATATAACCATCACATAAAGCATTCTTTTCATGATCTACAAGCATAGAATTTTTATTACTCTCCACATAAGCACATTTCTTCTCATGAGTAGTAGTGGGAGCAAGCTCAACAAAATAACTATCATGTGAGGCATAATCCAATTGAAAGTTAAAATCACGATGACAAGTTTCATGGATATCATTATTCATTATAGCATACAAGTCATCACAATAATCATCATAGATAGCAACTTTCTTCTCATAATCAATTGGAACCTCTTCCGAAATAGTGGATTCATCACTAAATAAAGTCATGACCTCTCCAAATCCACTTTCATAATTATAATCATCATAAATAGGAGGCATGCTATCATCATAATAAATTTGCTCATCAAAACTTGGGGGACTAAAAATATCATCTTCATCAAACATAGCATCCCCAAGCATGTGGCTTTGCATATCATTAGCATCATGGATATTCAAAGAATTCATACTAAAAACATTGCAATCATGCTCATCATTCAAATATTTAGTGCCAAACGTTTTAATGCATTCTTCTTCTAGCACTTGAGCACAATTTTCCTTTCCATCATACTCACGAAAGATATTAAAAAGATGAAGCATATGAGGTAAACTCAATTCCATTTTTTTAATATTTTTCTTTTATAAACTAAACTAGTGATAAAACAAGAAACTAAAAGACTTGATTGCAAGATCTAAAGATATACCTTCAAGCACTCACCTCCCCAGCAACGGCGCCAGAAAAGAGCTTGATGTCTACTACACAACCTTCTTCTTGTAGACGTTGTTGGGCCTCCAAGTGCAGAGGTTTGTAGGACAGTAGAAAATTTCCCTCAAGTGGATGACCTAAGGTTTATCAATCCGTAGGAGGCATAGGATGAAGATGGTCTCTCTCAAGCAACCCTGCAACCAAATAACAAAGAGTCTCTTGTGTCCCCAACACACCCAATACAATGGTAAATTGTATAGGTGCACTAGTCCGGCGAAGAGATGGTGATACAAGTGGTATATGGATAGTAGATAAAGGTTTTTATAATCTGAAAATATAAAAACAGCAAGGTAACTAATGATAAAAGTGAGCACAGACGGTATTGCAATGCTAGGAAACAAGGCCTAGGGTTCATACTTTCACTAGTGCAAGTCCTCTCAACAATAATAACATAATTGGATCACATAACTATCCCTCAACATGCAACAAAGAGTCACTCCAAAGTCACTAATAGCGGAGAACAAATGAAGAGATTATGGTAGGGTACGAAACCACCTCAAAGTTATTCTTTCCAATCAATCCGTTGGGCTATTCCTATAAGTGTCACAAACAGCCCTAGAGTTCGTACTAGAATAACACCTTAAGACACAAATCAACCAAAACCCTAATGTCACCTAGATACTCCAATGTCACCTCAAGTATCTGTGGGTATGATTATACGATATGCATCACACAATCTCATATTTATCTATTCAACCAACACATAGAAGCTCAAAGAGTGCCCCAAAGTTCCTACCGGAGAATCACGACGAAAACATGTGCCAACCCCTATGCATAGGTTCATGGGCGGAACCCGCAAGTTGATCACCAAAACATACATCAAGTGAATCAATAGAATAACCCATTGTTACCACAGTTATCCCACGCAAGACATACATCAAGTGTTCTCAAATCCTTAAAGACTCAATCCGATAAGATAACTTCAAAGGGAAAACACAATCCACTACAAGAGAGTAGAGGGGGAGAAACATCATAAGATCCAACAATAATAGCAAAGCTCGCGATACATCAAGATCGTACCACCTCAAGAACACGAGAGAGAGAGAGAGAGAGATCAAACACATAGCTACTGGTACATACCCTCATCCCCGAGGGAGAACTACTCCCTCCTCGTCATGGAGAACACCGGGATGATGAAGATGGCCACCGGAGAGGGATTCCCCCTCCGACAGGGTGCCGGAACAGGTCTAGATTGGTTTTCGGTGGCTATGGAGGCTTCTGGCGGTGGAACTCCCGATCTATTCAGCTCCCCGATCGTTTTAGGGTATATGGAGATATATAGGCGGAAGAAGTACATCGGGGGATCCACGAGGGGCCCACGAGGGTGGAGGGCACGCCCAGGGGGGTGGGCGGGCGCGCCCCCTGCCTCGTGGCTTCCTCGTTGCTTTCCTGACGTGCACTCCAAGTCTCCCGGGTTGCTTTCCTTCCAAAAATAAGTTCCGTGAAGTTTCAGGTCAATTGGACTCCGTTTGATTTTCCTTTTCTGCGATACTCTAAAACAAGGAAAAAAACAGAAACTGACACCGGGCTCTGGGTTAATATGTTAGTCCCAAAAATCATATAAAATAACATATAAATGCATATAAAACATCCAAGGTTGATAATATAATAGCATGGAACAATAAAAAATTATAGATACATTGGAGACGTATCAGCCGACAGCTGGAATTCTGGGCTGGAAAAGGAGCAAATATTAGAGACCTATTCTGCACATCTCCAAAAGTCCTGAAACTCCACGGGAATTATTTTCAGAATATATAAAAAATATTGGGCGATAGAAGTACCAGAGGGGGGCCACCCACCGTCCACGAGGGTGGGGGGGCGCGCCCCCTGCCTCGTGGGCCCCCTGGTGGCCCTCTGATGCCCATCTTTGGCTATATGGAATCTTTCGTCGAGGAAAAAATCATAAGCAAGCTTTCAGGAAGAAACTCCGCCGCCACAAGGCAGAACCTTGGCGGAACCAATCTAGGGCTCCGGCAGAGCTATTCTGTCGGGGAAGCTTCCCTCCGGGAGGGGGAAATCATCACCATCGTCATCACCAACGATCCTCTCATCGGGAGGGGGTCAATCTCGATCAACATCTTCACCAGCACCATCTCATTGCAAACCCTAGTTCATCTCTTGTATCCAATCTTTGTATCCAAACCTCAGATTGGTACCTGTGGGTTGTTAGTAGTGTTGATTACTCCTTGTCGTTGATGCTAGTTGGTTTACTTGGTGGAAGATCATATGTTCAGATCCATTATGCATATTAATACCCCTCTGATTATGAACATGAATATGCTTTGTGAGTAGTTACGTTTGTTCCTAAGGACATGGGAGAAGTCTTGCTATAAGTTGTCATGTGAATTTGGTATTCGTTCGATATTTTGATGAGATGTATGTTGTCATCCCTCTAGTGGTGTCATGTGAACGTCGACTACATGAAACTTCACCATTGTTTGGGCCTAGAGGGAGGCATTGGTAAGTAATAAGTAGATGATGGGTTGCTAGAGTGACAGAAGTTTAAACCCTAGTTTATGAGTTGCTTCGTAAGGGGCTGATTTGGATCCATTTGTTTCATGTTATGGTTAGGTTTACCTTAATACTTCTTTTGTAGTTGTGGATGTTTGCAATAGGGGTTAATCATAAGTGGGATGCTTGTCCAAGTAAGGGCAGTACCCAAGCACTGGTCCACCCACGTATCAAATTATCAGAGTACCGAACGCGAATCATATGAAGGTGATGAAAACTAGCTTGACGATAATTCCCATGTGTCCTCGGGAGCGCTTTCCTTCATATAAGAGTTTGTCCAGGCTTGTCCTTTGCTACAAAAAGGATTGGGCCATCTTACTGCACCTTATTTACTTTTATTACTTGCTACTCGTTACAAGTTACCTTATCACAAAACTATCTATTACCGATAATTTTAGTGCTTGCAGAGAATACCTTACTGAAAACTGCTTATCATTTCCTTCTGCTCCTCATTGGGTTCGACACTCTTACTTATCGAAAAGGCTATGATAGATCCCCTACACTTGTGGGTCATCAAGACTCTTTTCTGGCGCCGCTGCTGGGGAGTGAAGCGCCTTTGGTAGGTGGAATTTGGTAAGGAAAAATTTATATAGTGTGCTGAAATTTACTGTCACTTGTTACTATGGAAGATAATCCTTTGAGGGGCTTGTTCGGCGTATCTTCACCCCGACCAGTAGAGAAAAGAGTTTCTCCTCAACCCACTGAACCTACTGAAAATGTTTACTTTGAAATTCCTTCGAGTATGATAGAGAAACTGCTAGCTAATCCTTTTGCAGGAGATGGATCATTGCATCCCGATTTACACTTAATCTATGTGGATGAAGTTTGTGGATTATTTAAGCTTGCATGTATGCCCGATGATGTTATCAAGAAGAAGGTCTTCCCTTTATCTTTGAAGGGAGAGGCATTGACATGGTATAGGCTATGTGATGATATGGGATCATGGAACTACAAACGATTGAAATTGGAATTTCATCAGAAGTTTTATCCTATGCATCTTGTTCATCATGATCATAATTATATATATAATTTTTGGCCTCGCGGAGGATAAAGCATCGCTCAAGCTTGGGGGAGGCTTAAGTCAATGTTATATTCATGCCCCAATCATGAGCTCTCTACAGAAATGATCATTCAAAATTTTTATGCTCGGCTTTCTCTCAGTAATCGCTCCATGCTCGATACTTCTTGTATTGGATCTTTTATGATGAAGACTATTGAATTCAAATGGGATTTATTGGAAAGAATTAAACGCAACTCTGAAGATTGGGACCTCGATGAAGGTAAGGATTCAGGTATAACACCTAAGTTTGATTTTGTTAAATCTTTTATGGATACCGATGCTTTCCGTGAATTTAGCACTAAATATGGACTTGACTCTGAGATAGTAGCTTCTTTCTGTGAATCCTTTGCTACTCATGTTGATCTCCCTAAGGAGAAGTGGTTTAAATGTAATCCTCCCATTGAAGTAAAAGTAGTTGCACCTATTAAAGTTGAAGATAAGACTATCACTTATAATGATCCTATTGTTCCTACTACTTATATTGAGAAACCACCTTTCCCTGTTAGAATAAAGGATCATGCTAAAGCTTCAACTGTGGTTAACAAAAGTAATATTAAGACACCCAAAACCCCTGAGCAAATTCAGGTTGAACCTAGTGTTGCTATGGTTAAAGATCTCTTGGCCGATAATATTGATGGGCATGTTATTTACTTCTGCAATGAATCTGCTAGAATTGCTAGACCAGATACTAAAAATAAGCATAGACCTGTTGTAGGCATGCCTGTTATTTTTGTTAAAATAGGAGACCATTGCTATCATGGCTTATGTGATATGGGTGCTAGTGCAAGTGCAATACCTCATTCCTTATACAAAGAAATTATGCATGATATTGCACCTGCTGAGATAGAGGAAATTGATGTTACAATTAAGCTTGCTAATAGAGATACTATTTCACCAGTTGGGATTGTTAGAGATGTTGAATTCTTGTGTGGGAAAGTCAAATATCCTGCTGATTTTCTTGTTCTTGGTTCCCCACAAGATGACTTTTGTCCCATTATATTTGGTAGACCCTTCTTGAATAGTGTTAATGCTAAGATAGACTGCAATAAGGATATTGTTTCTGTTGGTTCAGGGGATATGTCTCATGAGTTTATTTTTGCTAAATTTCATAGACAAACCCATGATAAAGAATTGCCTAGTAAAGATGAAATTATTGGTCTTGCTTCTATTGCCGTGTCTCCTACTGATCCTTTAGAACAATATTCGCTAGACCTTGAAAATGATATGTTTATGAATGAAGGAAGGGAAATAGATGAAGTATTCTTTAAATAGGGACCTATTTTGAAACACAACTTGCCTATTGAAATCCTAGGGGACCCCCTCCACCCAAGGGTGATCCCGTGTTTGAGCTGAAACCTTTACCTGATACTCTTAAATATGATTATCTTGATGAGAAAGAGATATATCCTGTTATTATTAGTGCTAACCTTTTAGAGCATGAAGAAAAGAAATTATTGAAAACTCTGAAGAAGCACCGTGCTGCTATTGGATATACTCTTGATGATCTTAAGGGCATTAGTCCCACTTTATGCCAGCATAAAATAAAATTGGAGAAGGATGCTAAACCGGTTGTGGATCACCAATGACGGTTAAATCCTAAGATGAAAGAAGTCGTAAGAAAAGAAATACTAAATCTTCTGGAGGTAGGTATAATTTATCCCGTTGCTGATAGTCAGTGGGTAAGTCATGTTCATTGTGTCCCTAAGAAGGGAGGTATTACTATTGTTCCTAATGATAAAGATGAATTGATCCCACAAAGAATTGTTACAGGTTATAGAATGGTAATTGATTTCCACAAATTAAATAAAGCTACTAAAAAAGATCATTACCCTTTACCTTTTATTGATGAAATGCTAGAAAGATTATCCAAGCACACACATTTTTGCTTTCTAGATGGTTATTCTGGTTTCTCTCAAATACATGTGTCAAAAGAGGATCAAGAAAAGACAACTTTTACTTGCCCTTTCGGTACCTTTGCTTATAGACATATGCCCTTTGGTTTATGCAATGCACCTGCTACTTTTCAAAGATGTATGACTGCTATATTCTCTGACTTTTTGTGAAAAGATTGTTGAGGTTTTCAAGGATGATTTCTCCATTTACGGAACTTCTTTTGATGATTGCTTAAGCAACCTTGATCGAGTTTTGCAGAGATGTGAAGAAACTAATCTTGTCTTGAATTGGGAGAAGTGCCACTTTATGGTTAATGAAGGTATTGTCTTGGGACATAAAATTTCTGAAAGTGGTATTGAAGTTGATAAAGCTAAAGTTGATGCTATTGAAAAGATGACGTGTCCTAAGGACATTAAAGGTATAAGAGGCTTCCTTGGTCATGCTGGTTTTTATAGGAGGTTCATTAAGGACTTTTCTAAAATTTCTCGTCCTCTGACTAATCTCTTACAAAAAGATGTCCCTTTTGTCTTTGATGATGACTGTGTAGAAGCATTTGAAATACTTAAGGAAGCTTTGGTTTCTGCACCTATTGTTCAGCCTCCTGATTGGAATTTACCATTTGAAATTATGTGTGATGCTAGTGATTAAGCTGTAGGGGTTGTTCTAGGACAAAGAGTTGATAAGAAATTAAATGTTATCCAATATGCTAGTAAAACTCTAGACAGTGCTCAAAGAAATTATGCTACTACTGAAAAGGAATTTTTAGCAGTTGTATTTGCTTGTGATAAGTTCAGACCTTATATTGTTGATTCTAAAGTAACTATCCACACTGATCATGCTGCTATTAAATATCTTATGGAAAAGAAAGATGTTAAACCTGGACTTATTAGATGGGTTCTCCTGCTACAAGAATTTTATTTGCATATTATTGATAGAAAGGGAGCTGAGAACCCCGTTGCAGACAACTTGACTAGGTTAGAGAATGTTCTTGATGACCCACTACCTATTGATGATAGCTTTCCTGATGAACAATTAGCTGTCATAAATGCTTCTCGTACTGCTCCATGGTATGCTGATTATGCTAATTACATTGTTGCCAAATTTATACCACCTAGTTTCACATACCAGCAAAAGAAAAAGTTTTTCTATGATTTAACACATTACTTCTGGGATGACCCACACCTTTATAAAGAAGGAGTAGATGGTGTTATTAGACGTTGTATACCTGAGCATGAACAGGAATAGATCCTACGCAAGTGTGACTCCGAAGCTTATGGAGGACACCATGCTGGAGATAGAACTGCACACAAGGTATTGCAATCCGGTTTTCATTGGCCTACTCTCTTCAAGGATGCCCGTAAGTTTGTCTTATCTTGTGATGAATGTCAAAGAATTGGTAATATTACTAGACGTCAAGAAATACCTATGAATTATTCACTTGTTATTGAACCATTTGATGTTTGGGGCTTTGATTATATGGGATTGTTTCCTTCCTCTAATGGGTATACACATATTTTAGATGTTGTTGATTACGTTACTAAGTGGGTAGAAGCTATTCCAACTAGTAGTGCTGATCATAACACCTCTATTAAGATGCTTAAAGAAGTTATTTTTCCGAGCTTTGGTGTCCCTAGATATCTAATGACTGATGGTGGTTTACATTTTATTCATGGTGCTTTCCGTAAAATGCTTGCTAATTATGATGTTAATCATAGAATTGCATCTCCATATCATCCACAGTCTAGTTGTCAAGTAGAACTTAGCAATAGAGAGCTTAAATTAATTTTGTAGAAGACTGTCAACAGATCTAGAAAGAATTGGTCCAAGAAACTTGATGATGCATTATGGGCTTCTAGAACTGCATATAAAAATGCTATGGGCATGTCTCCGTATAAAATGGTTTATGGTAAAGCATGTCACTTACCTCTTGAATTAGAACATAAGGCATATTGGGCTATTAAAGAGCTCAACTATGACTTCAAACTTGCCGGTGAGAAGAGGCTTTTTGACAATAGCTCACTTGATGAATGGAGAACCCAGGCTTATGAGAATGCCAAACTGTTTAAAGAAAAAGTTAAAAGATGTCATGACAAAAGGATACAAAAGCGTGAGTTTAATGTAGGTGATTATGTGTTGCTATTCAACTCTCGTTTAAGATTTTTTGCAGGTATACTTCTCTCTAAATGGGAAGGTCCTTACATCATCGAGGAGGTCTACTGTTCTGGTGCCATAAAAATCAACAACTTCGAAGGCACAAATCCGAGGGTGGTGAACGATCAAAGAATCAAACATTATATCTCAGGTAATCCTATAAAGGTTGAAACTAATGTTATTGAATCTGTAACCCCGGAGGAATACATAAGGGACACTTTCCAGAATGTTTCAGACTCCGAAAAGGAATAGGTATGTGGTATGGTAAGTAAACCGACTCCAAAACAGTTCTAATGGCAATTTTTCTCTATTTTGGAATATTTAAGAAAATAGGAAAATAAGTAGTCCAGGAAGGACACGAGGCTTCCACGAGGGTGGAGGGCGAGCCCTACCCCCTGGGTGCGCCCCCTGCCTCGTGGGCACCTCGTGTGCTGTCCGGCCTCCGTTTTCTTTCATGATACTTCTTTTGGTCAGTAAAAATTCATTATATAATCTCCCGAAGGTTTTGACCACCGTATCACGCAAATATCTCCTATCTTTGTTTCGAGCTGTTTTTCTGACATATCTAGATCGCCATGGCGTCTTCAAGTGCCTGCAAGGACAAGTTCTTCGAGAAGGTCATCAACCCCTACCTTGCGGAGGTGCTGCAACACCCTCAAACCATTGAGATGCGTGAGGGCACTACTAGGAAAATTCTTATAGGTAGAAGTTTACCAGTAGCGCCTGTTTTTGACCCCACGCTACTAGTATTTACCAGTAGCGCTGTGTAGAAAACACGCTACTACGATTAAATAATACCAGCGTTTGTTAGCTTGGGTCGCACTGCTGTTACATGGGCCGCAGGGCAAAAACGGTAGCCCACTTACCTGTAGCGTTTGTTTTGAACGGGCGCAACAGCTGGTCGGCTTAGCAGTAGCGCCGGCCTCTACCCAGCGCTACTACTAGGGGAAAAGAAAACCTGCCCGAGCGCCCCCCGCACCCCTCACTCTCACAATCGATCCCCTCCACCCGACGATGCCGTCGCGGTTAGGGTTCCTCCCCGGCCGCCTCACCCCCATCAACGGCGCCGTGCGCCACCGTCACACGCGGTCGCCTCTCGCCTCCTCCGGCGCTCCAGCCCCATAAGTCCCCCTCGATCCCCTCCTCCCTACGCGCACCATGATACGTCTCCAATGTATCTATAATTTTTGATTGTTCCATGCTATATTATATCCTGTTTTGGACATTATTGGGCTTTATTATACACTTTTATATTATTTTTGGGACTAACCTATTAACCGGAGGCCCAGCCCAGAATTGTTGTTTTTTCCTATTTCAGAGTTTCGCAGAAAAAGAATATCAAACAGAGTCCAAATAGAATGAAACCTTCGGGAACGTGATTTTCGGAACAAACATAATCTAGAGGACTTGGACCCTACGTCAAGAAAGCAACCAGGAGGGCATGAGGGAGGAGGGCGCGCCTACCCCCAGGCGCCCCCTCCACCCTCATGGGGCCCATGTTGCTCCACCGATGTACTTCTTCCTCCTATATATACCTACGTACCCCGAAACTACCAGAGACGAAGCCAAAACCCTAATTCCACCGCCGTAACTTTCTGTATCCGTGAGATCCCATCTTGGGGCCTTTTCCGGAGCTCCGTCGGAGGGGGCATCGATCACGGAGGGCTTCTACATCAACACCATAGCCTCTCCGATGAAGTGTGAGTAGTTTACTTTAGACCTTCGGGTCCATAGTTATTAGCTAGATGGCTTCTTCTCTCTTTTTGGATCTCAATACAAAGTTCTCCCCCTCTCTTGTGGAGATCTATTCGATGTAATCTTCTTTTGCGGTGTGTTTGTTGAGACCGATGAATTGTGGGTTTATGATCAAGTTTATCTATGAACAATATTTCAATCTTCTTTGAATTCTTTTATGTATGATTGGTTATCTTTGCAAGTCTCTTTGAATTATTAGTTTGGTTTGGCCTACTAGATTGATCTTTCTTGCTATGGGAGTCCTGGATTAGGGGGTCTCCGGACAGTCGGACTGTTGGACTATGAAGATACAGGATTGAAGACTTCGTCTCGTGTCCGGATGGGACTCTACTAGGCGTGCAAGGCAAGCTAGGCAATACAGATATGTGTATCTCCTCCTTTGTAACCGACCTTGTGTAACCCTAACCTCTCCGGTGTCTATATAAACCAGAGGGTTTTAGTCCGTAGGACAACATACAATCATACCATAGGCTAGCTTCTAGGGTTTAGCCTCTCCGATCTCGTGGTAGATCTACTCTTGTACTACCCATATCATCAATATTAATCAAGCAGGACGTAGGTTTTTACCTCCATCAAGAGGGCCTGAACCTGGGTAAAACATTGTGTCCCCTGCCCCCTGTTACCATCCGCCTTAGACGCACAGTTCGGGACCCCCTACCCGAGATCCGCCGGTTTTGACACCGACATTGGTGCTTTCATTGAGAGTTCCGCCGTGTCGTCGCCGTTAGGCTTGATGGCTCCTACTATCATCGATAGCGATGCAGTCGAGGGTGAGACTTTTCTCCCCGGACAGATCTTCGTGTTCGGCGGCTTTGCACTGCGGGCCAATTCGCTTGGCCATCTGGAGCAGATTGAAAGTTACGCCCCTGGCCACCAGGTCAAGTTTGGAATCTTAAACTACACGGTCGATATCCGTGGAGACTTGATCTTCGACGGATTTGAGCCTCTACCTTGTGCGTCACGCGGTCACGATGAGTACGATTTAGCTCTACCATCGGACAGTGTTCAGGAGATCGCACATGCAGCCGCTCCGACCCTCAATTCGGAGCCAGTTGCACCGTCAATGGACGGGTGGATGGACCCCGCCACGGAGGCCTTACCCTCAGCGGCGATTGAGCCAAACATCAACCTTACCTTGCACGAGAGCCGTTTTGTTAAATTGCCGGATCCTTCTCCGGCCACGGACTCCGAGCCGCCTTCGCCCCTTCCTATCGAATCCGATTGGGCGCCGATCATGGAGTTTACCTCCGCGGATATTTTTCAGCACTCGCCCGTTGGCGACATACTGAACTCATTAAGGTCTCTCTCCTTGTCAGGAGGATCCTGGCCGAACTATGTCCGGCAGGACTGGGATGCGGACGATGAAGAAATTCGTGGCCCACCCACCACCCACTTAGTAGCCACTGTCGATGACTTAACCGACATGCTCGACTTCGACTCCGAAGACATCAACGGTATGGACGACGATGCGGGAGACGAAGAGGAACCACTGCCCACAGGGCACTGGACAGCCACCTCATCATACGATATATACATGGTGGATACACCCAAAGAAGGTAATGGCAACGAGATAGCGGAGGATGACCCCTCCAAGAAGCAACCCAAGCGCCGACGTCAGCGGCGCCGCTCTAAGTCCCGCCAAAGCAAAAGTGGTGATACCAGCACAGGAGACAATAACACTCCGGATAGTGCCGAAGACAACAACAATCCCCTCCAGCAAGATTTAGAGCAGGAGGATGGAGGAGCGAGCCCTCCTGAGAGAGCGGCAGATGGAGAGGCGGAGGATGATAATTACATGCCCCCCTCCAAAGATGAGGCAAGACTCGGCGACGACGAATTCGTTGTGCCAGAGGATCCCGTCGAACAAGAGCGCTTCAAACACCGGCTTATAGCCACGGCAAATAGCCTTAAGAAAAAGCAGCAACAACTTCAAGCTGATCAAGATCTGCTAGCTGACAGATGGACTGAAGTCGTCGTGGCCGAGCAATATAAACTCGAGCGCCCCTCCAAGAGTTACCCAAAATGCAGGTTGCTACCCCGACTGGAGGAAGAAGCGTATGAAGTGGCTGATCGGCCACCTCGTGGCCGCGATAGAGAGGCATTCCGGCCAAAAAACTCAGTCTTCACCCTGACGCCATTCAAATAAAAAGGCATGGGGAGATACCCAAAGTGCAAGGGACCAGCGTGGCATTGGCTTAACAGCTTGCCAACAGAGTCCATTAGCTGTTGGGAAGATCTGGAAGCTGCATTACTCGACAACTTTAGGGCACTTATGTGCGGCCACCAGATGCCGATGACTTGAGTCACATAATTCAGCAGCCAGAGGAATCGGCCAGGAAATTCTGGACTCGGTTCCTAACAAAGAAAAATCAAATCGTCGATTGTCCGGATGCAGAGGCCCTAGCGGCTTTCAAACACAACATCTGCGACGAATGGCTAGCCCGGCACCTTGGTCAGGAAAAGCCGAAATCTATGGCAGCCCTCACGACACTCATGACCCGCTTTTGTGTGGGAGAAGACAGCTGGCTGGCTTGCAGTAATAACATATCAAAGAACCATGGTACTTCGGATACCAAGGACGGCAATAGCATGTCATGTCGCAACAAACATAAGCGCCACATTAACAGTGATAATACCGAGGATACGACAGTCAATGCCGGATTCAAAGGCTCTAAACCCGGTCAGCGGAAAAAGCCATTCAAGCAAAGTATGCTGGGACCGTCCAGCTTGGACCGTATACTCGATCGCTCGTGTCAAATACACGGCACCCCAGACAAGCCAGCCAATCACACCAACAGGGATTGTTGGGTGTTCAAGCAGACCGGCAAGTTAATTGTCGAAAACAAGGACAAGGGGCCACATAGCGATGACGAGGAGGAGCCCCGGCAGCCACACACCGGAGGACAGAAGAGGTTTCCCCCACAAGTGCGGACGGTGAACATGATATACGCAACCCACATCCCCAAGAGGCAGCGGAAGCGTGTGCTCAGGGACGTATATGCGTTGGAACTAGTCGCCCCAAAGTTCAATCCATGGTCCTCCTATCCGATCACTTTCGATCGCAGGGACCATCCCACTAGTATCCGACATGGCGGATTCACCGCACTGGTTCTGGACCCAATCATTGATGGATTTCACCTCACTCGAGTCCTTATGGATGGCGGCAGCAGCCTGAACCTACTTTATCAGGACACAGTGCGCAAAATGGGTATAGACCCCTCAAGGATCAAACCCACAAAAACGACCTTTAAGGGCGTCATTCCAGGCGTAGAGGCCCATTGCATAGGCTCAATTACACTGGAAGTGGTCTTTGGATCCCCGGATAACTTCCGAAGCGAAGAGTTAATCTTTGATATAGTCCCATTCCGCAGTGGTTATCATGCACTGCTCGGGCAAACGCATTTGCGAGATTCAATGCGGTACCGCATTATGCATACCTCAAGCTCAAGATGCCAGGACCTGGCGGGGTTATTATAGTCAATGGAAACACAGAGCGCTCTCTCCGAACGGAGGAGCACACCACGGCCCTCGCAGCAGAAGCGCAAAGAAGCCTCTCAAGGCAATCCACCAGTTCGGCGTTTCAAGACCCGGACACCTTCAAGCGCGCTCGGAGCAATCGGCAACTAGACCGCCTGGCGCGATCTGAGCTCGCGTAGCAATGCGGCCCCCACCCCAGTCCCAGCCAAACGGCGAAACTCGTGCCACGCGTATATAATTACGCATTAAAAATACCATGGGCGCAGGTGGGGAGGGGGGCACAACTGCGGCACGCCCCAAGACGCGGCTTAAACCGCACTAGGGGCTTCCCGTTTGGTTATTTTTCTCCTTTTCAGGACCTTAATCTCTGGAAACCCTGCCCGGCAGCACTATTGCCGAACACATGATGCAGCAACCAAGGAGGCAGAAAGCTACGTCACACCACGGAATTCCCAGGTGGATTACAATAACGAATTTAATACTATTCCTCAGCTTGCCCTTGGAAGGGACATAGTCCTACTCTTTGCTTATCACACCATCTGTATCATTCTGCTTTAAACGCACCTTTTTGAATAAACAATGCATACCATTACGACTATTATTGCATTCTTGTTATACATATATGTGTTCATTAATGATGCCTTGCAACCGTACACTTTGGTACGGCCAATACACCAGGGGCTTACGTATCCCACAATATGGTGTGAAAAGTCTGAACACTTTCACAAGTGCGGCACCCCGAACTTATAGCATTATATGCATCAGCTCTGAATCATGTCTTTGCTCAAATGTTGGGTTTGCCCGGCTCCTATGTTTTGGTACCTTACGTTCTGCTCTATCGGCTAAGGTAGCGCTAGGAGAACTACTGCGATTGTGCCCCAGTTCTGCTGGGCTAAGCACCTTAGTAGAGAAAGCTAAAACTGACTGTCATGATAAGGCGAGAGACTGGTCGCTGTTCGGCAAGGTTTTCGAGTCCCTAAAGACTTATGCCGCTTAGAGCGAGGGGCCGGCCCTGTCCGGCTTAAAGGCGTGTATCGCGCACCGAATTCGGCCTTCCGAATACCAGGGGCTTCACCGAAATTTAAAATTATAGAATTCTATGGCTAAGTGAGTGTGATAAACCATTATTAGTCCGGTTGCCTTGTTCGTTGTGTTGAGCACCTCCCTCGAAGGACCCAAACATGGGAACAAGAGTGCTCAGGTTTATCTCGAACACCCCAACACTCGTGGCATGGGGGCAGAAGCCGAGGACTAGCCATCTCTCAGATTGGATAAACAGCCAAACAGAAGGTAATATTTTAAATTCACAGAAGTGTTGCATAGCGCATATGAAATAAGTTTTCATCATACAGGATCACACGTGCAAGTTTACTCAAATATTACATCCTTTGAACATTCATCCGCTACAAGACGGGCACCCTTCAGGACGCCCTCATAATAAATTTCGGGGGTGTGATGCTCCTTGCCCTGAAGTGGCCCTTCCTTGATCAGCTTCACGGCATCTAGCTTGGCCCACTACACCTTCACACGGGCGAAAGCTTGGCGTGCACCTTCGATGCAGACGAACCGCTTGACGACCTCCAGCCGTGGGCAGGCATCCACAAGCCGCCTCACCAGGCCGAAGTAGCTGTTCGGAAGGGCGTCGCCAGGCCACAGCCGGACTATAAGGCCCTTCATGGCCTGTTCGGCCGCCTTGTGCAGCTCGACCAACTGATTTAGCTGGTCGCTTAGAAGCATCGGGTGTTCGGTCCCAGTATACTGAGACCAGAACAGCTTCTCCATTGAGCTTCCCTCCTCGGCCTGGTAAAACTACGCGGCATCCAGCACGCTGCAGGGCAAATCTGCGAATGCTCCTGGAGAGCTCCAAATTCGGGTAAGTAATCGGTAATTTACTTTTACATGCTTGCTCTGCATATAGAATGCCTTACCCGCTGCTATCTTCTTCATTGTGTCGATCTCTTGGAGGGCCTTTTGGGCTTCGGCCTTGGCACTTTTTGCGCTCTCGAGGGCCGCGGCAAGCTCAGACTCTCGCGTCTTCGAGTCAAGCTCCAACACCTCGTGCTTCGTCACGAGAGCCTGGAGCTCTTGCTGCACCTCGCCCACCCGAGCCTCTTGCTTTTCTCACTCAGTGCGCTCCTTGGCGCTTTACCTTTGGCCTCGGACAGCGCTTGCTTTAGGGTCGCCACTTCGGTCGTAGCCCCTGGCAAATTCACGATGATCCTGTCATTTTGCAATCGCCCTCTTTTTATACATATCCACAGACTAGGTACTACTTACCTTTGTTCTCATCGAGCTGCCTCTTGGCAAGGCCGAGCTCGTCCTGGGACCCTTTAAGGTCCTACTTCAGTACGGCGACCTCCGCAGTCAGTGCGGCGGACGCCAGCAGCGAATCCTGCATATGCATATTGACATACTCATATTAGACTCTTGTGATATTGTTTGATCCTCTGTTCGGCTTTTCTTTGTGAACACCGAACGGAGCATCAGGGGCTACTGTCTATGCGGTAATATTTTCCTATATTTTAAACAATTACCTCAAAGCCTGTTAGAAGGCTGGCACATGCTTCAGTCAATCCGCTCTTGGCGGACTGAACCTTCTGGATCACCGCACTCATGATAGTACGGTGCTCCTCGTCGATGGAAGCGCTGCGAAGCGCTTCCAGCAGATTGTCCAGCGCCTCTGGATGAACAGAGGTCACCGGTACAGGCGTCTCGCCCCTCTTAGAAGGAGGCCGCATGCCCGAGTCCGGAACCACTGGAGGTTCTGGCGCGGTGTTCGGCTGAGGGCCAAACTCAGAGCTCTCAGGGGCCTGATGTCTACTACGCAACCTTCTTCTTGTAGACGTTGTTGGGCCTCCAAGTGCAGAGGTTTGTAGGACAGTAGCAAATTTCCCTCAAGTGGATGACCTAAGGTTTATCAATCCGTAGGAGGCATAGGATGAAGATGGTCTCTCTCAAGCAACCCTGCAACCAAATAACAAAGAGTCTCTTGTGTCCCCAACACACCCAATACAATGGTAAATTGTATAGGTGCACTAGTTCGGTGAAGAGATGGTGATACAAGTGGTATATGGATAGTAGATAATGGTTTTTGTAATATGGAATTATAAAAACAGCAAGGTAACTAATGATAAAAGTGAGCGTAAACGGTATTGCAATGCTAGGAAACAAGGCCTAGGGTTCATAATTTCACTAGTGCAAGTCCTCTCAACAATAATAACATAATTGGATCATATAACTATCCCTCAACATGCAACAAAGAGTCACTCCACAACCACTAATAGCGGAGAACAAACGAAGAGATTATGGTAGGGTACGAAACCACCTCAAAGTTATTCTTTCCAATCAATCCGTTGGGCTATTCCTATAAGTGTCACAAACAGCCCTAGAGTTCGTACTAGAATAACACCTTAAGACACAAATCAACAAAAACCCTAATGTCACCTAGATACTCCAATGTCACCTCAAGTATCCTTGGGTATGATTATACGATATGCATCACACAATCTCAGATTCATCTATTCAACCAACACGTAGGACCTCAAAGAGTGCCCCAAAGTTCTACCGGAGAATCACGACGAAAACGTGTGCCAACCCCTATGCATAGGTTCATGGGCGGAACCCGCAAGTTGGTCACCAAAACATACATCAAGTGGCACGTGGTATCCCATTGTCACCACAGATATCCACGGCAAGACATACATCAAGTGTTCTCAAATCTTTAAAGACTCAATCCGATAAGATTACTTCAAAGGGGAAACTCGATTCATTACAAGAGAGAAGAGGGGGAGGATAAACATCATAGGATCCAAATATAATAGCAAAGCTCACGATACATCAAGATCGTATCATCTCAAGAACACGAGAGAGAGAGAGAGATCAAACACATAGCTGCTGGTACATACCCTCAGCCCCGAGGGAGAACTACTCCCTCCTCGTCATGGAGAGCACCGGGATGATGAAGATGGCCACCGGTGAGGGATCCCCCCTCCGGCAGGGTGCCGGAACAGGGTCCCGATTGACTTTTGGTGGCTATGGAGGCTTCTGGCGGCGGAACTCCCAATCTATCTTTCGTTCTGGAAGTTTTAGGGTATATGGACTTATATAGGCACAAGAAGAACGTCAGGGGAGCCACGGGGGCCCCACATGGCAGGGGGCGCGCCCTAGGGGTTGGGCGCGCCCCCACCCTTGTGGGCAGCTCCCGTATCTTCTGACGTGGGGTCCAAGTCCATCAGGTGTGTTTCCTTCCAAAAATAACTTCTCCAGTTGATTTCGTTCCGTTTCAACTCCGTCTGATATTCCTTTTCTTCAAAACACTGAAATAGGCATAAAACAGCAAATCTGGGCTGGGCCTCCGGTTAATAGGTTAGTCCCGAAAGTAATAGAAAAGTGGATATTAAAGCCCAATATTGCCCAAAACAGTAGATAATATAGCATGGAGCAATCAAAAATTATAGATACGTTGGAGACGTATCAAGCATCCCCAAGCTTGATTTGTGCTCGTCCTCGAGTAGGTAAATGATAAAAAGATAATTTTTGATGTGGAATGCTAGTTGGCATAATTTCAATGTAATTCTTCTTACTTGTGATATGAATATTCAGATCCGAAAGATTCAAGACAAAAGTTCATATTAACATAAAAATAATAATACTTCAAGCATACTAACAAAGCAATTATGTCTTCTCAAAATAACATGGCCAAAGAAAGTTATCCCTACAAAATCATATAGTCTGGCTATGCTCCATCTTCACCACACAAAATATTTAAATCATGCACAACCCCGATGACAAGCCAAGCAATTGTTTCATACTTTTGATGTTCTCAAACTTTTTCAATCTTCACGCAATACATGAGCGTGAGCCATGGAAATAGCACTATAGGTGGAATAGAATGGTGGTTGTGGAGAAGACAAAAAGGGAGAAGATAGTCTCACATCAACTAGGCGTATCAATGGGCTTTGGAGATGCCCATCAATAGATATCAATGCGAGTGAGTAGGGATTGCCATGCAACGGATGCACTAGAGCTATAAATGTATGAAAGCTCAACAAAAGAAACTAGTGGGTGTGCATCCAACTTGCTTGCTCACGAAGACCTAGGGCATTTTGAGGAACCCCATCATTGGTATATACAAGCCAAGTTCTATAATGAAAGATTCCCACTAGTATATGAAAGTGACAACATATGAGACTTTCTATATGAAGAATATGGTGCTACTTTGAAGCACAATATACGAGACTTGCTATATCATGGTGCTACTTTGAAGCACAAGTGTGGTAAAAGGATAGTAGCATTGCCCCTTTTTATTTTCCTTTTTTTGGCCTTTCTCTTTTTTTGGCCTTTCCTTTTTTTGGGACAATGCTCTATTGAATTATGATCATCACACTTCTATTTATTTACAACTCGATGATACAACTCGATACTAGAACAAAGTATGACTCTATATGAATGCCTCCGGCGGTGTACCGGGATATGCAATGAATCAAGAGTGACAAGTATGAAAGAATTATGAATAGTGGCTTTGCCACAAATACTATGTCAACTACATGATCATGCTAAGAAATATGACAATGATGAATGTGTCATGATGAACGGAATGGTGGAAAGTTGCATGGCAATACATCTCGGAATGGCTATGGAAATGCCATAATAGGTAGGTATGGTGGTTGTTTTGAGGAAGGTATATGGTGGGTGTATGATACCGGCGAAAGGTGCGCGGTACTAGAGAGGCTAGCAAAGGTGGAAGGGTGAGAGTGCGTATAATCCATGGACTCAACATTAGTCATAAAGAACTCATATACTTATTGCAAAAATCTACAAGTTATCAAAGCAAAGTATTACGCGCATGTTCCTAGGGGGATAGATTGGTAGGAAAAGACCATCACTTGTCCCCGACCGCCACTCATAAGGAAGACAATCAATAAATAAATCATGCTCCGACTTCGTCACATAACGGTTCACCATACGTGCATGCTACGGGAATCACAAACTTCAACACAAGTATTTCTCAAATTCACAACTACTCAACTAGCATGACTCTAATATCACCATCTCCATATCTCAAAACAATTATCAAGTATCAAACTTCTCATAGTATTCAACACACTCATAAGAGAATTTTATTATTCTTGAATACCTAGCATATTAGGATTTTAAGAAAATTACCACGCTATTTAAGACTCTCAAGATAATATAAGTGAAGCATGAGAGTTCATCTATTTTGTCAAAATAAAACTACCACCATGCTCTAAAAGATATAAGTGAAGCACTAGAGCAAATGACAAACTACTCCGAACGATATAAGTGAAGATCAATGAGTAGTTAAATAATTATGCAACTATGTGAAGACTCTCTAACATTTAATAATTTCAGATCTTGGTATTCTATTCAAACAGCAAGCAAAGCAAAATAAATTGACGCTCCAAGCAAAACACATATCATGTGGCGAATTAAAATATAGCTCCAAGTAAAGTTACCGATGAACGAAGACGAAGGAGGGGATACTAACCGATAGTTGTTGAAGAGTGGGGTGGCAACCGGGGCATCCCCAAGCTTAGGATCATGTGAAGATGCAAAAACTTAGGATCAACCGATACTAACCGATAGTTGTTGAAGAAGAAAGGTGGGATGCCAACCGGGACATCCCCAAGCTTAGATGCTTGAGACTTCTTGAAATATTATCTTGGGGTTCCTTGGGCATCCCCAAGCTTGAGCTTTTGTGTCTTCTTAATTCCTCTCATATCACGGTCTCCCTAAATCTCAAAAGCTTCATCCACACAAAACTCAACAAGGACTCGTGAGATAAGTTAGTATAAACCATTACCAAAACCTTATCATACTCTACTGTAACAAATCACTAAAATTATTATTCAACATTTAATACTAATTTTCTCTGCATATTTAATAGTCCTATCATCAAATAGAATCATTAAAGAAGCAAACATATGCAAACATAACAGCAATCTGCCTAAAAAGGATAGTCTGTAAAGAATGCAGCAACATCCATATTTCCCTAGCTCAAAAAATTATGAAATAAAATTCCCACTGTAGTAAATTTACCAGAGCTTAATATTCAATAGGTTTCAACATTTTATCACATTCTGACTTTTCTAGGGAATTATTGCAACAGCGGTAAACTTTCTGTTTTCAAACAGCAACATGTATACTTGTAACATAGGCATAGTAAAGGCTATCAATGCCACTTTTATTGAAATAAAAGATGCAAAACATTGTTCTAAATAACAGCAAGAAAATCCTAACAAAAATAAATTGACACTCCCAGCAAAACACATATCATGTGGCGAATAAAAATATAGCTCCAATACTAACCGATAGTTGTTGAAGAGTGGGGTGGCAACCGGGGCATCCCCAAGCTTAGGATCATGTGAAGATGCAAAAACTTAGGATCAACCGATACTAACCGATAGTTGTTGAAGAAGAAAGGTGGGATGCCAACCGGGACATCCCCAAGCTTAGATGCTTGAGACTTCTTGAAATATTATCTTGGGGTTCCTTGGGCATCCCCAAGCTTGAGCTTTTGTGTCTTCTTAATTCCTCTCATATCACGGTCTCCCTAAATCTCAAAAGCTTCATCCACACAAAACTCAACAAGGACTCGTGAGATAAGTTAGTATAAACCATTACCAAAACCTTATCATACTCTACTGTAACAAATCACTAAAATTATTATTCAACATTTAATACTAATTTTCTCTGCATATTTAATAGTCCTATCATCAAATAGAATCATTAAAGAAGCAAACATATGCAAACAATGCAAACATAACAGCAATCTGCCTAAAAAGGATAGTCTGTAAAGAATGCAGCAACATCCATATTTCTCTAGCTCAAAAAATTATGAAATAAAATTCCCACTGTAGTAAATTTACCAGAGCTTAATATTCAATAGGTTTCAACATTTTATCACATTCTGACTTTTCTAGGGAATTATTGCAACAGCGGTAAACTTTCTGTTTTCAAACAGCAACATGTATACTTGTAACATAGGCATAGTAAAGGCTATCAATGCCACTTTTATTGAAATAAAAGATGCAAAACATTGTTGTAAATAACAGCAAGAAAATCCTAACAAAAATAAATTGACACTCCCAGCAAAACACATATCATGTGGCGAATAAAAATATAGCTCCAAGTGAAGTTACCGATGAACGAAGACGAAAGAGGGGATGCCTTCTGGGGCATCCCCAAGCTTAGGCTCTTGGTTGTCCTTGAATATTACCATGGGATGCCTTGGGCATCCCCAATATTAGGCTCTTGCCACTCCTTATTCCATAGTCCATCGAATCCTTACCCAAAACTTGAAAACTTCACAACACAAAACTTAACAGAAAACTCGTAAGCTCCGTTAGTATAAGAAAATAAACCACCACTTCAAGGTACTGTAATGAACTCATTCTTTATTTATATTGGTGTTAAAACTACTTTATTCCAACTTATCTATGGTTTATAAACTATTTTACTAGCCATAGATTCATCAAAATAAGTAAACAACACACGAAAAACAGAATCTGTCAAAAATAGAACAGTCTGTAGTAATCTGGATCAATCGTATACTTATGGAACTCATAAAATTCTCAAATAAATTTCTGGACCTGAGGAATTTATCTATTAATCATCTGCAAAAAGAATTAACTAAATAGCACTCTCCAAATAAAAATGGAAGCACTTCTCGTGAGCGCTAAAGTTTCTGTTTTTTAAAGCATGATCAACAAGACTTTCCCCAAGTCTTCCCAAAGGTTCTACTTAGCACAAACACTAATTAAAAGCATAAAACCACATCTAAACAGAGTCTAGATGAATTATTTATTACTAAACAGGAACCAAAAGCAAGTAACTAAAATAAAATTGGGTTGCCTCCCAACAAGCGCTATCGTTTAACGCCCCTAGCTAGGCATGATGATTTCAATGATGCTCACAAAAAGGATAAGAATTGAAACATAAAGCACTACAGGAATCCAGTATTTTGCCGTCTGCCACGGCGGACGGCAAAGGCAGGGACGGCGGCAAAGAGCTTTGCCGTCAGCGGTGGACGGCAAACAGTGACGGCAAAGACAGGGTCGGCAAACAGGTCCTTTGCCGTCTGCTTTTTATGGCGGACGGCAAAGAGCCCTTTGCCTACAGCGGCGGACGGCAAAGAGGAGGGACGACAAAAAACTGGACGCCCGCCAGTGTTAGTCCGTTAGGCGGCTAACGGCGGCCTTTGCCGTCCGCCAGCGGACGGCAAATTTGAGCGCCTCTTTGCCGTCCGCCAGTTGATGTCAGCAATGCGTCAGCGCCCGCTGTGTTTTGCCGTCTGCCACGGCGGACGGCAAAGGCAAAGTCTTTGCCATCAGCTTAGCTTTGCCGTCCGCCACGGTAGGAAAATTTGCCAAATGGCCCATCCCTCAGGAAGCACAGGTGGGCGCCACGTGCCCCCTTTACCGTCTGCTACCGACAGCAAAGGCGTCTTTGCCGTCTGCCGCGGACGGCAAAGAGCCTGCACTGCCTCTTTTTTATTCTGTTTTTCTTATATCCAACAATTATCACAGCAAATATATCACATCACATATATATCCATCACATAAATATCCAGCACATATATATCCAACATAATAAATATCCAGCACATATATATCCATCCATACATACATAGTAGGTTGCACATAGTTCCATCGATCCATACATATTACAATATGCAAAGTTTCATCATAGCAATCTAGTTCCATCATAGCAAGCGAGCAGAATACAAGAAGTGCATCAAAGGAAAAAACAAGCAATCCATCATAGGAAGCTGGCTTCCGTGAAGTGAATGAAACCTGCAAAATGACAAATAAGAAAGTTAGAAAAAGAAGACTAGAAGAAGAATTAGACTAGAAGAAAAAGACTAGAAGAAGAAGAAGACTAGAAGAAGAAGTATATGCCATTTATTAGCTAACTTAGGTGAACTGGATCATTTATGAGCTAAATTAGTTGAAATGGATCGTTTATGAGCTAACTTAGGTGAAATGGATCGTTTATTAGCTAACCTAGGTGAAATGGATCGTTTATAAGTTATCTTAGGTGAAATGGGTCGTTTATGAGCTAACCTAGGTGAAATGTGTCGTTTATGAGCTAACCTAGGTGAAATTGATCATTTTGGAGCTAACTTAGTTGAAATGGGTCGTTTATGAGCTAACTAAGGTGAAATGCCATGTTTTTGAGCTAACTAAGGTGAAATGGATCGTTTTTAAGCTAACTTAGGTGAAATGGGTCATTTTGGAGCTAACCTAGGTGAAATGGGTCATTTTGGAGCTAACCTAGGTGAAATGGGTCATTTTAAAGCTAACATAGGTAAAATGGATCATTTAGGAGCTAATCTACGTAAAATGGGTCATTTTAGAGCTAACTTGGATAAATTGGATCACTTGTAAGCTAACTAAGGTAAAATGAGTCATTTTAGAGCTAACTTAGGTAAAATGGATCGTTTATGAGCTAACTAAGCTAATTATGCAATTTTTGACATAAGTAAGCTAAGTACATATCGTTTTAGAGCTAACTTAGGTAAAATGGATGGTTTATGAGGCCAGTAAGCTTATTAAGTCATTTTGGAGGAAAAGAAGCTAACTCTAGGTCATTATGGTAAGCATATTGGAGGAAATAAAGCTAAGTCTAGGTCTTTATGCATTTGGTAAGCAAAACACTAGAGAAACTTACCGTGATCAGGGAGGTGTAGGAGCGGGCTGGCTCACGCCGGTAGCTGGAGAAGGATCGTGCAATGCGTTTCTGGAGTTAAGCTGCACCAAAGATCATTTCCAATGTCTCGTTAGCATTATGACACTCAAATGTTAAGACTAGCAAGTAATGTCCATTCAAATTAAACTCACCGTGCTCCCAGGAGCAATCACTGGCATCGGCGGAGCGGTCTGACTGGACTTCTCGCGCAGAGACTGCACATTTGGTTTTCACAACAGAGTCATACTAGTTAGTAATGAGACTCAAATGTTAGGACTAGCAAGTAATCTGCAGAAGAAACTTACCACAAGGAGCTCGTACATGCCCCTTGCCTGCATGTCATTTCGTGCCCTCTCCTCCTCCAACATCTTTGTCGTCCTCTCCTCCAACTCCCGCTGCCTCTCCGCCGCCTCCGCCAGAAGTTTCTCCGTTCTATCTCTCTCACTCTATATAGCAGCCTGCAACACCACTCACATGACCATTTGTAATCATTGATGGAAGCGCACACAATGTAATGGAGAAAGATAGCTGAGTACGTATAACTAACCTTGAAGGCGAGTTGGACTGGCCGTTCACGAGGCCTTATCTCAGGAGTGGAGCTCGACTGGCGCGCCTTGATCTCCGGGAGAGTGCTAGGACAATGGATAAGTCCATCTCCCATGGCTATGGAGCTATGGGACCTCCCGCCACCAGATATCATCAGCAGCTCTGTATCAATGGGACCCTGGCTCGGGTTAAAGTCCTCCCCTTTCCTCGCCTTCCCCTGATCTCTATATTGCACGAGCTTGTCGTGGGCGGAGATGTTGGTGAAGTTCTTTGGATCATCGAGGTCAGACGCTGAGAATGCCTTGACTTTCTTGTAAGGGCCAGTGTGGGCCATGGCATACAGGTCGTACACCTTTGGCACCTTATCCACCTTATTGTAGCGTGCCTGAAAGAGAGAAACAAAGTAAATTAGTAATTAAAGGGCTAAAGCTAGCATGATGAATGAATTGCATGAATCATGAAGCAAACCACATACCCAGTTCCGCCCGTACTGAAATAAGTTGGAGCTGCCTTGGTGGTGTGGCACACCTTCCATTTGGGCACGTTTGTCCTTGGCCTCTTTGTTGGTGGCCCGCCATTCTTTTGAGCACCACGCATTGACCAACACCTCCCAACAATCCATCCGATCCGCACACCATCTCGGAGGGGCCTAAGTTAGCAAATAGAAACTTGAGCGCTACGGCTATGAATTACTAAATGAAGGAAGTAAGTACAAGGCCTTAAGAATTACCTTCATGTACTGCTCCTTACTCAAGAACTTATCGCGGCACTCCTGCTTGGGCTTCTTGATACCACGCCCGACGTAGTAGTCTCGAACAGCCTGCACCCGAACCTCATGCCGTAAGTTCTGAAGTAGGCGCTTGCACTCCTTGTGGATAACATCTGCCGCCTCCTCCTCGTATCCCTCCTCACACCTGTAGAATGTCTGCAATCAAATGAGACAATATTGATTAGTACAATTAATAACTAGCTAGTTGAAGATTTTTAATTGTGTAAAGGAGAAATTACCCAGAACTTTCTGATCACCACATCTTCCCTCGTCTTGCACAAGACACCGTCGATAATCTCACCCAGCCGGGCCGGGCAGCCAAGTAGTGCTCCCAAATCAATCCAACCTCTAGAAGCTGACCCTCACCAGGCAACGTGACAAACCCCGGGAAGTTTTGCCAAATCAGAACTCCAAGGACGGAGTTGGGCCGGCGGACACTTTCATGGTGGTCCCAACCCCTGCAGCATGACAAGACCAACACATTAGTTATTTGAAGAAATGTGAATGCAGAAGGTACAAAAAGATTAAATGCACTTACCTCTCCCCATCAGGGAAAATGAACCACCTCTGCTCGCGGGTCGCCGGCACGGACGGGAGCCGTGTAGCACCACGCTGGTAGACGTTGCCCCCTCCTCCCCCTCCTCCTCAAAATCAGTCGGCTCCCCGCCATCATCAGCATGGCCACTCAGCTCCTCAGGCTGACCCGACCAGGTACCCCATCCAGACGTGTGCTCCTCCGGGGTCTCGTGGGCCCAACTCTCATGGGCCGAAGGCCCGTCGACCCGAGGCTCGTGGGTCGAAGACCCGTGGACCGGAGGCTCGTGGACTGGAGGCTCGTGGACCGGAGTCCGTGCAGCCTCCTCCTCAGACAAGTCCACCCTAGCAGTCACGTGCTCGGGTGAAACAGCTGGGGGCGGCGGCGAGGAAGGTGACGTAAGAGTCACCCTACCTCCTCTCCTTCAACCACGTGCTCCACCTCCTCTCTTCTTCTTACCTCGTCCCCTGCTGGGCACCGCGGTCAACGAAGAAGGGCCCGGCGGTGTCGCCATACTATCCAGCAACGCTCGGCGGAGAGGTGCGTGTGGAATGGAAGACCTCGCACCATGTGCCGACGAAGAAGGGGCCTCGGCGCGCACCCGACCAGTGCCCACCATCTTTCAACACCTGCCATGACAAAGAATAAACAAAATTAGTACAACATAAAAAAAGTACCGACATGAATAATAATATGTATATCACTTAAGTGTATCATCATCAAGTACAACATAAAAAAATTGAATACCTGACACTACTAATAATCTCGATCAGTATCATCAATAAATGCATAATCATCATCATCACTATAATCAATGATAGGCTCATAGGGTTCATTGGCATCAACATGTGCAAGGCCACCTTGACATAATCGGTCAAGCATTGACAGGTCATCCGCTGCAGTAACCTCTTCTTGTTCCGGCTCTTCTTGTTCCTCCTCTGGGGTGATGTCGGATTCATTGTCGCTGTCTACTTCAATGTTTTGGGGTGAAGTATAGCGGTTCTTGAAATGCTTTTTGGAAAGACGTGTCTCTTGGAAGAATTCTTCTTCATATGTGTCTGGGTTAATGTGAGGTTCATAATCCTCTTCCTTTGGGGGAGAAAGTCTAGCACGTGGTGGCACTTCATAAATGACATCCCAACCTTTCATATTTGGATTAGTTTGGCAGGCCCACGGTAGATAGAATACTTGGGTCGCCTGTTGAGCTGTAATATAGACATCAGGAACATCTAAATGGGTGCTTTGGTTGATTTCAACTAGCCCTATATGTTCATGGGTCCTTCTAGTCTCCTTCGGCTGAAACCAATAACATTTGAAGACTACGACATTCACTGGGTTTTCACCATAGAACAGAAGTTCATAAATTGCTTCAACTCTCCCATAATACTCGGTACCTCCTTCGCCGATAGCAGATACACAACAATTTGTAGACTTTCGGTCGGCCATAGATAGCTCTTTGCCATAGGTACGAAAGCAATACCCGTTGATGTCGTACTTGTCAAATGAATGGACCTTATAGTCAAAACCATTAGCGACTTGTCTCAATTCAGCGTCCATAGACTCTGAATTAGCCTACAAGTTTAATATGAAAGGATTGTTGCATTACGCACAAATTAGAGAATGAAATGAAATTGTCTAATAGAAATTACCGTTTGTTTGAACCAAGAGATGAAACCGGGATAGCCGCCTCCTTGCTTTGTGAGAAGCTCATACTCTTCGACGGAATCCTTTTGGATCTCCGCTCCATATGGGAATATGGCGACGTATCGACTGTATGACATATCCAGGAATAAGAGCAGTTCAAAGGAAATAGAAGTTGCGAAACAATGTACCAAGAACTTACTCGATGTACGGCCGCACTCCTATCAGGTTGTTGAAGATATACAACGAAATGGTCCGCCATTCTTCGTTATCCAAAGATACTGGATGTGAAACACTAGCTGGTGCGAGATTCCCTTTGAATAGGCTGAGGCTTGATCCACCCTTTTTAGGGTTGTCAGCATTGTACCGAGGCTTCAGATTATGCAAATGACGATTTTTGGCTTCGTAGTGTGCTGTTACAAAGTTTGCCGCCTCCTCTGTGATGAATGCCTCAACCATCGATGCTTTAGTTCTACGTTTATTTTTACATTTTTCTCGAAGCGTCTTCTGCATCCTCTTAGTTGGGTAGCACAAACGATTTTGCACGGGCCCCCCCAATCTTGCCTCGGTCGGGAGATGCAAAATCAAATGCTGCATTGGATTAAAGAAGCCCGGTGGAAAGATCTTCTCTAACTTGCAGATCAACTCCGACGCCAACTCTCCATTTCTTCTAGCACGCCAGGCGATAGTTCTTTCGCACAAAGAACACGGAAGAAATAGCTGAGTTCTGCCAGTACTAGCCATTCATCCTCAGGGATGAAGCCACACAACATCATCGGCATTACCCGCTCAATCCATATGTGCCAATCATGACTCTTGAGACCAAATATCTTCAGTTTATCAAGATTCTCTCCCCTCTTTAGATTCGATGCATACCCATCGGGGAACATCAACTGCTGTTGCACCCACAAGATAATTTCCCTCATAGCTGGCCTTCCAAGATTGAACCATGCCTTTGGCTTCGTCCAGTTCCGCTTTCCTTTCGGTTCTTTCATGTTTTGTAACGGCCTATCACATAGCGCCTCCAGATAGACTCTAGCCTTAGTATTATCCTTTGACTTCCCATCTATGCCGAACAATGTACCAAAAAGTGCCTCGGCGATATTCTTCTCAGTGTGCATCACGTCGATGTTGTGTGGGCAAAGGAGGTCTTTGAAGTAAGGCAGATCCCATAAGCATGTTTTGTGAGTCCACGCGTGCTTAGTATTATACCCCTTGAAGTACCCTGGACGTTGTGGATCTGGCTCGAGATCGTTTAACTGATCCAGGGTTTGTTGGCCTGTCAATGCAGGTGGTGCAGAGTTTTTGACAACTCTACCTCTGATGAAGTTCTTCTTGTCTTTCCTGAACTTATGGTGAGGATCCAGGAACTGTCTATGCATGTCGAAGCAAGAAAACTTGCGACCGGCCTGAAGCCAACGAAACTCAAGTGCTCCCTTGCATGTGGGGCACATGAACCTTCCATGCACACACCAACCAACGAATAGCTCATACGCCGGAAAGTCATGCGTCGAGTACATGTACCAGACACGCATTATGAAGTTCCGTTTGCTATAGGCGTCGTATGTCTTGAACCCATTATCCCAGGCTTCTTGTAATTCGTCCTTAAGCGGCTGCATGTACACATTCATATTTTTCCCCGGATAGTTGGGCCCTGGAATTATCAACGTTTGGAAAATGTTCTTTCTTTGCATAATCTGTCCGGGGGGGGGGGGAGATTGAGTGGAAAGACAAATATGGGCCAACAACTATATTGGGCTGCCGTCATACCAAACACACTGAACCCACCCGTGCTGATGCCGACTCGAGGATGCCTCGGATCTGCCGCTTTGTCAGCATGTAATTCATCAAACTTTTTCCACGCAACACCATCCGATGTGTGTACCATCATCAGATTCCCATCTGCATCTAGTTCGGTTCTTTTGCCTGTTTTATGCCATGTCATCTGTCTGGCCGTCTCTTCGACCATGAAAAGACGTTGAAGTCTTGGTATGATTGGCATATACCAAAGAACACTAACGGGGATTTTGGTCTGTGTCTTCTCACCCATACCATTGTCTACCACAATATACCTGGAAGACTTGCAAATGGGACAATAGTTCAAGTCCGCATAGTCAAGCCTAAATAAGGCACATCCTTTCTCACAGGCATGTATCTTCTCATAGGGCATCTTCAGTGCACGGAGGATTTTGTCCGACTGGTACAAGTTTGCAGGCATTACATGGCCTTTGGGTAGAAAGCGTCCAAATACTATCATAATTGCGTCATAGCATTCGCTGCCCAATTTGAACTGAGCCTTCAGAGCCATTACTTGTGAGATGGCATCCAACTGACAAAGCTCAGTGTGCTCATGGAGCGGACGTTTTGAAGACTCCAACATTTCATTGAAGGCCTTTGCAGATTCCTCCATTTCCTCGTCCGAATCCCGAGCATCATCATAGTCTTGCACCATGTTTTCCATCCCGGTACCATGCTCGTCAGTGCGACGACGATCCACCTCAGCTCAGTCACGTTGGGCAGACTCACCATGAAATGTCTACACCGTATAATCGGGCGTAAAACCACTCTTCTGCAGGTGTTTGCCCATTTCAGCCTCTGTCCTCTTTTCCCAATTGCCGCACCGGAAATAGGGGCACCAGGTTTTCTTCTGGCCATTTGCAAATGCGGCTTGCACAAACCCCTTGGTTTTTGTGAACCATTCAGCGCTCCATTTGTTCTGACCAGTGTGACTGGTATACATCCACGCACGATCACTCATCTTGACTTTCAGAGCTACTGGACACACAACAATTATATATGTAATTCACCATGTATATATTCGTCAGTTGATCTACTTTGTCAATTTTATTACGTCCATGCAACCTACACTCTAATAGGTAATGATAGGTCCTAATCCCACCCGTGTATGTGTAGATTGGGTTCATTTTCCCATGCTATGCTCCGGATCCGATGCAAAATTTTGGCAGCACCTCCCCGCTGTTCTCCTGATACACGTCTCTGCAATAAACAGAGAGGATGTGTACCCGAAGAACAACAGGGGAGGCACTAACAAAATTTATGCGTCGGATCCGGAGCAAAGCATATGGGAAAATGAACCCAATCTACACATATTCGGGCTGTCCATGGATAGCGTTGGACAATTCAAAAGAATCAAGGTTATAAATATGCAAATGCATGCATATTTATAACTATGACGCTTTCGAACGGGAGACACATATTGGTTACGCATACTAATGATTCAAGACACATATACAGCTAGCTATCAAGTTTCATCGGAATAGATCAAATAATTAATGGGGGAGGAGGACATGTCATTTGTGCTCACCCACGAACGAAGGGGCAGAGCTCGTCAAACGCACGGCGAGGCCGTCGAACACCAAACCTCGCAGCGATGAAACAACTGCACATTTAAAACTACCCGATCAACACAATTATATATGATGTTTTTCATAACAAAATCGAAAAATATATGACCTACCTAATAATTCACAAATATATGACCCCGTCGGCCTCTAGAAGGCCAAAGAACACCTTTTCGGGAGGTGTCGGGGGTCGGGGTGTCGTGTCGGTGTCGGGGTGCCGTGTCGGGGTCGGGGTGCTGTTTCGGGGTC
>NC_041392.1:555461853-555472722 GCF_002162155.2 Triticum dicoccoides | reverse complement strand
AACGGCGCCGGGCGGCAGTGGCGACGGGGCGGGGGGCCGTTGGGGCGGCGGGGTGGTGTGGCGACGGGGCGGCGGTGAGTGGTGGGGGCGGCGGCGCGCGTGTGAAGAGCAGGGAGAGAAACAGAGAGAGAGGGACGGGGTGGGGCGCGACCGTTAATGTTAGATATGTTAAATCTTTGCCGTCCGCCCCCTTTGCCGTCCGCTTATTTGCTCTTTGCCGTCTGCTAGCAGATGGCAAAGAGGGGGGGCCGTTAAGTTTTTTTAAGCAGCTCATCAGTGGGGCCCCTCCCTCTTTGCCATCTACTAGACGACGACAAAGAATCTTTGTCGTCTGCTAGCGGACGGCAAAGAACTGGCTGATGGCAAAGAAGGTCTTTGCCATTAGCCAGTTCTTTGCCGTCTGCTTTTGGGTAGCTGATGGCAAAGAGCTGGCAGATGGCAAAGTAGCTGATTCTAGTAGTGAAGAGAGCATCATGAAGAATATGACTAGCACATTTAAGTCTAACATGCTTCCTATGCATAGGGATTTTGTGAGCAAACAACTTATGGGAACAAGAATCAACTTGCATAGGAAGGTAAAACAATCATAACTTCAAAACTTTAAGCACATAGAGAGGAAACTTGATATTATTGGAATTCCTACAAGCATATATTCCTCCCTCATAATAATTTTTAGTAGCATCATGAATGAATTCAACAATATAACCAACACCTAAAGCATTCTTTTCATGATCTACAAGCATAGAAAATTTACTACTTCTCACATAGGCAAATTTCTTCTCATGAATAATAGTGGGAGCAAACTCAACAAAATAACTATCATGTGATTGAAAATTAAGTTCAAGATGAAAAGTTTCATGGTTATCATTATTCTTTAAAGCATAAGTGTCATCACAATAATCATCATTGATAGGAGGCATGCTTTCATCATAATAAATTTGCTCATCAAAACTTGGGGGACGAAAAATATCATCTTCATCAAACATAGCTTCCCCAAACTTGTGGCTTTGCATATCATTAGCATCATGGATATTCAAGGAATTCATACTAACAACATTGCAATCATGCTCATCATTCAAATATTTAGTGCCAAACATTTTATAGATTTCTTCTTCTAGCACAATTATCCTTTCCATCATACTCACGAAAGATATTAAAAAGGTGAAGCATATGAGACAAACTCAATTCCATTTTTATAGTTTTATTTTATGAACTAAACTAGTGATAAAACAAGAAACTAAAAGACACGATTGCAAGCGCTAACCTCCCCGGCAACGGTGCCAGAAAAGAGCTTAGTTGACGGGGTGTGTTAGTGCCGCTTTCCTTGCCTCCCCTGCAACAGCGCCAGAAAAGAGCTTGATGTCTACTACACAACCTTGTTCTTGTAGACGTTGTTGGGCCTCCAAGTGCAGAGGTTTGTAGGACAGTAGCAAATTTCCCTCAAGTGGATGACCTAAGGTTTATCAATCCGTAGGAGGCGTAGGATGAAGATGGTCTCTCTCAAGCAACCCTGCAACCAAATAACAAAGAGTCTCTTGTGTCCCCAACACACCCAATACAATGGTAAATTGTATAGGTGCACTAGTTCATCGAAGAGATGGTGATACAAGTGCAACATGGATAGTAGATAATAGTTTTTGTAATCTGAAATAATAAAAACAGCAAGGTAGCAAGTGATAAAAGTGAGCGTAAACGGTATTGCAATGCGCGGAAATAAGGCCTAGGGTTCATACTTTTGCTAGTGTAAGTTCCCTCAACAATACTAACATAATTGGATCACATAACTATCCCTCAACATGCAACAAAGAGTCACTCCACAGCCACTAATAGTGGAGAACGAACGAAGAGATTATGGTAGGGTACGAAACCACCTCAAAGTTATTCTTTCCAATCAATCCGTTGGGCTATTCCTATAAGTGTCATAAACAACCCCGGAGTTCGTACTAGAATAACACCTTAAGACACAAATCAACCAAAACCCTAATGTCACCAAGATACTCCAATGTCACCTCAAGTATCTGTGGGTATGATTATACGATATGCATCACACAATCTCAGATTCATCTATTCAACCAACACATAGGACCTCAAAGAGTGCCCCAAAGTTCTACCGGATAATCATGATGAAAACGCGTGCCAACCCCTATGCATAGGTTCATGGGCGAAACCCGCAAGTTGGTCACCAAAACATACATCAAGTGGCACGTGGTATCCCAGGACATCACAGATATCCACATCTAGACATACATCAAGTGTTCTCAAATCTTTAAAGACTCAATCCGATAAGATTACTTCAAAGGGGAAACTCGATTCATTACAAGAGAGAAGAGGGGGAGGAGAAACATCATAGGATCCAAATATAATAGCAAAGCTCGTGATACATCAAGATCGTATCATCTGAAGAACACGAGAGAGAGATCAAACACGTGACTACTGGTACATACCCTCAGCCCCGAGGGAGAACTACTCCCTCCTCGTCATGGAGAGCACCGGGATGATGAAGATGGCCACCGGTGAGGGATCCCCCTCCGGCAGGGTGCCGGAACAGGGCCCCGATTGACTTTTGGTGGCTACGGAGGCTTCTGGTGGCGGAACTCCCGATCTATCTTTCGTTCTGGAAGTTTTAGGGTATATGGACTTATATAGGCAGAAGAAGCACGTCAGGGGAGTCACGGGGGCCCCACGAGGCAGGGGGCACGCCCTAGGGGGGTGGCCGCGCCACCCACCCTCGTGGGCAGCTCCTGTATGTTCTGACGTGGGGTCCAAGTCCATCAGGTGTGTTTCCTTCCAAAAATAACTTCTCCAGTTGATTTCGTTCCGTTTCGACTCCGTCTGATATTCCTTTTCTTCAAAACACTGAAATAGGCATAAAATAGCAAATCTGGGCTGGGCCTCCGGTTAATAGGTTAGTCCCGAAAGTAATATAAAAGTGGATATTAAAGCCCAATATTGCCCAAAACAGTAGATAATATAGCATGGAGCAATCAAAAATTATAGATACGTTGGAGACGTATCAGGGCCTTGTCCCCTCGGCTCCCGGAGTCCGGGAGGCTTCCTTGAGGCGCCCCCGGGACTGTCTCCCCTCGACCCGGTGCCTCGTGAGACAGCACCTCAGCGTCGTCCGCAGGATGAGGGGAGGTGGCGGTCGGGACTGGATCGCTATCCATATCCGACGAGCCCAGGGAGCCGTCCGATGATACATCAATATGGGCTCGGGGCGGCCTGCATAATCATATTTCGGTGTTAGGTGAAGTAGTGCGACATAGGAATAATATGAGTTACTCTGGTATCCGATTACTTACGACTTCCCCAGGGGCTTGGCCGTGGGCAGCCACTCGTCTTCGCCATCGGTGGCGGTGGTAGAGCTGTCCGGAAGGAGAGTCATCCCCTTCTTGGACCCTTCAGCCTCCCCAGTTGGGCGGCCTTCCTTTTCTTGTCTCCCCCATCTGGAGGGGGAGCATCTTCTTCTGCCTCCTCGTCTTCGGGGGAGGATTGCGCCGTAGAGTCCTCGGACGGTGAGTCCGATGACGCCTGGCGTCGGGAACTCTTTCGGGTTCCCTTGGCCTTCTTGGTCTTCTCCGACACTGTATAAGGAGCCGGAGTCAGCATCTTCGTCAGAAGAGCGTCTGCTGGGCCTTTAGGCAAAGGAGCCGGACATTTGATCTGCCCGGCCGTCTCCTGCCAGTCCTGTCAAAGGCACGGGAGTTTAGATCCCGCATGGAGTCAATCTATGAAAAATAAGTATCCTGTAGGAGGTAAAGCAGCTTACCGCACTGGCTTGGCGCTTCGCGCTGAATCCGTGATCCTCAGTAATGGGAGGGGGACCTCGGCGCTCTTGAACAACACCCTCCAGGCATCTTCGTGAGTTGTGTCGAAGAGCCTGTTCAGAGTTCGGTGCTGTGCCGGGTCAAACTCCCACAAGTTGAAGGCCCGTTGCTGGGATGGGAGGATCCGGTGGTGGAGCATGACCTGGACTACGTTGACAAGTTTGAGCTTCTTGTTCACCATGTTTTGAATACATGTTTGGAGTCCGGTTAGCTCTCCCGAACTACCCCAGGACAAGCCTTTCTCTTGCCAGGAGGTAAGCCGTGTGGGGAAGCTAGATTGGAACTCGGGGGCCGCTGCCCATGTAGGGTCACGCGGCTCGGTGATGTAGAACCACCCCGATTGCCACCCCTTTATGGTCTCCACGAAGGAACCCTCAAGCCATGTGAGGTTGGGCATCTTTCCCACCATGGCGCCTCCGCACTCCGCCTGGCGGCCGCTCACTACCTTCGGCTTGACATTGAAAGTCTTCAGCCATAAGCCGAAGTGGGGCTTGATGCGGAGGAAAGCCCTGCACACGACGATAAACGCCGAGATGTTGAGGATGAAGTTCGGGGCCAGATCGTGGAAATCCAGGCTGTAGTAGAACATGAGCCCCCGGACAAATGGGTGGAGAGGAAATCCCAGTCCATGGAGGAAATGGGTGAGGAACACTACCCTCTCATGGGGCCTGGGGGTGGGGATGAGCTGCCCCTCCTCTGGGAGCCGATGCGCGATGTCGTCGGGCAAGTATCCGGCTCTCCTCAGCTTCTTGACGTGTCCCTCTGTGACGGAGGAGACCATTCACCTGCCTCCCGCTCCGGACATGGTTGGAGAAGGTCGAGGTGGGAAATGCGAACTTGGGCGCTGGAGCGAGTGTGCGAAGGTGGATGAGCAAAGGAGGAAGAAGGCGTGTATGAAAAGGTAAATCCTTATCCCCACTAGCCTGGTAAAACTCGCTTCTCCCCCAAGCGTCGTAATCGATGGCACCGTTGGGTTACCCACACCCGTACTGATGAGAATCCCGTGATAAGGGGACATGATCTCTGCTTTGACAAGCCGTGTCAAAAAACTGCCTCGCGTTATGTGCGGGGCTAGTTAAAGGAAACGGTTCGAATAATCACTCGGCCGTGACATAATGTCGTGTTGCCAAAACAAATCAGCAAATTGGATTTGTGGAAATATTATTCTCTCTACGGTGGTATGTGGAACTTATTTTACAGGGTCGGACACTATCCTTATATTCAAATTCTTCCGTGGTATATTCGGAGGAGGAACCCGCCTTGCAATGCCGAAGACAATACTACGCACCGGACTCATCGTCATTGAAAGCCTGGTTCAGGGGCTACTGTGGGAGTCTTGGATTAGGGGGTCTCCGGACAGCCGGACTATCTCCATTGGCCGGACTGTTAGACTATGAAGATACAGGATTGAAGACTTCATCTCGTGTCCGGATGGGACTCTACTTGACGTGGAAGGCAAGCCAGGCAATACGGATATGTGTATCTCCTCCTTTGTAACCGACCTTGTGTAACCCTAACCTCTCTGGTGTCTATATAAACCGGAGGGTTTTAGTCCGTAGGACAACATACAATCATACCATAGGCTAGCTTCTAGGGTTTAGCCTCTCCGATCTCGTGGTAGATCTACTCTTGTACTACCCATATCATCAATATTAATCAAGCAGGATGTAGGGTTTTACCTCCATCAAGAGGGCCCGAACCTGGGTAAAACATTGTGTCCCCTGCCCCCTGTTACCATCCGCCTTAGACGCATAGTTCGGGACCCCCTACCCGAGATCCGCCGATTTTGACACCGACAATTGCAATGGGAGAAGTGCTTAGCTTTGGGTTCAATCTTGCGGTGTCCTTTCCCAGTGACAGTAGGGGCAGCAAGGCACGTATTGTATTGTTGCCATCGAGGATAACAAGATGGGGTTTATTTCATATTGCATGAGTTTATCCCTCTACATCATGTCATCTTGCTTAAAACGTTACTCTGTTCTTTTGAACTTAATACTCTAGATGAATGCTGGATAGCGGTTGATGTGTGGAGTAATAGTTGTCGGCGTTCTGGGAACGGGGATCCCCAGACTTGCCTGCCTGCGGCCCGCGGCGTGGCTCAAAAGGGGGCCCTACGCGGCCCATCTACATCAACACAGACCCAAGACCCTCGCGAGGGGTCAAGCCTCGTGGGGCGGACGACACGGAGCTTCTTCAGGCACGGCCTCATCAGGCTGGCTCGCGAGGAGGCGAAGAGATCAAGGCGGGGTACCTCACGAGGTGCCCGTGACACAAGCCATGACGACCAAAGGCGCCAGGCGGGCGCCAGCCGCGCAGTGTCCTCCTTTCCTCTTTGGTGCAAAGGGAGCAAGCGCAGGCGAGAGCATCAAGCAAAGGCACCCGTTTTGGTGCAACGAGACCAAGACCAATCCAACGGCAGGGAGGAAGTCATTGTGGAGCCCAAGCCAGCGTCACCACCAGAGCCTTTGGCAGGCGAGGACCAACTTTAGTCAGGATAAGTGTACCAGATGTTCCCCTTCAAAATGGCCAATTGTTGGCGCCCTTCCCGCTCAATATTTGGGAAGAGGCTAGGGCCTTTGCCTATAAATAGGACTAGCCACCCACAGGGTAGAGGAGATCATAGATCGGATTGCAATCAAGAAGGGGGAATCTAGAACCAAGAGAGAAACTAGCTAGGATCAGATCGAAATCAGAGAGAGAGAAGGGTGACTGAACTCCTCCTAGCGGTTCATCCCCTCAGCCAAGAACAGACCTCGCGAGGCTGTTCTTCCTTGTATTGCTCATCATCATCAGCCCAAGAGGCAATTCACCACACTACACACTGGAGTAGGGTATTACACCACAACGGTGGCCCGAACCAGTATAAACCCTGTGTCTCTTGTGCTGTTCTTTCCATAGCTTAGATCTTAGCGAGGCGGAGGGGTGCAGGTAGGCAGAAGGCGAAATCTCCGCGCGCACCCCAGTGTTCAAACCTCAAGGGTCTGCCGGAACCCGGAATCCGACATTTGGCGTGCCAGGTAGGGGTGCGCCGGAATTCGTCTTCCACCACCCCGTTCTCCTCTGACCATCGTGTCCATGTCTGACGCTCGTCGGGCCCGCGCCGAGCGCCAGGCCGCTCTCGCTTCCCGCGTCGCCCAGACGGCTCCTGTCGGCGGGCGTCCTCGCCGTTCCCCGTCACCTGCCGTCAACGCCGCCACCAGCCCAGTGAGGGACGAGCAGCAAGCGTCGTCTCAGCATCCGTCCGTGCGGCAAGACGGCCGCACCGCTACTCCCTCGCTCATCCCAGCTGGTTCTTCGTCCCGCGCGCTCCGTGCACCCATGGAGGCTCGAGCTACACTCATCGCGGCAAACGAGCTCCTGTGCTACCGTCCCGTCGACGACGTCTACGAAGAATGGCTCGACCGCGTCGCCGAGCTCATCCGTGCCGCAGGGGGCTCTCCTGCGCCGTCCGTTCCGCTGCACCGCACCCTGCCCCGCGCGGGCGACGAAGCTCCGGGGGCGCCCCAGCCGCCTCCTCCTCAAGAAGGCGCCATGGCTCCAAGGCGCGTGGCCCCTGGGAGGAACCCGCTCCGTCAGGTGCCAGCGTGGCAAGAGCAGAGCTGCCAAGAAGTCCCTCGCCCGCAAGAAGCTGCCCGAGCGCTCCCTGCTCCAGCACGTCGCGGCCATGCTCCTGCTCCCGCACGTCAAGACCCCGCGCTGCTCCCAGCTGCAGCGCATGGGGACATGCAAGACCAAGCTCTCCGTCACCCAAGGCCTCCCGTGGCCACAGCAGACTGCCGTGCCTTCACCACCGAGCTATGCAGCGTCGCGTGGCCCGGCAAGTTCAAGCCAGACCCGCCTCCTTGTTACGACGGCATGGCCGACCCTGCGGTGTTCCTCCAGCTCTATGAGCTGGGCATCGAAGCTGCCAACGGAGACGAGAAGGTCATGGCGAACTGGTTTCCCATGGCGCTCAAGGATGGGGCCCGCACCTGGCTCCTGAACCTGGCTCCAGGCACGATCTCCTCCTGGGACGAGATGCGCACCCGCTTCATCGCCAACTTCCAAGGTACTCGCGACCGGCCACCCACCGTGAGCGACATGCGCCGCATCAAGCAACAACCCGGAGAGACCCTGCAGAAGTACATCCAGCGCATCAACAACGCACGCCTCAAGATTCCCAAGGTGACCGAGGAGGCCATCATCTCAGCCTTCTCCGACGGCGTGCGCGACGTCAAGATGAAGGAGGAGTTGGCGATGCATGAAGACCTGTGCACTTCCTTGGAGTTGTTCAACTTGGCAACCAAGTGCGCCAGGGCTGAAGAAGGGTGTCTCTCCCTCCTCAAGCTACCTGCCACGGAACCAGAAGAGAAGAAGCCCAAGGCCAAGGATGTGAAGCGCAAGGGGGCTGCCGTGCTTGCGGCAGAACCAAACACCAAGCGGGGCAGAGATCAGCCCGAATCTTCCAAGGGCAGTCGGTACTGTGTGTACCACGACCTCCACACCCACAACACCAACGAATGTCAAGAGCTCCGAGCCGTGCGAGAAGGAAGGATCGGCCATCGCCCCGACCGTGGTGACCGGGGCTACGGTCGAGGAGGAGGAAGGAACGCAGGACGCTGGGAAGACCGCTGCCCGCGCCAAGGGTGGCACGATCGACCTCGCGAGGATCGCTGGCAAGACCCGCCTCGCGAGGGAGACTGGATGGATCAGCCTCGCGAGGATCGCCCGCCAGGCAACGCAAGCCTCCCTCCGCTGCCGCTGCAGCCAAGGAGAAACGAGGACCGCCATCAGGACGAGGGGGCTGGGGGCTTCCAGGAGCCGCGCGCGATCGCCTGCATCCTGGGCGGGGCTCAAGCCCCAACCTCTCAATACATCTTCAAGCAGTTCGCCCGCGAAGTGAATGCAGTCCTCCCCAAGCTCGAAGCCACGCGCCCTCTTAGGTGGTCGGCGTGCGCCATCACGTTCAGCTCAGCAGATCAGCTCAAGTGTGCGGCCACAGCCGGAGTCCTCCCGATGCTTTGTTCCCCAATCATCAGCAACGTGGTGGTCACCAGGACCCTCATCGATGGCGGGGCAGGGCTCAACGTCCTGTCCGTGAAAACATTCAACAATCTCCAAGTGGCCTACAACCAGCTTCAGCCAACCAAGCCTTTCTCCGGAGTCACCGACGGCTCCACGGTCCCGATTGGGCAGGTCCACCTCCCTGTCACCTTCGGGGCACGCGACAACTACCGCATCGAGCTCATCAACTTCGACGTCGCTCACATTCGCTTGTCGTACAACTCCATCCTTGGGTACCCAGCGCTGGCCAAGTTCATGGTCGTAACTCACCACGGCTACAACATCCTCAAGATGCCAGGAAGTGGCGGAGTCATCACGGTGCCCTGTGAAGATAAGGACATGGTGTGTTCCCTGGAACGAGCCTTTCAGGCCGCATCGCTGGAAGACCCGGATCGCGGAAGCAGGAGGCTTCCCGAGACCGCCCCCAAGAAGAAGAAGACATCGTCCGGCCCGGCCCCTCAGGAGGCAGGCCCCTCAGGGCCCGCGCCTGCCCAGGGGGAACCTCCTTCCATCGCATAGGAAAGCGCGCCCGGCGCCCTCCTCAGGCAGGGCTCGGAGGCTCTCCCCTGGAGGGCCACCGACCTGGCTAAGGTCACAAGGGAGGCGCTTGGGCACCACATGGAGGCGTGTTTCGAAGCACGTTTCCCTCAAGAAGGAGTAAGACAAGGAAGGCCAAACCCTCAGGAGTTCGTCAGCAAGGCCATTCAGGAGCTACAGGAGTCAAGAGTCATGAGTGGCGGCCGCCGCCTACCAGCTGTGGCTCCCCATCCAGGCGAGGATGGTGGGCTGCGCGTCTGCATCGACATACCAGGGCTCAATCGAGTCGCCTCTCTGGAGCGCCTCTGGCCCTCGCGAGTGGGGCACTGCGAAGGTCTACCCCACAGCTACGTTCGCATGCCTTACGGCTTGCCGAACGCGGCTGCCACGTACCAGCGCCTCATGAGGGGCATCATGGAGGCTCAAGAGGCCAGGCGTTCCGCAGCCCTGGTGGAGATGGAGATGGTTCGCGAGGAGCCACCAGCGCCTCCGGAGCCTCCCGAGGCCCCTGGGCCTGGGGGCTCGTGAGGATCGGCTTCCGCAGCCCACCGAGTCTGCTACGCCAACACTCCTTCGTCCTCAACATCATCAGGTGACATCTTTCAAGTTTCATTTCCAGCTGGGAGCGCCCCCCAGGGCTGCATTATTCCCAGGCCGCGTGGGTCCGTCCCTGCGGCATGTATCCCTTTTATTTTATGTTGTTAGCTTACCTTGTTGGGGGCGCCCCTCGGGCTGCATCATCCCCCAAGTCGCTCGGGCCAGACCCAGTGGCATGTATCCCCTTTTGCGTTTATTTCCGGCTATGCGTTCGACCCGCCATGCTTGATTATTTGATGCCTGTCCATGGCACCTCTTCTTCTCCATGCCGACCAGTTGCACGTTAAAGGGGGGGGGGTACCTGAGCATCGAGACTCAGGGCTCTTACTGGCTCTCCAGCCCTCACCCTCTGGCCTTGTCCACGGCATCGCGACCTGGCATACCAGCGACGGCCGAGACCAGCTCAAGGGCCGGGACCCGAGGACGTAGAGTGCCGGCATCTAACCAAATTTGCAGGGACACATCACAAGATAAGGCCCAATGCCAGGCGCAACCCGCCTAGAGGTAGGGCCCCGTGAGTCCTGTGCTGGCTTACGGGTGCCCAGATACACCTCGCCAGTCCCTACCGTGCCAGCCACGTGTCAGGGCGGGGCTGTACACGCCCCGGGGGCTCCTCCCGGAGGGGAGCCCCCTCCCACGTACCAGTGGAAGCACCATGCTCCGTGCTGGCTGACAACACTGCCGAGGAGCGGCTATGCCCGTACACATACGGAAGCGCTATGCTCCGTGCTGGTGATAAACAACCGAGGGTGGCCCCCGGGCCGCATCAACCTCAGGGAGCCCAGAGCTCAGTGTCTAGCCTCATCGTAGCGCCTCCCCTCGGGAGTGCCGCACGAGGGGGCTTGGCACGGGGGCTGCGCCTGGG